>NC_061512.1:148744245-148781318 GCF_022539505.1 Lolium rigidum | reverse complement strand
TGGTCAGTCCTTCCCCGTCAAGCCCTCGTCCGTTAGCTTGTGGATCCGCCTGATCGCCCGAGTCAGTTGAGGTGATTCGGAGAGATGGGGACATTGAGTCCAAGCCGGAGTCTCGTTGGGGGGCCATCCTTGAAGTCAGGCAGTACCTTTGGAGATGCCGGATCCGACACGTCCTTCAGGTAAAAGAAGTTGCCGGACCAGTACCGCACAGACTCATGGCGATATGTAGGCGGGTACGTGCGCCCGGGGCGGAGCTTGAAGGTGACGCCACCGCAAGTGGCCAGAGTGGAGGTCTGCGAAACTTTCTCCTTTTTGACGGAGAAGTAATATTGGAAGAGGGGAAGATCCGGGGTTATCCGGAGGTGGCCTTCACACAACGCTACGTGGTTGCTGATGGCCAAGATGCTATTCGGGGCAAAGTGATGAGGCTGGAGCTCGTACACCTTCAGGATTTCCGAGAAGAAATCGCTGGGCGGGAAAGAGAATCCGCGCTCGACGATTGCCTTGGTCACCACCCATTCTCCGACTTCGGGGGCGGGATTCAGTTCGCCGGAGATCCTCCGCCAGGATCCAGGTTTTATGAAACCCTCCGCCTCGAGGTTGCGGAGTTCAGTCTCCGTGGTGAAGCAGGGCCACCACTTTCCCTTGGCTTCGTTGTCTCGTTTCCGAGCCATCGATTTCTTAGCGGCTGCCTCCTCTTCTTTCTTCTCCATCTGTTCAGTGCCCGCTGATTCCTCCGGGTTGACTGACGGCCCTTCAATGTTTGTCCCGGAGTCTTTTTGAGGCTTCAGGTGAACTGGGGCGAGGGGAGGAGGGGCGGAGGAGAGGGGGGTCGCCATGATTGGCTTGGTCGAGGGAGGCGGTGTAGAAGAAGACATCTGCGAAGAAAATTCAAGCTGGACAAACTTAGCCGGATCCTACGAAGAAAATCCTAGTCACCCCTACCAACTACGGCGAGAAGGAAAAGCTTGAGAGCTTACCAGAATGGCTTCCACGGTGGCTGAGGTTGCCGGCGGCGAGATTTCGCTGCGGTGGCTCGCCGGACTTAAGAACACGAAGAACAGTCTGCGGCGGCGAGACGATCCGGCGAAACTCCGGCGTATCTCCGGTGGACTCCGGTGCGGCGGAGGAAGAGCTCGGAGGCGGCGCTTTGCAGAGAGGTGAAAAGGGGGCGAATGGGTGAATTAGGGTTGAACAGCGGATATTTATAGGCCTGAGGGAAGAGATCCGTGCTCCGCATCCTGTGGTCGGAACGCAAGCGTCGCGCCGTTGGATGGCTGCCACGTGTCAAAAACCCTAAGTGATAAAAACGGCTAAGGATAAGGTACCGCTCGAATCGCCCGAAAATGGCGCCAAAATTGGTGGAACCGTTTGAACCCTTCGAGGTTCCGGGTAAGAATTCAAAAATTGTTGACCGAAATCTCTGCAGGGGAGTAATCTGGAGACGAGTTGTAAAAATGATGTCGATGGATGAAGTCCCGCGGGATAAGGACGTTTTCTGGCTAAAGAGCTGGAAAAGAAGAAAATTTGAAGTTGGAGTTCTTCAAGTTTCCCCATGTTATCGAAATTGTTGGAAGCTGTAAGGTTTTAGCAAGACGGAAACAAGAGGTGAATCTCGGATAACTCTGGGGGCTACTGATGTGGGTATACTTCCTGGGTGTACCATCGACAGTGCCTAGATCCGGTAAGCCCGGGTGGCCCACAGACGGTGATGTGGCATGTGGCCCATCGGGCGGCCCAGTTGCTGTTGATCATGAAGGATGAAGTCCAGCCCAGGATCAGTAAGCCGGATCCTAACCGACCTTCGGAGGAAGCCGGATCCGTGGAGGCCCATCAGGAACCCGGATCCAGTACGATGTAGATGGAAGGCGGATCCTTGACGTACACGGCAAGACATTGTACTGTAGTTAGGCAACCTGTAATCCGGCTAGGACTCTCCATGTAAACCCTAGATCCGTGCGCCTTTATAAGTCGGATCCCGGGAGCCCTAGAGGCACAACCACAACTCATTGTAACAACGCGAAAGCGCCCAGATAATTCCGGACAAGCAGCGATGGGCCCCGTCATCGTGCAGGTGTTCCGAAGCTGGGTAAATCGCGTACCACGGTCCCGTGTGCACTCCGTCCTATGGCCCCTACTTCTTCTCCCCCTCGTGAGGATCCCTCCTCCGAGGTACCGTCGATTAGACAATGACACGTAATGTATTGTATTAGTAAAATAGTGCGTACATGTATTTGATATCCCACAAGTATAGGGGATCGTTTGTAGCCTTTTCGATAAGTAAGAGTGTCGAACCCAACGAGGAGCTAAAGGTAGGATAAACATTCTCTCAAGTTCTATCAACCACTGATACAACTCTACGCACACTAACCGTTTGCAATATCTAGGAAATAAAACTATAGCGATAACGGGTATGAGAGGTGATTTTGCAGAACAATGAAATACATGGAATAAATGTTAATGCTGCAGAAATAAAACAAACAAAACTAACAGTACCATGAGTGTGGAAAGGCGGTGGTAATAGTGGTGGCTTTGTCCAAGATCAATTAGTGAGGATCTTGGGTTCAATGTCTTCGATGCAGCTTTCTATGTAGGAGAGGCTAAATATACATGCTCTCCCTCCGGGATTACAAGTACTATATGATTGGCTTGCTAGCAAACATCCGTAAATACTAGCAAGCATTAAGGTTTCCCCAACCAAAGCCTTAAGTAAATGGTCCTCTTACTCCCATACATGCAACTATCCGGTTCGCGTCCTCAGGTTTCTGTCACTCCGGCAGAACTCCCCCCTTCTAGTATACAAGTACTACCAACCCTATGATGCTTGATCCATGCACGCACAAATATAATGGGCACCAAGGACGGTAACATATCAACATACAACTCTAATGAACCAAAGAGAAACAACCAATCAATTAATGAACCAATAAACTATGGCAACATGACATAAATCGTAGGATTATAACTTATAGCATCAAACACCATGTTTACATAGGGTGGTACAGAGGTTTGTGAGAGTATGGACCACTGAATACAATGAGGAGTTGGTGATGGAGATGGCGGTGAAGACGTCGGAGAGGGGCTCAGCGAGGAGCCCCGGGAGGCGGAGGCGTGGGCGGCGCCGGCGGCGGCGCGGGGGACTCCTTCCCCGCCGCCGGCATCATGGGGGAGCGCCGCCCCTTAGTCTTCTTCTTCCTTGAGTTGGTGCTGGTGTAGATGAGAGCCAAGGAGGAGGATTTTCGTGACAATGCTTGGGGGCCTCCAAAAATAGGGTTTCCCATCAATATATAGTGTTGGAGATGCAATCTAGGCCATGGGATGGATGCCCCTTTGATCCAAGGGATCTTGGGCACTTCTAGAACCTTCCTAGGACTCCCCTCTGTCCTTCATGAGCCTCACAACTCGTGGCTGGGCCGAAATATCCAGGTATGGAAAGAGTTTGTGTCAAATACGTCAACAACTTTCGGAGTCCCGAGACTGCACGAACCTCCGCAGTAATTCTGCTCTTCCGGATGCATCCGTTGTCCGTTCTGGACGAATAAGATGTCCAAATTGTTTGGTTTGAAATTCTCTACAACTTTGTAGTTTACGACTTTTCCATTGGACGTCGTTTTGATGGAGTTTCGAAGCGATCTTTGAAAAGTGTTCAGCAGGGATAGATTGCGGCAAATTCCAGATTTCACCATAATGAGCTATTTCCTTCCATATTTGCCTATTTCCTGCACAACAAAGTTGAAACCAAGAACTTGTGCACTTTTGCAACTATTAATAGGTTAGTCCCTTAAAACATATAGTAATTGGTATAAAACAAGCATGGAACATCAAAAATTATAGATACGTTTGCGACGTATCAACATCCCCAAGCTTAACTCCTGCTCGTCCTCGAGTAGGTAAGTGATAAAAGAATAATTTTTGAGGTGACATTCACCTTCAAAGTTCAAAGGATGACTAGATACAAATAATTTAAGAACAAGTAATAACACATTCATGATTCAATCAATAATAATTTTGGGACCATGCACATAGAACTAAGAATGACAACTATGCTCTCATAAGACGGTGCATATAACTTAGAAGATGAAGACTCAACATAAAAGTAAAAGAATGGCCCTTCGCAGAGGGAAGCCGAGATTAAACATGTGCTAGAGCTTTTTATTTTGAAAACATAGAGATATAAAAATTTAAGAGACGCAATTGTGTCAACGGTAGCAATAAGTAATATAGGTTATGTATAAAACTTCCTATAAGTTGCAAGCCTCATGCATCGAATACTAATAGTGCCCGCACCTTGTCCTAATTAGCTCGGATTTCCATGGATTATCATCGCATTACATATGTTTCAACCAAGTTTCACAAAGGGGTACCTCCATGCCACCTGTACAAAGGTCTAAGGAGAAAGTTCGCATTGGATTTCTCGCTTTTGATTATTCTCAACTTAGACATCCATACCGGGACAACACGGACAACAAACAAATGGACTCCTCTTTAAGCTTAAAGCTTTTGGCAACATAAATTTCTCATCAGAGATTTTTTAGGTTTTAATGTCCATGCTGAAACTTCCACCATGTAAACATGACTTTGGTTAGCGGCCCAATGTTCTTCTCTAACAATATGCATACTCTAACCTTTTATCATGGTTATCTCCTTTACTCCAGACAAGACGGACATGCATAGTAACTCACATGATATTTATCAAAAAATATGATGATGGTGTCCCCATGTCAGCATGGTTGCCACACAACAAGCAACTTATAAGAACTAAGATACATAAGTGACATATTCCTCACCACAATATTTTTTTAGGCTACTTTCCCATGAGATATGTATTGCAAAAACAAGGAATTATTTTGAAGGTTTTAAAGGTAGCACATGTAAATTTACTTGGAGTGGTGGTGAAATACCACATATAGGTAGGTATGGTGGAAACATTTGGCATTTTTTGGTTTTTGGTGGTTGGATGCACGAGTAGAGATCATACTCAGTACAGAATGAAGGCTAGCAAAAAGAAAGATAGCGACCAACTAAGAGAGCAATAATGGTCATAATCATGCATAGCGACAAAACTTATTAATTAAAGCATATGGTGATATTAAAAGTCTAAACTAAATGATCAATTCAACCCAATTGAAACATCAGAGGAGATCTTCCATTTGCATCACTATTAATATGAAACATTTTTACTCGTATCCAACACCAATCAACTTATTTGAAACAACTCTCATTTATAATATTCATTAAAGATCAGAGAGCTAATCATATATAACTGAAGCATACTAACAAGCTCTGAACAAAATAGGAGTGAAAAACCAGAGCTAAACGCGAGTACTAGCAAAAATAAAACGCTCGTTGAACAATAAGAGTGAAAACTAGAGCGTTCATACAATTAAAACGGAGCGTGTCTCTCTCCCAAACAAACATGGTATGATTGTGCCCACTTTATTGAAAATAAAATACACAACAGAAAATAAAGACGCTCCAAGAATAACACATAGTATATGAAGCAATAAAAATATAGTGAACAGAAACAGGACCTGATATTTTTATTGATGAAGAAGGGATGCCTTGGGCATCCCCAAGCTTTGACGCTTGTACTTCTTGAATATATCTTGGGGTGACATGGGCATCCCCAAGTTTGAGATTTTGTCCAATCTTCATCTCATCTCATCATTCTTCTTTCCTACACTTGAAAACTTCCTTCATACAAAACTCATCACAAATCTCATTAGCAGTGTTAGTGCAATGATAATATTAATCAAATCTATAAAGTTCAGTATGACATATGAAAAGCATTTTAATAAGAATTAGCTACTGTAGCACAACTTCAATAAGGTTCTTTGATCAAGAGAACTCAAAAAGGTGGGCAAAAACATGCAAATGCAAAACAGTGCAAGAATTTGTCAAAACAGAACAGTTCGTAAAAATTGATTTTTGAAAAATAGTTACGCTGCGTAACTCGAAAAACTCTGAACTAATGAAAGTTAGATAAATACCTGGGGAAGATGCTCGTAAATTGGCAGCTCAAACTTACGTTCTGGTGATTTTTGGCGATTTTTCTCGTGACGAACCAGAAACAGTAAACAAGATTGCAAATCCCCCAAATACCACTTTCTTACCATTAGAGGCAATTCTTGGCACAAAAACAAAATAAACATGATAAGGAGAGGTCATTACAGTAGTAATGACTTCCAAGACTCAAGAAAGCAGTAAATAACAGAAATATAAACATATTGGGTTGTCTCCCATAAAGCTCTTTCTTTATAGCCATTTAAGATGGGCATGATTATTTGATGGAGCTCTCAAACCCCCCCCCCCCCTTTTTGTTGTTTTCCAATTATAAGTGAAACTGACAAAGAAACAAGAACCAAATAAAGAACCTAATAAAACTAAATAGGATAAAACCAAAGATAATAAAAGCAACTATATACAATGCTTACATGTGGATGGGTAATATTGAGTTTGAAGGAGACAACCTCATGTTGGTTGATGAATAGGGGGATGCCTTGGGCATCCCCAAGCTTAGATATTTGAAACTGCATCCACATAAAGCTTCACAAAACCATTAGTAGGTTAGTACTCATTAAATAAAATCCACAAGTGTTCAAGTATCCCTAATTTCTATAAAATCTATCAAATATTTAGCCACTGTAATACTGAGGTTTCTTATTATTTCAATCGTACGTCGAAAACGAAGGAAACTTTTGAATCCTAAGTACAATATTTAAACAAAGAGAATAGAAATCTATCAAAACTGAACACTCTGTAAAGATGTCACTCAATGAGATAGTTATGTAGCTCAAATCGAAAAACTCATGATTAATGAAAGACAGATCATAACCTCAGGTCTATTCACAAAAAATTTCAGATCAAAATGCCATACTGAGATTTTTCACGAATTTTTGCAGCACAGCACAGGAAATCTATCTCAACAGAATCAATCCGTAAAGATTGAATTATTAGATCTGTCTACGTACCTCAAATCAGAAAAGTAAGAACTAACGAAAGTTAGATAGCAAGCACTACTATGCACTCAAGAAATTTCAGATCAAGATCACGTTCTGGTGATTTTTAAAATTTTCTACAGTGGAGCACAGGAAATCTGTTTTCTAGGCAGCATAGTGACATATTTGCATAACAAACTAGGGGTTATCTATACATTCTATTTACAGCGGGATATGTACACTATATACACTATATACACTATTTACAAGTTTTTAATGAAAAGCTTCCATGGAAAGAATTGTTTTGGTTTCGCAAGCATGAACACAAGTGTTCAAGGTCGACCCCCACTTCACCATTACTCATCTTTCCAATCACTTTTCTTTTCTGAAAATATTTTTTATTTTTTTATATAAGAAGTAGAACTAATTTTTTTTGTAATTCGCATTCCCTATCCATACAAGAGATAGAGAACAACTAGGTACATGAAGTAAAACTACTTAGAGATAAAGCAAACAAGTGCACACGAAAATATTCACCTACGCTATGGTTCCCCGGCAACGGCGCCGTGAAAAGGTCTTGATATCCCACAAGTATAGGGGATCGTTTGTAGCCTTTTCGATAAGTAAGAGTGTCGAACCCAACGAGGAGCTAAATGTAGGATAAACATTCTCTCAAGTTCTATCAACCACTGATACAACTCTACGCACACTAAGCGTTTGCAATATCTAGGAAATAAAACTAGAGCGATAACGGGTATGAGAGGTGACTTTGCAGAACAATAAAATACACGGAATAAATGTTAATGCTGTAACAATAAAACAAACAAAACTAACAGTACCATGAGTGTGGAAAGGCGGTGGTAATAGTGGTGGCTTTGTCCAAGATCAATTAGTGAGGATCTTGGGTTCAATGTCTTCGATGCAGCTTTCTATGTAGGAGAGGCTAAATATACATGCTCTCCCTCTGGGATTACAAGTACTATATGATGGGCTTGCTAGCAAACATCCGTAAATACTAGCAAGCATTAAGATTTCTCCAACCATAGCCTTAAGTAAATGGTTCTCTTACTCCCATACATGCAACTATCCGGTTCGCGTCCTCAGATTTCTGTCACTCCGGCAGAACTTCCCCCTTCTAGTATACAAGTACTACCAACCCTATGGTGCTTGATCCATGCGCGCACAAGTATAATGGGCACCAAGGATGGTAACATTAAGTAACAGTAAAATGAAACCACTAGGCTCTTACCACAGTGATTTGATGTTCCCGACCGTCGGATCTAAATGAAACCACTAGGCTCTTACCACAGCGATTTGATGTTCCTGGCCGTCAGATCTAACAATCTAATGGTTGAAAATGTGTTTACCGTCCCGAACAGGCATACCGTTCCAAACTGACTTTGTTAGCGATCTGAAAAAAGCCCACTTTCGTTCTAAAGGCCCGTCTTTGTAATTCGCATTCCCTATCCATACAAGAGATAGAGAACAACTAGGTACATGAAGTAAAACTACTTAGAGATAAAGCAAACAAGTGCACACGAAAATATTCACCTACGCTATGGTTCCCCGGCAACGGCGCCAGAAAAGGTCTTGATATCCCACAAGTATAGGGGATCGTTTGTAGCCTTTTCGATAAGTAAGAGTGTCGAACCCAACGAGGAGCTAAATGTAGGATAAACATTCTCTCAAGTTCTATCAACCACTGATACAACTCTACGCACACTAAGCGTTTGTAATATCTAGGAAATAAAACTAGAGCGATAACGGGTATGAGAGGTGACTTTGCAGAACAATAAAATACACGGAATAAATGTTAATGCTGTAACAATAAAACAAACAAAACTAACAGTACCATGAGTGTGGAAAGGCGGTGGTAATAGTGGTGGCTTTGTCCAAGATCAATTAGTGAGGATCTTGGGTTCAATGTGTTCGATGCAGCTTTCTATGTAGGAGAGGCTAAATATACATGCTCTCCCTCTGGGATTACAAGTACTATATGATTGGCTTGCTAGCAAACATCCGTAAATACTAGCAAGCATTAAGGTTTTTCCAACCATAGCCTTAAGTAAATGGTCCTCTTACTCCCATACATGCAACTATCCGGTTCGCGTCCTCAGATTTCTGTCACTCCGGCAAAACTTCCCCCTTCTAGTATACAAGTACTACCAACCCTATGGTGCTTGATCCATGCGCGCACAAGTATAATGGGCACCAAGGACGGTAACATTAAGTAACAGTAAAATGAAACCACTAGGCTCTTACCACAGTGATTTGATGTTCCTGACCGTCAGATCTAAATGAAACCACTAGGCTCTTACCACAGCGATTTGATGTTCCTGGCCGTCAGATCTAACAATCTAATGGTCGAAAATGTGTTTACCGTCCCGAACAGGCATACCGTTCCAAACTGACTTTGTTAGCGATCTGAAAAAAGCCCACTTTCGTTCTAAAGGCCCGTCCTCTTTCTAGGGCTGCTACGCCCAGCGTTGTGCTAGGCCACAACAGATTAATTGGGCCCCATAACAGTTGAACGGGCCTTTCTATTTTGGGCTTCAAACAAATATCTCAAGTACCAGGTAGCAAATATAATACAGTATTGCTTATATCTTCTTCGTTTTCTTTTGTACGCCCGCGCCGCTAATCCTCTTCTGCCTGCGCCACCATTCCTCCTCCGCCTGCGCCGCCAACTCGCGCTCCCGGCTGGACAGCGGTTGTAGGTTACGAATCCCTCTATCTTCGCGTTCTTTTAGTTCTATTTCAGTCCGAATTGTAGAGCAGTGTTGACCAATTTCTTTTATCTTCTGCAGCTACAGTGCCGGCCAGGTTTGATTTCCTTAGCTTCTTCTCCGGCGACGGTGCCATGTGGATTGCTTGCAAGCAGCAGAGTGAGATGTGGGCCTAGGCTTCTTCGACTTGCCTCTGTACCTGGCCCACCATCCGAACAACCCCTCCCTTTCCGGTGGTGCAGCTGGCCATCGTAATCATTGTGCAAACTGAAACCGCCGGCAGCGTCGTGATAATGGTGGTAAATTTTTTTGACCCTCCCCCTCCTGTAATAATGGTGATTAATCTGACTGTTGTTGTCAGTTTCTTCATATATACGTGCAGGCGTGCAGCGAGTAATCGACTTTCTTTACCCCTGCGTCTCGCCTTCCGCCGTCCCATTGCTCGTGAGCAGTGTTCCTTTCTTAGGGTTGCTCTTGTGTCTGCCCATCATCCTCATTCTTCTCATTATTTTCATCGATGCCAAATTAGGTACCAAACTAACTTACTTTTGTTTGTTTCAGTACCTTGTTTCAGGGATTGGCCGGCTTGTTTGTTTGAGATTTTTATTCAATAACTGCTGACACAGAGTATTTGACCTTCATCTGCAACGATGGTTGTTGTACACGTACTCTCGTTTATGCAATTTTAGCTCTTATTTTTCATCTGTTGTTAACCTTTCTTATAATTTTCTTTACATGGCCATCACATTTCTGTTAGATGGTAATACTACTACTACAGAAAAGTGCCATATGCCTTGCTACTTATTCTTTTTCCCGAAGAATGGCAAGCTGAAGAAGCCGGATGCTATGGGGAAGAAACATACATAATCTTTGCACCTCCTGAGCATCCTATCAAGGTGGAGTCATCGTGTTCGACTTTGGCATAGTGTTTTTCAACAGTTCATGAGTTGTAATGGTGTTTAGCGTTCCTGTATTTTAACTCCTATGTTTTTATTCGATCTGTTCATCCTACACTCTTATAATACCTTTGTTACATTTTCCAAGCTAAGTGCAGCTCGTAACATCTTACTTTAATTCAGAGGAAATAACATCCATAGGCCATAGGTTTTTTATGCACTCATGTACTGTGTGTGTACGGTGACAGTTAGAAATGCTCCTTTTTGCAAGTTTTTACATCTTGGAGATACAAATTTTCGATTATTGCATATTTGATCACTTGGATTTCTAGCTCCTATTGTTAGCTATTTAACATTCTCTATTTAATATGGACCATTGTTTCCCTTTTATTAGAGTTCTTTGGTAATTTTTTTTTAGATTCCCTGCTTGTGTTATTTGGTAATGACTTCTAGATCAGTGAGATGATAACCTCATCATATCCCTTTGTCTAAAGGTGCTCGCAACCCCTGACCACCCAGATTGCCCTTTGATTCCTAGGTACACAGACAATCATACACATCTTTATTAAGGGTTGATGTAAAGCCTTTTGTAACTTTGTAAGGATATAATAACCTGACAGGGAATTACAAGCAACAAGTGGTCAAGCTACAGGGAAAACAGAAGGGTATTTTTGTGGTGCTGGCTTTTAAGTGTCGATGAGACCTTTCATTGTTTCTCATCGGTGAATGTAGTCAACCAAAGAGACTAAGATTCATTAGAGAGAGGGAGACCTTTAAATCTGCTGATGCTCTTGGACTAACTATCGATCAAGGTATTAATTTTTCCTACTCTGCATCCAATACCCCAAATGGTATCTCATTTTTATGGTTTTATAACATGAACTAGCATGCCCGAGACAATATTTTGAGTAATAATTTAACTGAATAGTGACATGTGCATTTCTCTTCAGAATTTATTTGGGATATGATTACATTGTTGTGGGACGTTGAATCCAATTGTGTAAATTATAACTGCTTCCTTAAAAGGTTGGATTTACTCAAAGCCATTCAGTCATGCGGTCAGTGATAGACATATACATTGTATGCATCTTTGTGTATATAAGGAAGAGGGCAAACCTTCACCATAGAAGGTGTTCAAGAATCAAGAGAATAGGACTTCAATTACTGATGTCTAAGGAGAACAGCTTGGAAGTACACAATAAAAATCTAGGGATTCACCATGAAAACTGTAAAGTGTCAAAAACATGGAAAAGGTATATTTGCTTTATTTCTCATTATCCCTACTCTATGGTAGAAAGAATGAAGCATAATATCTTGCATCAGGTATATTGCTACTTTATAGTAGAAAAGGTACATTGCTGATGGGGGACGTGAGGTTTCAGGTTTGGTTGAAGCACAAATATATACAATAGATGGTGTGTCTAAGAAGCTGAGGTGCTTTTTCTCCTGTGTCATTCCTTTGTGGTTAGTGATACTTCTGTTTGGCAGAACAAATGATTCAGTTGAGCAGAACAAAAAAGACTCGATTTGCTCAGTTTTCCATTTAAGGTTTATTTGCCTTACTTGTCCCACTGTTTTGGTAGGTTTCCAAAAAATAATTGTTGATACAACTACAAGAAATGTACGAGGGGTAAGTAGTTTCACTAATCACTATAGTATGTGTAGTTCGTTTGTTTTTACATTGAAAGATTGAGAATCTGTGGGTAGCTTTGGCTGATGGAACAGTTACACTCATTAGTTGTGTTGTGAAATGCTGCTCCATCTGAGGACAAGAGCACATATGGTAAGAATTACTCTGAATATGTGTAGTTCGTTTGTTTTTACATTGACAGATTGAGAATCTGTGGGTAGCTTTGGCTGATGGAACAGAGTTACACTCATTAGTTGTGTTACGAAATGCTGCTCCGTCTGAGAACAAGAGCACATATGGTAAGAATTACTCTGAATATGAAATGGTGAAGTTTTATTAGCTCTAAATTTGCAAGCATGTGGTGCAGCAACAATAGCAAAAACCATCTGCACTGGTGATACAATAAGAAAACTGTTAGAATATGCAAAACTATATGTATATCTTGAAAGTATTTGGATTTAGAAGAGAATTATTAGTTGAGTGCAGTAAGAAAACAACATGTTCAGTTCCATGCTCACCATCTACTGTTTCTAATAACTAAAAGGTGTGCCCACTACCACAAGTCACCGACTCATTACCATCACTGTCAATATGCTTAGTTCTTATTTGAATCGTAATATTTCACCGTGGACTCACCTTGAAGATCCTTGATAGTGTATTACTAATCTAATTCCAAATATATGCAGGCAGAAGTAATGGTGCTCACCTTGAAGATCATGCCCATCGATGAAAATTGACAATCTCTGCTTATCCTTAAATATCCCTAAGGTTTTCTCATCTATGTTATTGAGACAGTAAAGTATGCATTAAGAATGATGTTGCAAGTGCGAGTCCCTGAGCTTTTCCTGTTGTTCTTCTTATGTTGCCGAGGAATGAGACGATTGTGGCAGTGCCTGCTTCTATGCATTTCATTGTGCGCATGACATTACTAAATGTGTTTGAGTCTTTATGGCAGCCGGTAAGAAACTAGCCAATAAAGAAGCTCATTGCCGCACATAGTTTTGTACTTCCTCGGCTCAGGATTGTATCTCCTGGATATTTGCAATGTTTAATAATAATGATTATGATATTACTTTGAACAATTAAATTGGGTTCATTCTTCGGAAAACAAGCGTGCTCATATGACATGGTCGACAATGATGTACTCCCTTGTTGAAATTTTTTAGTCAATGTGCATGTAAGTTTTTATATTTCCATATGGTACATATTTAGTACTATAGACGCTGATATTTTTCTACATAGTTAGTCAAACTTTACGTCGTTTTAGTTTTGAAAAATCTTATATGCACTATATTTTGGTAACGAGAAGTATTGCATAGGCACAATTATATGTTTATTTAATGTATAATCAACTTTGATTTCCATGGGTACCTTATCAAAGAACAAGCATGCCACTGATGACACCTACACAAACCCTTCGTATCTTGTCACAATATTTATATTATACGACTATTACAAATATTATTATGAATATTTTTTCTTAAGATGGACGGGCGCGGCAAAGCGCACATTCACGGTCTAGTATCAACATACAACTCTAATGAACCAAAGAGAAACAACCAATCAACCAAAGACAACATGACATAGATCATAGGATTATAACTTATAGCATCAAACACCATGTTTACATAGGGCGGTACAGAGGTTTGTGAGAGGATGGACCACTGAATACAATGAGGAGTTGGTGATGGAGATGGCGGTGAAGACGTCGGAGAGGGGCTCAGCGAGGAGCGCCGGGAGGCGGAGGCGTGGGCGGCGCCGGCGGCGGCGCGGGGACTCCTTCCCGCCGCCGACATCATGGGGGAGCGCCGCCCCTTAGCCTTCTTCTTCCTTGAGTTGGTGCTGGTGTAGATGAGTGGTTCCCCCTCCTTGGCTGGAGGATTTTCGTGACAATGCTTGGGGGTCTCCAAAAATAGGGTTTCCCATCAATATATAGTGTTGGAGATGCAATCTAGGCCATGGGATGGATGCCCCTTTGATCCAATGGCTCTTGGGCACCTCTAGAAGCTTCTAGGACTCCCCTCTGTCCTTCATGAGCCTCACAACTCGTGGCTGGGCCGAAATATCCAGGTATGGAAAGAGTTTGTGTCAAATACGTCAACAACTTTCGGAGTCCCGAGACTGCACAAACCTCCGCAGTAATTCTGCTCTGACGGATGCATCCGTTGTCCGTTCTAGACGAATAAGATGTCCAAATTGTTCGGTTTGAAATTCTCTACAACTTTGTAGTTTACGACTTTTCCATTGGACGTCGTTTTGATAGAATTTCGAAGCGATCTTTGAAAAGTTTTCAGCAGGGATAGATTTCGGGAAATTCCAGATTTTACCATAATGAGCTATTTCCTTCCATATTTGCCTATTTCCTGCACAACAAAGTTGAAACCAAGAACTTGTGCACTTTTGCAACTATTAATAGGTTAGTCCCTTAAAACATATAGTAATTGGTGTAAAACAAGCATGGAACATCAAAAATTATAGATACGTTTGCGACATATCAGTATTCTATGTCTATAACTCTTCATCTTCAAATATATGCTTCATCTTCAACTCTTCACCCGCTGGAATAAAAATGTCTCCCGCGCGGCTCGCTACGCTGCGTGGTGGTTGCCCCATGCTGGCGGAAGGCTGGGCACGACATGTGTTGTGTAGAGAGCAGACGCCGAGTGTTATTGTTCGATGGAGGCACCCCTCTGTGGTCGCCATGGCCTCGTTCCAGGGAGGAAGACGATCATGATGAGGCATGAGGTGATCATGCGATATGGAGAGAGAGGAAGTACATGTACCGTGCATGTTGTATGTTGATGAGTTGGCACAATATATAGGGAGAAAAACCGGTTAAAAACTTGTCAAAAAGGGTAGAAGGTTCAATTCCGAACGGTTTATAAAATTCAGGGTTAAAGATTGAACCAAAGTAAAGTTAAGGGTTGTAATCTGAACTTTAAGACGAGTTTAGGGGGGTAAATTGAACTTCTCTAAAAAACAAAACAACTACAAGCCCAGTTACAAGTTTTAGAAAAATCAAATCTAAAAAAGAGATTGAATACAAAGTTTACAATTGTGCATGTATATCCAACAACATATCCATGTGGAATTGCATACACATGTGTAATTCCACATCTATGTGTAATTGCATATATATGTGCAAACATATACATAAAAAATTCAAAAGTTTTCAGTTACACATAGATGCGTAATTACACATATACATGTAATCTCACTTAAAAATCATAGATTTTCAACTTCACACGCACATGCAATTGTCCAGCTACACGAAATTACAAACAAAAATAAAATTAAAGAGGTAGAAAAATCAAGTAAAAAAATAGCGCTATGACCAAATAGTGTCGGCCCCAAAATACGCTATTAGCATGCTATAACGCATTACAACATGCTATTAACGAGGCATTTTACACTTATTAATTTAGCGTGGGCTCTCCATATATGCTATAGCGCGCTGTTTCGATGCTAATAGCGCGCTATTAGTATCGAAATAACACCCTATTTTTTCTATAAAAAAAATAAAAAAAAACATAGCTAAAAAATCGAGCCCCTAACTAGCAACACCTCAGCCCCCCTCGAGAAATATAAGGCTGTTACTCGAGTAGCTCAACAACAAACAAAAATCCTAGAAACTACACCTAAATGGACCAACCCAACAACGAAAATAAAGGAGAGAACCTAACATGATTTTTGGTTAGTTGAGAATTAACTTTTATATATTAAAAAGGCATAAAACCATGTAACATGAGCCGTAAATATTTTTCAAGGACAGACGACCGATGGTAGCTCATCTTTTTAATTAAGGAGAAAATAGGTTTTATAGATTGTTTGTTACATGTGGCAGAGCCACTCACACACTACACACGCCACACGTTACTCCTCATTCTGACGCGCACGCAACGCACTGCTACAGTGCTACATTGTCTTGAGCTAACAATTTTCCACTGCAACAGTTCTTCGTTAGCCAGCCTGACAAGCTGAGCCTTAATTAAGCATGCCCACTTGTGAGGAAGCTAAGGGCACTAACGAATGCAAGCAAGCAAGCGCGTTAGAGAAAGCATAGTGTTGACTGGACGCCCACATCAGATCAATCGGAGACCTAACCGGTAGTCCCTTAGCTTGCTATCGAGACGTCGGGCATGGCAGCTCGAGTTTTTCCGGCACGAACTCGCTTCCATAGGAGAAAAGCTGCCCCGATGATCACGAGGACGACTGCGACGGCGACCACCACCACAACGGCAACATGATCTCTCATCTTCCTCCCTGCACACGGACGCAAATACGATCGTCACGCCATTCTTCTACCGGAGACCACAGCATGTCGACGGATCGTTAGGGAACTCACCAAGCCTTGCCCATCTCCCCATGGGAGCGGATATCTCGAGCCGGAGGTAGCAGTCGTAGCGGAACACGTGAGCCACGCCTGCCGCCTGAACGCCGTCGTGCTTGTACGTCGACTGGAGGCACCGCGCCACCTCCGGCACCGACCTCTCCAGGCATCGCGCGCAGTCCGCCGCCGTGACGTCTCCCGCGCACTGCGCCAGCGCGCTCACCGTGCTGTTCGCCTCGGCCGTCGCGTTCGCCGTGGCCACCATACGGCCCGAGGTGCTGTTTGCGGCGCGCGGCGCCAGGGACTGCGCCAGGTCGACGAGGCTCCGCGCGTTGTAGAAGTCCGGGTAGTAGTTGAGGACGCCGCCGGCGTTGTCGAAGGACGACGAGAAGAACCCCTCTTCTTCCTCCGTGGACGAGGCGTTGGCGTCGGTGGTGTCATCGTAGGCGAGGAAGCAGCCGGCGTTCCAGAACCCCGCGCGCCGGCTGCCCTTGCAGAGGTAGTCGATCCGACCGGCAAGGATGGAGAGCAATTATGATGGAGAGGCACTCACGGCAGGCATGCGGCGGCGGGGACTCGCCGAAGCAGAGGCCGCGGGCGGACGCGCGGCCGTCGCCATAGCGGAGGGAGGCGAAGGCCGTCGGCGCGGCGGCGGAGGGGAGGGCGTCGAGGAGAGGCAGGAGGCTGCCGCGGAAGGCGGTGCCGTTGGCGGTGGACAGCCACCGTGAATGCGGGTGGCAGTCGTTTACAAAGTAGCCACCCGTGACGTCCACGTCGTCGTCGGCGGCACCCGCCTGGATCGCCATCACGGCGAGGGCGTGGATGATGATGAGAAGCATGCATTGACGCGTCGCTAGCGCCATTGCCGGTCCCGAGTTGACAATCTGTGGTAGTAGCACGTTAGGAGCTGGCTGAAGATCGAGCAGACTTTGATACACGGGCTGATTCCTACGTACAGAATTCTACGGACTGTCGTGTCAATCCGCAATTCGCCAGGGAGATTTAGACGGAACAACTGCCGCACGGGACTTCCAATCACACGCCTCCAGCTTCGCCCGTAACAAAATTTACGTAAGATCAGTCCGTAAGTGTAAGATTATTGCACGAGCTAGCGTTCGTGTGCATGTTACCACGCGCACACGGAAGCGCGCGACGGCTGACTGCCGCATCTGTTTTGATACGATGCGGACGATGACGTTACGACGCCAGCCAGCACATGCCGGGACTCTGTTTTTGTTTCGGTGGTTCTGTACGAAATGGAACATTGAGATTTGAACTACATATTCCGATTTAATGTTGTGTATACGTCGTTTTTTTAGAGAAAAACCGTAAACCTTAGCCCTACGTTACGGGGCTACCCTAGCTAGCTGTCAAGTGTCCATAGTAAATTGAGCGGTCAGTTTTAGACATAATTTTTTTTCTATTTTAGGCACGTTTTGGACTGTAGTGCATGCTATTTCAGGAAAATTCTACATGCATGTAGAAAGGAACAAATCTGATGACGTAAGCAAGAATTTTTTGAATTTGAAAATTTAAAACGTTTATCTCACAAACGACAACTCCGATTTAAAATTTGTTTTCACCTATGAGTCGGTCTCGACGAGATCTTCAAACTAGCACCCATGTTAATACGTTTCGACGACTTTTTTTTCGAGCTAAAAGTTATCAATTCTCTCTATTTGAATAATCAACCCTCCGTACTTGAGTGATCAACGGTAAATGTATAAAATTATCAGGCCCAAAGTTATTTTATTTGAAATATTTTTATGGATTTTTTTAGCTCACGTGTTATTAGCCGATAGTTTCTTTTCTACGTGTTGTTTGATGAAATTTGCTATTTATGAAAACATGTTGCATGCATTTGGTACAAGACAAAAAGAATGATGTCAGCGAGAATCTTTCTTAATTCTAGAATTCAAAATATTTTATCTCCTAAATGAAAACTTCAACTTAAGACATGTCTTCACTAATCAACTCGTCTCGATGAGATCTTCAAAACTTAATATGTTTCGACCACTTTTTTTGGACTAAAAGTTATCAACCCTGAAATACGTTATTTATAAACTATAAAATTTAAAACTTACCAATCCAAAAAGATAATTTCATTTCGAATATTTTAGCGACTATTTTTAGTTTACAAGCTATCAACCCCGTACCTCGTTATTTATCAAAGGTAAATATAAATAATTACCAACCCTTAAAAGCTTATTTATCGATGGTAAAATATTCTAATTTCATTTATAGAATATTTTAGCGAATCTTTTTTATACTACAAGCTATCAACCCGGTGACCCGTAATTTATCGATGGTAAATAAAAATAACTATCAACCCTAAAAAGTTAATTTAATTTACAATATTTTAGCGACTCTTTTTTTGTTTACAAGTTATCAACCCGGTGCCCCGTTATTTATCAATATTAAAAATAAATAACTATCAACCCGGTGGCTAGTTATTTATCAACGGTAAATATAAATAACTATCAACACTAAAAAGTATTTCATTAGTTTATTTTAGCAACTTTTTTTAGTTTACAAGCTGTCAACCCGGTGCCCCATTATTTATCAACAGTAAAAATAAATAACTACCAACCCTAAAAGTATTTCATTTAGAAAATATTTTAGCGACTCTTTTTTACTTTACAAGCTATCAACTCAGTGACCCGTTATTTATCAATGGTAAATATAAATAACTATCAAATCTAAAAAGTTAATTTCAGTTAGAATATTTTAGCCACTTTTTTTGTTAACAAGTTTATCAACCAGGTGCCCCGTTATTTATCAACGGTAAATTTAAATACCTAGCAAACCTAAAAAGTAAATTTAATTTAGAATATTTTAGCAACTTTTGTTAGCTTACAACTTAAAACAATACTTAATTTGAGTAGCAAGTTGTAGTTCATTTGAGTAGCAAGTGGTAGTTCATTTGAATTGCAAGTGAATCTCCCACCCGTTATTTCCCCCATAAAAACCACCAGCACGAAAAAGGGAATTATAATAGTTGGTTAAGAAACATGAATTAGCTTACATAGTAACGAAAAAAGGGAATTGTAAAAATGGAAGTTAGCCCTAATAATATGAATTTTGATACAAAAGTAACAAAAAAAGGAAAATGAAAAATGAGAATGATTAAAAAGAAAATCATGTCGTAAGATGCCCATGACACATCAAAATGGTGAGTCAATTAATAACTAATGTGCATGCATGGTAGCTTTTATTACTCAAGGAGTAGAGGTCTAGGTAAAAGTTAGTTGCTACGGGTGCATGCATGTCGTGCATGCATGGCTAGTGAAAAGATTAAGGAAAGCAAACAAGAACTCCCGCACATGTAGGGACCGCACTCCCATCCTCACGCGACGTGAGCGAGCTGACCGTCTACGTGGTTGAGTGCCAGGGAGGAAATTCATGCGTTACAACATATACAACGGGCAAGCCTAGCTAGCGGTAACCCGCCAAAGGAGAATCAGGCGATCAGTTTTGGACAAAAACAAAATTCCATTTTAGGCATGTTTTGGACTATAGCGATTGCTATTTCTGAAAAGTTTTGCATGCATGTTAAAGTGGACGAATCTGCTAATGTAAACGAGAATATTTCCAAAATCAAAAATTCAACATGTTTTATCTCACAAACGACAACTCCGATTTCAAATCCGTTTTCACCTACGAATCGATCTTGACGAGATCTTCAAAACTAGCGCTCATGTTAATATGTTTCAACAACTTTTTTTCGGCCTAAATGTTATCAACCCTGAAATACGGAGTTTATCAACTGTAAATTTAAAAACTTACCAAGCCAAAAAATTAATTTCATATAAAATATCTTGAGAATTTTTTTAGCTCACAAATTACCAACACTCGTATTTTATTTTTTGCCATTTTCCCAATTCAAATTTGCAATATTGTTTCTGTGTATGTAGTCACTACGAGAGAAAAAAATTAACATCAAGGAGAATCTTTCCAAATTCCAAAGTTCAAAATGTTTTATCTCATAAATGACAACTCCGATTTAAAATCTATTTTCATTTATTAGTCGGTCTCGAGGAGATCTTTAAAACTAGCACCCATGGTGATATGTTTCGACAACTTTATTTTTGGACTAAAAGTAATAAACCCTCAAAAACTTTATTTATCAAACGTAAATTTAAAAAGTTACCAACCCAAAAATTTAATTTCATATGATATGTTTTAAATCATTTATTAGCTCACAAATTATCAATATATGAGTATTTCCTTTTTGACATTTTTTCAATGATAAATATAAATAACTACTAACCCCAAAAAGTTAATTTAAGTTAGAATATTTAGAAATTCTGTTTTTTTACAAGCTATCAACCCGGTGCCTGTTATTTATCAATGATAAATTTAAATAACTACCAACCCTAAAAAGCTAATTTCATTTAGAATATTTAAGTGACTTTTTTTAGTTTACAAGCTATCAACGCGATGTCCCATTATTTATCAACCGTAAATATGAATAACTACCAACCCTTAAAAGATAATTTTATTTAGAATATTTTAGCTGCTCTTTTTAGTTTACAAGCTATCAACTCGGTGACCCCATTATTAATCAACGGTAAATATAAATAACTACCAACCCTAAAAACCTTATTTCATTTAGAATATTTTAGCCTCTCTTTTTCAATTTACAAGCTATCAACCGGTGCTCCATTATTTATCAACGGTAATTATAAAAACCTAGCAACCCTAGGAAGCTAATTTCTTTTAGAATATTTTAGCGACTTTTTTTAGTTTACAAGCTATCAACCCGGTGCCCCGTTATTTTTCAATCGTAATTATTATAAATAACTATCGATCCTAAAAAGATAATTTCACTTAGAATATTTTAGCGACTATTTCTTAGTTTACAAGCTATCAACCCAGTGCCCCGTTATTTATCAACGGTAAATATAAATAACTACCAACACTAAAAATTATTTCATTTAGAAATATTTTAGCGACTTTTTTGTAATTTTCAAGCTATCAACCCGGTGACCCGTTATTTATCAATGGTAAATATAAATATCAATGGTAAATATAAATAACTATCAACCCTAAAAAGTTAATTTCATTTAGAATATATTAGCAACTCTTTTTTTACAAGTTATCAACATGGTGGCCCGTTATTTATCAACGGTAAATATAGAGCAACCCTAAAAAGTAAATTCATTTAGAATATTTTAGAAACTTTGTTAGCTTAATTAAAAATGATACTTAATTTGAGTAGCAAGTGGTAGTTCATTTGAGTTGCAAGTGAATTCCCCACCCGTTATTTCCTCCTAAAAGCCACTAGCCCGAAAAAGGGAATTATAACAATTAATCCAAAAAAGCATGGATTACCTTACGAAATAACAACAAAAAGAGAATTGGTAAAAGGGAATATAAAAAGAGAATTGTCAAAAATGAAACTAGGAAACAACCAAATTGGGTCGGCAAAAAAATTACAAGCACCGGATTCGTGGGATTTGCAGGAACTCACGAATTAAATGTGCGATATTAGCGAGGGAACTAAATCCGCGGGATTAAAATGACTGGAAATAGAATTAACGGCGAACAAATTAAATGCATAATTATAAACAGAAGGAAATTAAATCCGCGGGATTAACGCGACCAGAAATACTAACCGCGCGGAATAAAGGACGGAATTAAATGCGTGGAATTTACGCACGGAATTAAATTCGCGGATTTTATGGGAAAACGACAAAAAAATGTTGAAACGGAAGCGGGCGCTCTCGCGCAAGAAACTAACCGCGCGCGGTCGAACGCGGTAAAGGGATTTGGATATACAACGGGCTTACGAACAGCTTAGGACCGAAACCCAAAAAGGCTTTAGAGGAGCAAATGTCCGCCGCCTAATGGCCAGAACCGACGCTAGCCGAAACCCTAATAGCTTTAGAGCAGCAAAAAAAATCGATGATCGGTCTCCATGGCCGCTCGTCTAAAAGTTTGCTCATCCACATTCGCCACTGCCCCTCCCACGGCAGCGCCGCCGTGGGCTGCTCCTTGACCAGTCCTGCGACAATAGCCAGCCGCCGCCGACTCCACGTAGGCTCCCTGGCCCTCCTACCATCTCCGCATAGCCACCAACATCCTATATGGACTAAATCGGGCGGCGCAACATCGAGGAGCAACTAGATTCACGTGGTCGCGCACCTCCGGTATGGCTTCTTCGTCCTCGCGCCGCTGCAAGTCATCGAATTTAGGGTTAAAGGACCTTGTGCGGGCGTCGGCGGCAGCAACCGCACCAGCACCGGCTCCGGCAGCGCCATCACCATCGGCGCTGGTGATGTCTACGGGAGCTTCTATTCTTGTAGACAGTGTTGGGCCTCCAAGAGCAGAGGTTTGTAGAACAGCAGCAAGTTTCCCTTAAGTGGATCACCCAAGGTTTATCGAACTCAGGGAGGAAGAGGTCAAAGATATCCCTCTCATGCAACCCTGCAATCACAAAGCAAGAAGTCTCTTGTGTCCCCAACACACCTAATAGGTGCACTAGTTCGGCGAAGAGATAGTGAAATACAGGTGGTATGAATAAATATAAGCAGTAGCAACGGCACCAGAAAAGTGCTTTGCTGTCCAGGACTGGTGTGTGGTTGATGGTGGTAATATTGCAGGAAGTATAGATGCGGTAAAACGAGTAAACAAACAGCGATAGCGATATTTAGGAACAAGGCCTAGGGATCATACTTTCACTAGTGGACACTCTCAACATTGATCACATAACGAGAATAAATAGATAGATGCTAGACTCTACACCCTCTTGTTGGATGATGAACACCACTAAGCTGTGTAGGATTACACGAACCCTCAATGCCGGAGTTAACAAGCTCCACAATATTCAATGTTCATATTTAAATAACCTTAGAGTGCATAACAGATCAACATAACCAAACCAAGTACTAACATAGCATGCACACTTGTCACCTTCACACTACGAAAGGAGGAATAGATCACATCAATACTATCATAGCAATAGTTAACTTCATAATCTACAAGATCTCACAATCATAGCCTACGCCAAGTACTACACGATGCACACACTATCACCATTACACCGTGCAGGAGGAATAAACTACTTTAATAACATCACTAGAGTAGCACACAGATATATTGTGATACAAAACACATTGCAATCATAAAGAGATATAAATAAGCACTTCACTATGCCATTCATAACGGTGAATAAGTATTACGTGAAATATAGCCTAAGAGACCCACACGGTGCACACACTGTCACCTTTACACACGTGGGACAAGGAGTCTCCGGAGATCACATAAGTAAAATCCACTTGACTAGCATAATGACATCTAGATTACAAGCATCATCATATGAATCTCAATCATGTAAGGCAGCTCATGAGATTATTGTATTGAAGCACATAGGAGAGAGATTAACCACATAGCTACCGGTACAGCCCCGAGCCTCGATGGAGAACTACTCCCTCCTCATGGGAAACAGCAGCGTTGATGAAGATGGCGGTGGTGTTGATGGAGAAGCCTTCCGGGGGCACTTCGCCGTCCCGGTGGCGTGCCGGAACAGAGACTCCTGTCCCCCAGATCTTGGCTTCGCGATGGCGGCGGCTCTGGAAGGTTTCTCGTACCGTGGCTTTTCCGTATCGAGGTTTTAGGTTAGGGACCTTTTTATAGGCGAAGAGGCGGAGTCGGAGGGGCGACGAGGCGGTGACACACTAGGGGGGCGCGGCCCAGGCCCTGGCCGCGCCACCCTGTCGTCTGGGGCCCCAGGGCCCTCCTCTGGCGGCTCTCGGGTGTTCTGGAAGCTTCGTGGAAAAATAGGATGCTTGGGCGTTGATTTCGTCCGATTCCGAGAATATTTCCTTACTAGGATTTCCGGAACCAAAAACAGCAGAAAACAGGAGCTGGCCCTTCGGCATCTCGTCAATAGGTTAGTTCCGGAAAACGCATAAATATGACATAAAGTATGTATAAAACATGTAGATATCATCAATAATGTGGCATGGAACATAAGAAATTATCGATACGTCGGAGACGTATCAGCATCCCCAAGCTTAGTTACTGCTCGTCCCGAGCGGTAAACGATAACAAAGATAATTTACTGGAGTGACATGCCATCATAACCTTGATCATACTATTGTAAACATATGTAATGAATGCAGCGATCAAAACAATGGTAATGACA
This sequence comes from Lolium rigidum, assembly GCF_022539505.1. Taxonomy (NCBI): domain Eukaryota; kingdom Viridiplantae; phylum Streptophyta; class Magnoliopsida; order Poales; family Poaceae; genus Lolium; species Lolium rigidum. The sequence continues at coordinate 148,756,649 of NC_061512.1, read as the reverse complement.
TGAGTAAACAAATGAATCATAAGCAAAGACTTTTCATGAATAGTACTTCAAGACAAGCATCAATAAGTCTTGCATAAGAGTTAACTCATAAAGCAATAAATCAAAGTAAAGGTATTGAAGCAACACAAAGGAAGATTAAGTTTCAGCGGTTGCTTTCAACTTATAACATGTATATCTCATGGATAGTGTTAATGTAAAGTAATATAACAAGTGCAATATGCAAGTATGTAGGAATCAATGCACAGTTCACACAAGTGTTTGCTTCTTGAGGTGGAGAGAGATAGGTGAACTGACTCAACATAAAAGTAAAAGAAAGGTCCTTCAAAGAGGAAAGCATCGATTGCTATATTTGTGCTAGAGCTTTTATTTTGAAAACATGAAACAATTTTGTCAACGGTAGTAATAAAGCATATGAGTTATGTAAATTATATCTTACAAGTTGCAAGCCTCATGCATAGTATACTAATAGTGCCCGCACCTTGTCCTAATTAGCTTGGACTACCGGATCATCGCAATACACATGTTTTAACCAAGTGTCACAAAGGGGTACCTCCATGCCGCATGTACAAAGGTCTAAGGAGAAAGTTCGCATTGGATTTCTCGCTCTTGATTATTCTCAACTTAGACATCCATACTGGGACAACATAGACAACAGATAATGGACTCCTCTTTAATGCATAAGCATGTAGCAACAATTAATGTTCTCATATGAGATTGAGGATATATGTCCAAAACTGAAACTTCCACCATGATTCATGGCTTTAGTTAGCGGCCCAATGTTCTTCTCTAACAATATGCATGCTCTAACCATTAAAGTGGTAGATCTCTCTTACTTCGGACAAGACGGACATGCATAGCAACTCACATGATATTCAACAAAGAGTTGATGGCGTCCCCAGGAACATGGTTATCGCACAACAAGCAACTTAAATAAGAGATAAAGTGCATAAGTACATATTCAATACCACAATAGTTTTTAAGGCTATTTGTCCCATGAGCTATATATTGCAAAGGCGAATGATGGAAATTTAAAGGTAGCACTCAAGCAATTTACTTTGAAATGGCGGAGAAATACCATGTATTAGGTAGGTATGGTGGACACAAATGGCATAGTGGTTGGCTCAAGGATTTTGGATGCATGAGAAGTATTCCCTCTCGATACAAGGTTTACGCTAGCAAGGTTTACTTGAAACAAACACAAGGATGAACGGTGCAGCAAAACTCACATAAAAGACATATTGTAAACATTATAAGACTCTACACCGTCTTCCTTGTTGTTCAAAACTCAATACTAGAAATTATCTAGACTTTAGAGAGACCAAATATGCAAACCAAATTTTAGCAAGCTCTATGTATTTCTTCATTAATGAGTGCAAAGAATATGATGCAAGAGCTTAAACATGAGCACAACAATTGCCAAGTATCAAATTATCCAAGACATTTTAGAATTACTACATGTAGCATTTCCCAATTCCAACCATATAACAATTTAACGAAGAAGATTCAACCTTCGCCATGAATACTATGAGTAAAGCCTAAGGACATATTTGTCCATATGCAACAGCGGAGCGTGTCTCTCTCCCACACGGTGAATGCTAGGATCCATTTTATTCAAACAAAAACAAAAACGAAAACAAACGAGACGCTCCAAGCAAAGTACATAAGATGTGACTCGAATAAAAATATAGTTTCGGGGGAGGAACCGATAATGTTGTCGATGAAGAAGGGGATGCCTTGGGCATCCCCAAGCTTAGACGCTTGAGTCTTCTTAAAATATGCAGGGGTGAACCACCGGGGCATCCCCAAGCTTAGAGCTTTCACTCTCCTTGATCATATTGCATCATACTCCTCTCTTGATCCTTAAAAACTTCCTCCACACCAAACTCGAAACAACTCATTAGAGGGTTAGTGCACAATAAAAATTAACATGTTCAGAGGTGACATAATCATTCTTAACACTTCTGGACATTGCATAAAGCTACTGGACATTAATGGATCAAAGAAATTCATCCAACATAGCAAAAGAGGCAATGCGAAATAAAAGGCAGAATCTGTCAAAACAGAACAGTCCGTAAAGATGGATTTTATTGAGGCACCAGACTTGCTCAAATGAAAATGCCCAAATTGAATGAAAGTTGCGTACATATCTGAGGATCACGCACGTAAATTGGCATAATTTTCTGAGATACCTACAGAGAGGCAGGTCGGAATTCGTGACAGCAAAGAAATCTGTTCTGCGCAGCAATCCAAATCTAGTATGAACCTTACTATCAAAGACTTTACTTGGCACAACAATGCAATAAAACTAAGATAAGGAGAGGTTGCTACAGTAGTAACAACTTCCAAGACTCAAATACAAAATAAAAGTACTGTAGCAAAATAAACACATGGTTATCTCCCAAGAAGTTCTTTCTTTATAGCCATTAAGATGGGCTCAACAGTTTCAATGATGCACTCGCAAGAAATAGTATTTGAAGCAAAAGAGAGCATCAAGAGGCAAATTCAAAATACATTTAAGTCTAACATGCTTCCTATGCATAGGAATCTTGTAAGTAAACAAGTTCATGAAGAGCAAAGTAACAAGCATAGGAAGATAGAACAAGTGTAGCTTCAAAAATTTCAGCATGTAGAGAGGCATTTTAGTAACATGAAAATTTCTACAACCATATTTTCCTCTCTCATAATAACTTTCAGTAGCATTATGAGCAAACTCAACAATATAACTATCACATAAAGCATTCTTATCATGAGTCTCATGCATAAAATTATTACTCTCCACATAGGCATAATCAATTTTATTAGTTGTAGTGGGAGCAAATTCAACAAAGTAGCTATCATTATTATTCTCATCATCAAATATAGGAGGCATATTGTAATCATAATCAAATTTATCCTCCATAACAGGCGGTACTAAAAGACCAATATCATTATAATCATCATAAATAGGAGACAAAGTATCATCAAAGTAAATTTTCTCCTCAATTCTTGGTGGACTAAAAATATCATGCTCATCAAAGCCAGCTTCGCCAAGCTTAGAATTTTCCATATCATTAGCAACAATGGTGTTCAAAGCGTTCATACTAATATGTTCCATAGGTTTTTTAATTTTCGCATCAAACCATCCATGTCTTAAATCAGGAAATAGAATAAGAAGCTCATTGTTGTCCATTATGCCAAACTAGTGTAAACAAGAAACAAAAAGATGCAATTGCAGGATCTAAAGGAAATAGCTTCGAGTACTTACAACGGCGAAAATAGCTTAGTAGCCGAGATCCGGAGTGTGAGTACCTTTTACCTTTCCTCCCGGCAACGGCGCCGGAAAATAGCTTGATGTCTACGGGAGCTTCTATTCTTGTAGACGGTGTTGGGCCTCCAAGAGCGAGAGGTTTGTAGAACAGCAGCAAGTTTTCCTTAAGTGGATCACCCAAGGTTTATCGAACTCGGGGAGGAAGAGGTCAAAGATATCCCTCTCATGCAACCCTGCAACCACAAAGCAAGAAGTCTCTTGTGTCCCCAACACACCTAATAGGTGCACTAGTTCGGCGAAGAGATAGTGAAATACAGGTGGTATGAATAAATATAAGCAGTAGCAACGGCACCAGAAAAGTGCTTTGCTGTCCAGGACTGGCGTGTGGTTGATGGTGGTAATATTGCAGGAAGTATAGATGCGAGTAAAACGAGTAAACAAACAGCGATAGCGATATTTAGGAACAAGGCCTAGGGATCATACTTTCACTAGTGGACACTCTCAACATTGATCACATAACAGAATAAATAGATAGATGCTAGACTCTACACCCTCTTGTTGGATGATGAACACCACTAACTGTGTAGGATTACACGAACCCTCATTGCCAGAGTTAACAAGCTCCACAATATTCAATGTTCATATTTAAATAACCTTAGAGTGCATAACGGATCAACATAACCAAACCAAGTACTAACATAGCATGCACACTGTCACCTTCACACTACGAAAGGAGGAATAGATCACATCAATACTATCATAGCAATAGTTAACTTCATAATCTACAAGATCTCACAATCATAGCCTACGCCAAGTACTACACGATGCACACACTATCACCATTACACCGTGCAGGAGGAATAAACTACTTTAATAACATCACTAGAGTAGCACACATATATATTGTGATACAAAACACATTGCAATCATAAAGAGATATAAATAAGCACTTCACTATGTCATTCATAACAGTGAATAAGTATTCTGTGAAATATAGCCTAAGAGACCCACACGGTGCACACACTCGTCACCTTTACACACGTGGGACAAGGAGTCTCCGGAGATCACATAAGTAAAATCCACTTGACTAGCATAATGACATCTAGATTACAAGCATCATCATATGAATCTCAATCATGTAAGGCAGCTCATGAGATTATTGTATTGAAGCACATAGGAGAGAGATTAACCACATAGCTACCGGTACAGCCCCGAGCCTCGATGGAGAACTACTCCCTCCTCATGGGAGACAACAGCGTTGATGAAGATGGCGGTGGTGTTGATGGAGAAGCCTTCCGGGGGCACTTCCCCGTCCCGGCGGCGTGCCGGAACAGAGACTCCTATCCCCCAGATCTTGGCTTCGCGATGGCGGCGGCTCTGGAAGGTTTCTCGTACCGTGGCTTTTCCGTATCGAGGTTTTAGGTCAGGGACCTTTTTATAGGCGAAGAGGCGGAGTCGGAGGGGCGACGAGGCGGTGACACACTAGGGGGGCGCGGCCCAGGCCCTGGCCGCGCCACCCTGTCGTCTCGGGCCCAGAGGGCCCTCCTCTGGCGGCTCTCGGGTGTTCTGGAAGCTTCGTGGAAAAATAGGATGTTGGGCGTTGATTTCGTCCGATTCCGAGAATATTTCCTTACTAGGATTTCTGGAACCAAAAACAGCAAAAAAACAGGAACTGGCCCTTCGGCATCTCGTCAATAGGTTAGTTCCGGAAAACGCATAAATATGACATAAAGTATGTATAAAACATGTAGATATCATCAATAATGTGGCATGGAACATAAGAAATTATCGATACGTCGGAGACGTATCAGCTGGCTGTAGCCCTTGCCCCTTCCCCATCTCCGACACCGACACCGGTACATGAAGAAGATGATCCTTGGATCCCATATCAACGAAGGTATGCTTTTCAACCACTTTTTGTTTGGAAAATTTGGTGAATTTCTGCGGATGAACAAGACGTTTGTTCGTTCAAATTCATAGCAAGAAGAAGAGACAAGGAAAATGGACTCAGGATGAGGACTACGATTTATACTTCACATGGCATGATCAAACACGCATTGGAGATAAGAAACCGTTCAAGCAATTTTGGAAAGTGATCCATGTCAACTTCAATCAAAGAACAAGTGGAAATGATCGATCCTTGCCATCGATAACGAGTAGCTGGTCGACTGTAGTCATACGCTACAATACGAGGAGGTTTGAGGAAGATGATGACTAGTGATGTCAATTTGTGCGACTTTAAATGCATTATGAATCATCTGATGTTATGTTGTCATGTATGAATGTGCTCAAATTTGCAAATTATGTTGAAAAAAAAGTTTGGTTCTGTAAGTTTTTGGGGTTCAGTTCTATGGCCCAAAATTTAGAGGAGCAAATATAGGAAGTTAAGTTTTAGGGAGGCTTTTGCTCCTCTAAGTTTTTTTACTTCGGTTAGGGATGCTCTGACAATCGTGCAACACAGTGCAACACAAAGCCAACTGAAGACAAAACAAGAAAGAACAACTTGAGACACCTAGTCTACAACGCGTTGGCAAGAGCAAAACCAGAAGACAACAAGGTCTTCTCCATCTGGACACATGCCTAGAACCAAACTCCACCATCTTCGCCTCCGAAAGGGACCCCATGTACCTTGCCTTGGCCTGGAGGACGCCGTACTGTCGAAAGGCAAAGGAGTTCCCCCTAGAACACGAGGTAGTACAGAGAACGAGGCTGCCAGGGAAAAGTCTAACCGAAATGCCCAGAGAGCTTCACAAACAACCAACACCACGAAAGGTTCAATCACAACAACGAACCAAAGCTACATGAAGAAGATGCACCGAAGGGAAATGACGGAGTTGCCATGACCACCTCCAGACTGTCAAATGCCCGACCACCACCCATGTAGTCCCCCAAGATGTGGCCTACATGAAGGGCAACAACGTCGCACCGCCATCGCCATCCGAAAGGAGGGGTAGTGAGGAGAGGTACCTAGATGAGGCCTTCAAGAAGAAGTTCGGCGCTCGCGAAATCATCATCATCGTGGCCAACACCGCTGACCAAGAGTTTCCCCAGTACCAACACCCACACCATAACAGCCTAACCAGCGCCAAGAGACAAGGTCTAGACATGGCAGAAGAGCAAAAAGGGAAAGGAGGAGCTTAAACTTCAGATTTGGCACCAGGACCGGCGGCTCGGCCCCGCACCAAGACCTCTGACCTCCATCTCCACGTCCGTTTTCCTACTTTGGCTTCAAATTATTGGAATCAATATGCCATTCAAATCAGTTACCATATATAAGTAATCCGCAAACTAAAGATAAGAGTATATCGACATTCGACATTGAAGTTTGAATGAAGTCTAGCTTAAGGCGGGATTAAATGTGAAATATACTAGCTTAGAAGGAATTCCCAATGACGCTAGATACCGAGTGAATCTACTTTTTTTATTTTAATAAATGCAAAAACTTAGCCCTATCTATTAACTAAGGAGAATGCGCCGACTTAATTCGAGAGAAAACGGGCCAAACCGATACAAACAGGGCCAAACCCACCGAGACACCAAAACTGTTAGGAATAGTTAGCGTTACATCTAGGCTAAATAGGAAGTTAGCTTTCTTATCAGATTGACTGCGTTGTCCAAACGCTATTTCTTCTGAAAAGGCGTCTTGCCTGTTCTAACAGGCATGTTGTAACCACCTGTGTATACATCTGTTGGGGACATATAAATATCCAACACCTTGATCAATACAATGACATGATTTTCTCAATCTTTAGTTCTAAATAACGTTTTCAGCACTTTTCTCTGACAAGAGCATGATAGCCACACACAAAAAGTCTACTATGGAGAACAAGGATCAGAGTTGAAGAACTCGGAGACGGAGGGTCGGAACTACGATTTTTCGCTCACCATCGAAGAAAGATAAGAGCATCTCCAACAGGTGCACTAAATTTAGGCACACTAAACGTCGCTTCCATCGCGATGTAAATGAAATTTGCCCAGCCGAATGCTCTATTTTGCAGCGCGTGCTCGAGCACTACAAACGTCGCTTCCACGGATGTTGTATTATGCAGCGTGCAGCGCGGCACAAACTACTATTTTGATCATTTTTTCTACCAAATAGATCAAACAAAACACGAATAATTAACTGGAAATACAAAATATATTTAGAAACTTCGATGGTACAACGACATTCATTTAGAAACTAGCCTAAACTACTCGGAGTCCCCGTCGAAATCCGAGGAGCGGGTGGTGTCGGACACCGGAGTGGATGTCCACTAGAAGGAGGAGGAGTAGGAGGAGGAGAGGACGATCGTCGACGGGCTGGCGCCGTTTTTCTTCTCCTCCGCCTTCCTCACGGCCTTCTCCGCCCTATCCGCCGTCCTCGCCGCCGACTTCACCCGGCGCTCGTTGCGGTCCGCCTTCTTCTTCTTTGCTGCCGCCGCCTTCTGCTCCTCCTTCTGCGCGTAGAAGGCCTCCATCGCGGCGACGTCCTCCGGAAACTGCCGCGCCCACTCGAGGCGGAGGCGCTCGTCGTGACGGCCGACGACGGCGACGCGAGCGCTTATGCTTGCTCCCGCGTCCACAAGTCATGGAAGTTCATGGTGCGCGGGAGCGGCCGAGGCGCCAGGCGATCGCGTCGTAGGCGCGCGCCGCCTCGTGCGCCGTCTCGAACGTGTGCCTAGCCGGATGCGCTCGTTGCCGGAGCGGATCTCCGAGTAGAAGGTGCAGTTGGACCGCGCGCGGACGCCGCGGTAGCCGGAGGAGGAGCGATGGAGGGGCTGCATCGCGTCGGCGGAGGCGGAGCGGCGGCGTGGGCGCGACGTGGGAGGCGGAGCGATGTGGAGGCGGTGGAGCGACACGCGGGACAAAGTGAATGTTCCGGGCGGTTGGCGTACGCGCGCGTGGCGTTCATAGCGCGCGCGGCAGTCGACGCGGCAACTTTTGCGCGCGGGATGGCGCAAAAGCGCGGGCGCCGCAATTTTTTTTAGCCCGCGATGCGTTTTCGCGCGCCCGCTGGAGGTTCGCGCGAGCCCGCGCGCGCCAGAATGGAAACGAGCTCATTATCGTCGTATATTTTGCAAGTGAGTTGGAACTCTAACCAATCCTCAATCTTGGCGAATGCTTCTTCGTAAGCAGTGATGCGCGAGACGGTATTTAGCAAGCGCGTTTTGCCGCGCCTGTTGAGAAGATGCTTTACCTCATCAAATTCAGTTTGCAATCGGCAACATCGCCGGTGGCCTCGCCGTCCCCACCGCGACGTGCTCATCAGCCCATCCTCGGCACTCGGCAGGGCGCCAGGACGATCGACGACAGCCTACAGACCGCATCCTCGTGGTGCGGCGCTGCGCACGACCTGCCTCCGCTTCCCTTCCCAGCGCTGCTCCTCTCGAGCCCGTCACAGAGACCAGTGCTCGTTCGCCGTAAAGTGACGACAGCGGGCGCTTCGCCCCCGCGGCAAGACCGCTTAAGGTGGGCACGACGCAGGGGCAGCACGGCCGACGGTGCTCCTCCGAGCTTGGCTGCCAAGTTACGCCGGCACTCGAGCCCGCGGCTCCCGGCAAAACGGCCACACGAATTAGTTTACATAATTCGATAAGAAAACCTAAATTACATAGTACACCGGCGGGCGCTAACTAGTTTGAACCAAAATGCGGCCAAATTAGCCTCTGCGCGCGGTGATACGTCTCAAGTGTATCTATAATTTTTTATGCTCCATGCTTGTTTTACACCAATTCATATGTGTTTTGTTTACACCTCGTTGCACTTTTACATGATTTCTGGCACTAACCTATTAACAAGATGCCACAGTGCCAGTTCCATGTTTTCTGCTATTTTTGTATTTCAGATTTTTTTTACAGGAAATATCTCGGAATTGGACGAAACAAAAGCCAAAATCACTATTTTACCGAAACAAAGACGAAGTCCGAAGGGGGGTCGAAGAGGCGCAGCACGTTGGCCAGACCCACCCTAGGCGCGGCCTGGACCTGGCCCACGCCTAGGGGTGGTCTGGGCCCAACAGGCGCCCCACCGACCTAAATCCTCCGCCTATTTATACGTCTTCTCGGGAAAACCCTAGAGACCCGAGCGTCCATTCACGAAAAGTTCCGTCGCGGCCGCCTTCGCAAACCCATCTCGGGGGCTTCTGAAGCTCTTCCCGGCACCCTGCCGGAGGGAAAAATCATCGTCAGAGGCATCTACATCGTCATGCCGACTCCGAAGTAATGCGTGAGTAGTTCATCACTGGACTATGGGTCCATAGCAGTAGCTAGATGATTGTCTTCTCCACATTATGCTTCATGTATCGATCTTGTGAGCTGCTCTACATGATCAAGATCATCTTTATATAATCCTATATGTTTGGTTTGTTGGGATCCAATGAATATTAAATACTATGTTGAGATTGATTATGTATTCATGTCATATGTTATTTGTGATCTTGCATGCTCTCCGTTGCTAGTGGACACTTGTGACTCCAAGATGGGATATTTATGCTCGATAGTAGGTTCATGCCTCTAGTTTTCTGGGAGAATGACTTTATAACTTCTAAGATTGCAGATGTGCTGTTGCTACTAGGGAGAAAACAATAATGTTTTATTCAACGGTAATTCTATTGTTTACTTTACACACATTACTTAATGCGATAGTCTGTTGCTTGCAACTTTATACTGGAAGGGGTGCGAACGCTAACCTGAAGGTGGATTATTATTCATAGACGCAGTTGGATTACGGTCTATGTATTATGTTGTAACGCCCAATACCAAATCTTATAGTAATCATCTGGTCATGTATGGTCGATATTCCGTCAATTGCCCAACTGTAATTTGTTCACCCAACATGTTATTTCTTTATGGAGAGACACCACTATTGTGTAAGGATTCGTAGCATAGAAAACAAAAAATTTCCTACCGCGAGAACGCAATCCAAGCCAAGATGCAATCTAGAAGATGGGAGCAACGAGGGGATGAACGAGACTAACCCTTGAAGATTTCCAAAGCCTACAAGAGGAGGCTCTCTTTTCTGCGGTAGACGATCACTTGCCGCTTTCAAAAGCGCGTAGAAGATCTTGACGGTGCCACAATCGGGCAGCACCTCCGTACTCGGCCACACGTTCGGTGTTGATGAAGACGACGTCCTTCTCCCCGTTCCAGCGGGCAGCGGAAATAGTAGCTCCTCCTTGAATCCGGTAGCACGACGGCGTCGTGGCGGTGGCGATGGAGATCTCCGGCGGAGCTTCGCTAAGCGTTGCGGGAGAGGTGGAGGAGTGGGGCGGCTAGGGTTTTGGGGAGAGGGGGTGGCCGGCCACTGAGGGGTGCGGCCAAGCTATGGGCTTGTGGTGGCCGGCCCCCTCTCCTTGTCCCTCATTATATAGGTGGAACACCCAAGAGTTGGTCTACAAGTCTTCGAATAAGACCCCAAACCAAAACCTTCCATATGACATGAAACCTACCCAAGGTGGGATTCCCACTTGAGGTGGGATTCCCACCTTTCCTTGGGAGGGGGTGGCCGGCCACCTTGGTGGAGTCCACCTGGGACTCCACCCCTCTAGGATTGGCCGGCGAAGCTTGGTGGAGTCCCTCCGGGACTCCGCCTTCCATAGCGATTTCTTCCGGACTTTTCTAGAACCTTCTAGAACCTTCCATAAATGCACCGGATCATTTTCAAACTTATAAAATGACTTCCTATATATGAATCTTATTCTCCGGACCATTCCGGAACTCCTCGTGATGCCCGGGATCCCATCCGAGACTCCGAACAAAACTTCGAACTCCATTCCATATTCAATATCTACTAATACGACATCAAACCTTAAGTGTGTCACCCTACGGTTCGCGAACTATGTGGACATGGTTGAGACCTCTCTCCGACCAATAACCAATAGCGGGATCTGGAGATCCATAATGGCTCCCACATATTCAACGATGACTTAGTGATCTAATGAACCATTCACATACGATACCGATTCCCTTTGTCACGCGATATTTTACTTGTCCGAGGTTTGATCATCGGTATCTCTATACCTTGTTCAACCTCGTCTCCTGACAAGTACTCTTTACTCGTACCGTGGTATGTGGTCTCTTATGAACCATTCATATGCTTGCAAGCTAATATAGACGACTTTCCACCGAGAGGGTCCAGAGTATATCTATCCGTCATCGGGATGGACAAATCCCACTGTTGATCTATATGCCTCAACTCATACTTTCCGGATACTTAATCCCACCTTTATAACCACCCATTTACGCAGTGGCGTTTGATGTAATCAAAGTACCTTTCCGGTATAAGTGATTTACATGATCTCATGGTCGAAAGGACTAGGTAACTATGTATCGAAAGCTTATAGCAAATAACTTAATGACGTGATCTTATGCTACGCTTAATTGGGTGTGTCCATTACATCATTCATATAATGATATAACCTTGTTATTAATAACATCTAATGTTCATGATTATGAAACTATAATCATCTATTAATCAACAAGCTAGTTAAGAGGCTTACTAGGGACTCATTGTTGTTTACATAACACACATGTATCAATGTTTCGGTTAATACAATTATAGCATGGTATATAAACATTTATCATAAACACAAAGATATATAATAACCACTTTTATTATTGCCTCTTGGGCATATCTCCAACATATTAAACTGTGGACCCCGGTCCTATTTCCTTTACTGATAAATTCAACCGCAATCCTGTTCTGTTTACTTTCTGCAAACATCTCCTTCCATTCGATACATCTAATCCTTTGTGTTCAGCAAACCGGTCAGATTGACAACCTCACTGTAAGTTGGGGCAAAGTACTTTGGTTGTGTTGTGTGCAGGTTCCACTTTGTTGGTGACGCCGGTAGTGCGTCCTGCCACTAGTCAGCCAGCATCACCTTCGGAAGTCCCTCCTTTCTCCCTCTCTGGTCGATTAAATCTTGGTTTCATACTGAGGGAAAACTTGTTGCTGTGCTCATCACACCTTCCTATTGGGGTTCCCCAACAGCGTGTCTGCGTACGATGAGCACACGCCATCACGCGGCGGTGCCGGTGGTGGCGGAGTGTCGCGCCCTGCTGAGCCACCACGGAAGGCCATCGCGCCGCGGAGCAGGGGGGAGTGGTGGCTGCTGCGAGCTGGATTGCTCGCCGAAGCAGAAGCAGGCGGCGGCGGAGGGAGTGGAAGCGGCGGAGGG
>NC_061512.1:148662464-148744145 GCF_022539505.1 Lolium rigidum | reverse complement strand
TCCCTCTTCTCTTTTGTTTACACATGTATTTTAGTTTTTATTTATGGATGACACTCCTCCAAACCTTTTTCTTACACAAGCCATAGCTAACCGAATCCTCGGGTGCCTTCCAACATTCACATACCATGAAGGAGTGTCTATTTGCAAAATTAAGTTGCTTACCGATTAATCGGGGCAAAACATGTGAAGAGAATTATTAATGAAAGTTAATTAATTGGGGCTGGGAACCCCGCTGCAGACTCTTTTGCAAAATTATTGGATAAGCGGATGAAGCCACTAGTCCATTGGTGAAAGCTGCCCAACAAGATTGAAAGCTAAAACACCACATATTTCCTCATGAGCTATAAAACATTGACACAAATAAGAGATAATAAAGTTTTGAATTGTTTAAAGGTAGCACATGAAGTATACTTGGAATGGCAGAAAATACCACATAGTAGGTAGTTATGGCGGACACACATGGCATAGGTTTTGGCTCAAGGTTTTGGATGCACGAGAAGCATTTCCTCTCAGTACAAGGCTTTGGCTAGCAAGGTTGTTTGAAGCAAACACATGTATGAACCGGTACAGTAAAACTTACATAAGAACATATTGCAAGCATTATAAGACTCTACACTGTCTTCCTTGTTGCTCAAACACTTCTACTAGAAAATATCTAGACCATAGAGAGACCAATCATGCAAACCAATTTTCAACAAGCTCTACGATATTTCTCCACTAATAGGTTTAAGCTACATGATGCAAGAAACATGATCTACTTGAGAGCTCAAAACAATTGCCAATTATCAAATTATTCAAGACAATATGGGGCATTTTCTGTTTCCAACCAAATAACAATAAGTGCAATAGCTTCCAACTTTTGTCATGAACCTTAAAAGTAAAGCGAAGAACACCAGTGTTCATATGAAAAAGCGGAGCGTGTCTCTCTCCCACACAAGGATTGCTAGGATCCGATCTTATTCAAACATAAACAAAAATAAATACACACAGATGCTCCAAGTAAAGAACATAAGATGTGACCGAATAAAAATATAGTTTCAATAGAAGAAACCTGATAAGTTGATGAAGAAGGGGATGCCTTGGGCATCCCCAAGCTTAGACGCTTGAGTCTTCTTGAAATATGCAGGGATGAACCACGGGGGCATCCGCAAGCTTAGACTTTTCACTCTTCTTGATCATATATCATCCTCCTCTCTTGACCCTTGAAAACTTCCTTCACACCAAACTTCTCGTAAACTTCATTAGAGGGGTTAGTACTCAAAAAACTTTAATCTACTTTAGTCCTGTAGTGACACATTGCAAGAACTCAATAAAACATTAGCTACAGCTCTCCACGTCTAGAAAGCCTCACTTAAAGTCCACAAGAGACAATGCAAAAAAACGAGACAGAATCCGCCAAAACAGGAACAACCGATAAATACGGATTTTTAAGAGGTACTTCCGTTGCTCAAATCGGAAAACTCAAAACTAATGAAAGTTGCGTACATATCCGAGGATCACTCACATAAATTGGCAGATTTTTCTGAGTTACCTATAGAGAATCCTACCCAAATTCGTGACAAGCAAGAAATCTGCTTTCGCGGAAGTCCAAATCTAGCATCAACCTTCTATTAGAGACTTCACTTGGCACAACATTGCAATAAAATAAAGATAAGGAGAGGTTGCTACAGTAGTAACAACTTCCAAGACACAACAAAACAGTAGCGAAATAAAGACATGGGTTATCTCCCAAGAAGTGCTTTCTTTATAGCCATTAAGATGGGCTCAGCAGATTTTAATGATGCACTCGCAAGAAATAAGAGTTGAAGCAAAAGAGAGCATCAAAAAGCAAGTTCAAAACAAATTTAAGTCTAACCCACTTCCTATGCATATGAATCTTGTACACAAATAAATTCATGAAGAACAAAGTGACAAGCATAAGAAGGTAAAACAAGAGTAACTTCAAAATTTTCAAAGCATATAGAGAGGTGTTTTAGTACCATGCAAATTTCTACAACCAAATTTTCCTCTCTCATAATAATTTTCAGTAGCTTCATGAACAAACTCAACAATGTAACTATCACATACAGCATGCTTTTCATGATCCATAAACACATAATTTTTCTCAAGCTCAAAAATAATAGGATCAAAACTTTCAAACCCACTTTTATCAATAATGTAACAAGATGATTGATCAATCTCAAAAGATATGGGACTCATAGATAAAGTCAAGAACTCTCCAATCCCATTTTCATTAGTAGTACAATTAATATTATCAAGTAACATAGGACCATCATCTAGAGATTTATCATAAACATTTGCCAAGCAAAACTCTTTAGTACCATGCATTTCGACATCAGGCACAAACAAAGCATTATCATAAGATTTATCAAAATAGCATGGATTATCATGAATAACAGTATCATAATTATTCTCACAAGTTTTACTCATAGGGAATATTGCTGGCGTGTAGTTGACGTGGGAGTTAGAAATCTTCGTGGTGTAACTTTTCTTCAGTTCCCCGGCAACGGCGCCAGAAATTTAGCTTGATACGCGTACAACACGCGTCCGTTGGGAACCCCAAGTGGAAGGTGTGATGCGTACAACAGCAAGTTTCCTCAGTAAGAAACCAAGGTTTATCGAACCAGTAGGAGCCAAGAAGCACGTTGAAGGTTGATGGCGGCGGGATGTAGTGCGGCGCAACACCGAGAGATTCCGGCGCCAATGTGGAACCCGCACAACACAACCAAAGTACTTTGCCCCAACGAAACAAGTGAGGTTGTCAATCTCAATCGGCTTGCCGTAACAAAGGATTAGATGTATAGTGTGGTTGATGATTGTTTGCGAGAAAACAATGAGAACAAGTATTGCAGTAGATTTGTATTTCGGATGTAAAGAATGGACCGGGGTCCACAGTTCACTAGAGGTGTCTCTCCCATAAGATAAATAGCATGTTGGGTGAACAAATTACGGTCGGGCAATTGACAAATAGAGAGGGCATAACAATGCACATACATGATATAATGAGTATTGTGAGATTTAATTGGGCATTACGACAAAGTACATAGACCGCTATCCAAGCATGCATCTATGCCTAAAAAGTCCACCTTCAGGTTATCATCCGAACCCCTTCCAGTATTAAGTTGCAAAACAACAGACAATTGCATTAAGTATGGTGCGTAATGTAATCAATAACTACATCCTTAGACATAGCATCAATGTTTTATCCCTAGTGGCAACAACACATCCACAACCTTAGAACTTTCTCATCATCGTCCCGCATTTAATGGAGGCATGAACCCACTATCGAGCATAAATACTCCCTCTTGGAGTTAAGAGTAAAAACTTGGCCGGAGCCTCTACTAATAACGGAGAGCATGCAAGATCATAAACAACACATAGGTAATAGATTGATAATCAACATAACATAGTATTCTCTATCCATCGGATCCCGACAAACACAACATATAGCATTACAGTATAGATGATCTTGATCATGTTAGGCAGCTCACAAGATCCGACAATGAAGCACATGAGGAGAAGACAACCATCTAGCTACTGCTATGGACCCATAGTCCAGGGGTGAACTACTCACTCATCACTCCGGAGGCGACCATGGCGGTGAAGAGTCCTCCGGGAGATGATTCCCCTCTCCGGTAGGGTGCCGGAGGCGATCTCCTGAATCCCCCGAGATGGGATTGGCGGCGGCGGTGTCTCTGTAAGGTTTTCCGTATCGTGGCTCTCGGTACTGGGGGTTTCGCGACGGAGGCTTTAAGTAGGCGGAAGGGCGGAGTCGGGAGAGTCACGGGGGGCCCACACGCTAGGGCCGCGCGGGCCCCCTGTAGGCCGCGCCGCCCTAGTGTGGCGGCGCCCCGTGGCCCCACTTCATCCCCCCTCCGGTCTTCTGGAAGCTTCGTGGCAAAAGAGGCCCCTGGGCGTTGATTTCGTCCAATTCCGAGAATATTTCCTTTGTAGGATTTCTGAAACCAAAAAAAGCAGAAAACAACAACTGGCTCTTCGGCATCTCGTTAATAGGTTAGTGCCGGAAAATGCATAAATATATCATAAAGTATGCATAAAACATGTAGATATCATCAATAATGTGGCATGGAACATAAGAAATTATCGATACGTCGGAGACGTATCAGCATCCCCAAGCTTAGTTCTCGCTCGTCCCGAGCAGTAAACGATAACAAAGATAATTTCTGGAGTGACATGCCATCATAACCTTGATCATACTATTGTAAGCATATGTAATGAATGCAGCGATCAAAACAATGGTAATGACATGAGTAAACAAATGAATCATAAAGCAAAGACTTTTCATGAATAGACAAGCATCAATAAGTCTTGCATAAGAGTTAACTCATAAAGCAATAAATCAAAGTAAAGGTATTGAAGCAACACAAAAGAAGATTAAGTTTCAGCGGTTGCTTTCAACTTATAACATGTATATCTCATGGATATTGTCAATGTAAAGTAATATAACGAGTGCAATATGCAAGTATGTAAGAATCAATGCACAGTTCACACAAGTGTTTGCTTCTTGAGGTGGAGAGAGATAGGTGAACTGACTCGACATAAAAGTAGAAGAATGGTCCTTCAAAGAGGAAAGCATCGATTGCTATATTTGTGCTAGAGCTTTGGTTTTGAAAACATGAACAATTTTGTCAACGGTAGTAATAAAGCATATGTATCATGTAAATTATATCTTACAAGTTGCAAGCCTCATGCATAGTATACTAATAGTGCCCGCACCTTGTCCTAATTAGCTTGGATCACCAGGATTATCATTGCAATACACATGTTTTAACCAAGTGTCACAAAGGGATACCTCTATGCCGCCTGTACAAAGGTCTAAGGAGAAAGCTCACATTTGGATTTCTCGCTTTTGATTATTCTCAACTTAGACATCCATACCGGGACAACATAGACAACAGATAATGGACTCCTCTTGAATGCATAAGCATGTAGCAACAATTAATGTTCTCATATGAGATTGAGGATATATGTCCAAAACTCGAAACTTCCACCATGATTCATGGCTTTAGTTAGCGGCCCAATGTTCTTCTCTAACAATATGCATGCTCTAACCATTTAAATGAGTGGTAAATCTCCCTTACTTCGGACAAGACGGACATGCATAGCAACTCACATGATATTCAACAAAGAGTAGTTGATGGCGTCCCCGTAAACATGGTTATCGCACAACAAGCAACTTAATAAGAGATAAAGTGCATAAGTACATATTCAATACCACAATAGTTTTTAAGGCTATTTTGTCCCATGAGCTATATATTGCAAAGGCGAATGATGGAAATTTTAAAGATAGCACTCAAGCAATTTAGTGTAGTTTGTTGTAAATATTTGTACAGTGGTTGCTTTGGCTTAATAAAATACTATGGGGCGCAAGCCTTACAGTTTATGCTAAAAAAAAAATACCATGTAGTAGGTAGGTATGGTGGACACAAATGGCATAGTGGTTGGCTCAAGGATTTTGGATGCATGAGAAGTATTCCCTCTCGATACAAGGTTTAGGCTAGCAATGTTATTTGAAACAAACACAAGGATGAAAGGTGCAGCAAAACTCACATAAAAGACATATTATAAACATTATAAGACTCTACACCGTCTTCCTTGTTGTTCAAAACTCAATACTAGAAATTATCTAGACTTTAGAGAGACCAAATATGCAAACCAAATTTTAGCAAGCTCTATGTATTTCTTCATTAATGGGTGCAAAGTATATGATGCAAGATCTTAAACATGAGCACAACAATTGCCAAGTATCAAATTATTCAAGACATTTTAGAATTACTACATGTAGCATTTCCCGATTCCAACCATATAACAATTTAACGAAGAAGATTCAACCTTCGCCATGAATACTATGAGTAAAGCCTAAGGACATATTTGTCCATATGCAACAGCGGAGCGTGTCTCTCTCCCACACGATGAATGCTAGGATCCATTTTATTCAAACAAAAACAAAAACAAAAACAAACCGACGTTCCAAGCAAAGCACATAAGATGTGATGAAATAAAAATATAGTTTCAGGGGAGGAACCTGATAATGTTGTCGATGAAGAAGGGGATGCCTTGGGCATCCCCAAGCTTAGACGCTTGAGTCTTCTTAAAATATGCAGGGGTGAACCACCGGGCATCCCCAAGCTTAGAGCTTTCACTCTCCTTGATCATATTGCATCATTTCCCTCTCTTGATCCTTGAAAACTTCCTCCACACCAAACTCGAAACAACTCATTAGAGGGTTAGTGCACAATAAAAATTTATATGTTCAGAGGTGACATAATCATTCTTAACACTTCTGGACATTGCATAAAGCTACTGGACATTAATGGATCAAAGAAATACATCCAACATAGCAAAAGAGGCAATGCGAAATAAAAGGCGAATCTGTCAAAACAGTAACAGTTTGTAAAGACGAATTTTAAAGTGGCACCAGACTTGCTCAAATGAAAATGCCCAAATTGAATGAAAGTTGCGTACATATCCGAGGATCACGCACGTAAATTGGCATATTTTTCTGAGCTACCTACAGAGAGGCAGGTCGAAATTCGTGACAAGCAAAGAAATCTGTTACTGCGCAGTAATCCAAATCTAGTATGAACCTTACTATCAAAGACTTTACTTGGCACAACAATGCACAAAACTAAGATAAGGAGAGGTTGCTACAGTAGTAAACAACTTCCAAGACTCAAATATAAAATAAAAGTACTCGTAGTAAAAACATGGGTTGTCTCCCATAAGCGCTTTTCTTTAACGCCT
This sequence comes from Lolium rigidum, assembly GCF_022539505.1. NCBI lineage: Eukaryota > Viridiplantae > Streptophyta > Magnoliopsida > Poales > Poaceae > Lolium > Lolium rigidum. Next base: position 148,737,380 of record NC_061512.1, on the reverse strand, counting down.
TTCAGCCTAGGCGCGTAAAGTGTGTATCAAGTATTATCAAGAGATGCAGTATCAACATCATAACTTGTTCTAATAATAGAATCAAAAGGTAACTTCATTCTCTTTCTAGGGAAGTGTTCCATACCTTTCTTGAGAGGAAATTGATATTTAATATTACCTTCCTTCATATCAATGATAGCTCCAACAGTTCGAAGAAAAGGTCTTCCCAATATAATGGGACAAGATGCATTGCATTCAATATCCAAGACAACAAAATCAACGGGGACAAGGTTATTGTTAACGGTAATGCGAACATTATCAACTCTCCCCAAAGGTTTGTTTGTAGCATTATCAACAAGATTAACATCCAAATAACAATTCTTCAATGGTGGCAAGTCAAGCATATCATAAATTTTCTTAGGCATAACAGAAATACTTGCACCAAGATCATATAAAGCATTACAATCAAAGTCATTGACCTTCATCTTAATGATGGGCTCCCAACCATCCTCTAACTTTCTAGGAATAGAAGTTTCAAGTTTTAGTTTCTCTTCTCTAGCTTTTATGAGAGCATTTGTAATATGTTCTGTGAAAGCCAAATTTATAGCACTAGCATTGGGACTTTTAGCAAGATTTTGTAAGAACTTTATAACTTCAGAGATGTTGCAATCATCAAAGTCTAAACCATTATGATCTACAGCAATGGGATCATCATCCCCAACGTTGGAAAAAATTTCAGCAGTTTTATCACAGGCAGTTTCAGCAGTTTTAGCAGTTTCCGGCAGTTTTGCAGGCTTTGCATTAGAAGTGGAAACATTGCCAACACCAATTCTTTCACCATTATTAGTAAGAGGTGCAGCAACATGTGGAGCATTAGCATTACTAGTGGTGGTAATAGTCCAAACTTTAGCTATATTATTCTCTTTAGCAAGTTTTTCATTTTCTTCTCTTTCCCACCTAGCATGCAATTCGGCCATCAATCTCATATTCTCATTAATTCTAACTTGGATGGCATTTGCTGTAGTAACAATTTTATTTTCAATATCCTTATTAGGCATAACTTTCAATTTCAAAATATCAACATCAGAGGCAAGACTATCAACCTTAGAAGCAAGAATATCAATTTTATTGAGCTTTTCCTCAACAGATTTGTTAAAAGCAGTTTGTGTACTAATAAATTCTTTAAGCATAGCTTCAAGACCAGGGGCTGTGTTCCTATTATTGTTGTAAGAATTCCCATAAGAATTACCATAAGCGTTACCATTATTATAAGGATATGGCCTATAGTTATTGTAATTGCTATTTTTAACGAAATTCACACCAACATGTTCTTTTTGGGCAACCAATGAAGCTAACGGAACATTATTAGGATCAACATTAGTCCTATCATTCACAATCATAGACATAATAGCATCAATCTTATCACTCAAGGAGGAGGTTTCTTCGACAGAATTTACCTTCTTACCTTGTGGAGCTCTTTCCGTGTGCCATTCAGAGTAATTAATCATCATATTATCAAGAAGCTTTGTTGCTTCACCAAGAGTGATGTACATAAAGGTACCTCCAAGCAGCTGAATCCAATAGGTTCCGCGAAGAAAAATTCAATCCTGCATAAAAGGTTTGGATGATCATCCAAGTAGTCAGTCCATGGGTTGGGCAATTTTTAACCAAAGATTTCATTCTTTCCCAAGCTTTTGCAACATGCTCATTATCCAATTGTTTAAAATTCATTATGCTACTTCTCAAAGATATAATTTTAGCACGGGGATAATATCTACCAATAAAAGCATCCTTGCATTTAGTCCATGAATCAATACTATTCTTAGGCAGAGATAGCAACCAATCTTTAGCTCTTCCTCTTAATGAGAAAGGGAACAATTTTAATTTTATAATGTCACCATCTACATTTTTATACTTTTGCATTTCACACAATTCAACAAAATTATTGAGATGGGCAGCAGATCATCATCGAACTAACACCGTAAAATTGCTCTCGCATAATAAGATTCAAGTAAAGCAGGTTTAATTTCAAAGAATTCTGCTGTAGTAGCAGGTGGAGCAATAGGTGTGCATAAGAAATCATTATTGTTTGTGGTTGTGAAGTCACACAACTTAGTATTTTCAGGAGTGGCCATTTTAGCAGTAGTAAATAAAGCAAACTAGATAAAGTAAATGCAAGTAACTAATTTTTTTGTGTTTTTGATATAGAGTGCAAGACAGTAAATAAAGTAAAGCTAGCAACTAATTTTTTTGTGTTTTGATATAATGCAGCAAACAAAGTAGTAAATAAAATAAAGCAAGACAAAAACAAAGTAAAGAGATTGGATTGTGGAGACTCCCCTTGCAGCGTGTCTTGATCTCCCCGGCACACGGCGCCACAAAAAATTCTTGATGGCGTGTAACACACACGTTCGTTGGGAACCCCAAGAGGAAGGTATGTTGCACACAGTAGCAAGTTTTCCCTCAGAAAGAAACCAAGGTTTATCGAACCAGGAGGAGCCAAGAAGCACGTTGAAAGTTGATGGCGGCGAGATGTAGTGCGGCGCAACACCAGGGATTCCGGCGCCAACGTGGAACCTGCACAACACAACCAAAGTACTTTTCCCCAACGAAACAGTGAGGTTGTCAATCTCACCGGCTTGCTGTAACAAAGGATTAGATGTATAGTGTGGATGATGATTGTTTGCAGAAAACAGTAAAACAAGTATTGCAGTAGATTGTATTCGATGTAAAAGAATAGGACCGGGGTCCACAGTTCACTAGAGGTGTCTCTCCCATAAGATAAATAGCATGTTGGGTGAACAATTACAGTCGGGCAATTGACAAATAGAGAGGGCATGACCATGCACATACATGATATGATGAGTATTGTGAGATTTAATTGGGCATTACGACAAAGTACATAGACCGCTATCCAACATGCATCTATGCCTAAAAAGTCCACCTTCAGAGTTATCATCCGAACCCCTTCCAGATATTAAGTTGTAAACAACAGACAATTGCATTAAGTATGGTGCGTAATGTAATCAATAACTACATCCTTAGACATAGCATCAATGTTTTATCCCTAGTGGCAACAGCACATCCACAACCATAGAACTTTCTGTCACTGTGCCAGATTTAATGGAGGCATGAACCCACTATCGAGCATAAATACTCCCTCTTGGAATTAAGAGTAAAAACTTGGCCATAGCCTCTACTAATAACGGAGAGCATGAAAGATCATAAACAACACATAGGTAATAGATTGATAATCAACATAACATAGTATTCTCCATCCATCGGATCCCGACAAACACAACATATAGCATTACAGATAGATGATCTTGATCATGTTAGGCAGCTCATAAGATCCGACAATGAAGCACATGAGGAGAAGACAACCATCTAGCTACTGCTATGGACCCATAGTCCAGGGGTGAACTACTCACTCATCACTCCGGAGGCGACCATGGCGGTGAAGAGTCCTCCGGGAGATGATTCCCCTCTCCGGCAGGGTGCCGGAGGCGATCTCCCGAATCCCCCGAGATGGGATTGGCGGCGGCGGCGTCTCGGTAAGGTTTTCCGTATCGTGGCTCTCGCATCGGGGGTTTCGCGACGGAGGCTTTAAGTAGGCGGAAGGGCGGAGTCGGGAGAGTCACGGGGGCCCCACACGCTAGGGCCGCACGGGCCCCCTGTAGGCCGCGCCGCCCCAGTGTGGCGGCGCCCCGTGGCCCCACTTCGTCTCCCCTCCGGTCTTCTGGAAGCTTCGTGGCAAAATAGGCCCCTGGGCGTTGATTTCGTCCAATTCCGAGAATATTTCCTTTGTAGGATTTCTGAAACCAAAAACAGCAGAAAACAGCAACTGGCTCTTCGGCATCTCGTTAATAGGTTAGTGCCGGAAAATGCATAAATATGTCATAAAGTATGCATAAAACATGTAGATATCATCAATAATGTGGCATGGAACATAAGAAATTATCGATACGTCGGAGACGTATCATGGACTTTGCTGCTCACGAGGACTGCTAGGAGGAGGAGTCGAGGGCCTTTGATGCTCATGTGGAGGAGTCGGTTGCCTTTGCAAAAGGACGACGTACTTCTTCGGCCATAGGGCGAAACCGTGCTTGACATCGGCCGGTGTCCTCTCATCTTCACCTCTAGGAATATCAAGCTCCACTGTTTCAAAACCCGGAACAACTTCATCCACCCCGACACGAACACAGCCAGGTGGAATGGGCATATGATGGTGCATTGCTCCATCTTCACTTGGGTACACATAGCCGACCGCCACTCGCAATCTGTCTTCTCCGTGACATAATCCACGGGGTAGCTTCCTCCACATCCGTCAAGATGCGAGGAACCGACACTGCTTCTTTGCTGAGATGGGGCAGCATCGGCTTGTGGATCCTATAGAAACAGCGGCTGATCAGGTGCCCTCTGATTTTTCTCAAGAGCCTCCACCCTATTTAACAATTCCGTTAATGTGTCGGCGTCCTTCTTCTTCTTTCGCGAACGGATTCTATAAGTGTCAGAGCTGTCCGGCCACGCTTCCTTCATGGTGAGACCTGGGCGAGCTCATACCCGTCCAACATGTTCAGGGTTCCCCAGAGCGAGTGTCAGCTCGTCATTCTCTCGATCGGGAATGTACTCTCCCTTTCTGACCTTTTCAACTGCATCTACAAGCTTCGGTACAATTGCCTCAATTTTTTCCTTCCATTTTCCCTTCACAACGATCAGCCCTGTCTTTGGGTCCAACCCTGCCCCATGAGCAAACAACCAGAACTTGGACCGTTCGGGCCAGTCCCATGTCTGTGGAGTGATTCCTGCATTCATCAGTTTATTCTCAAACGCTGTCCACTTCGGAATGGCACTCTTGTAGCCACCTGACCCCAAATGATGCGGAAGTTTCTTCTTTGAAGCATTTTCGGTACTTTTCTTCGATCGGGACACAAAAGTAGACGATTGCTTATAGTCCTTAAATGCGGGCCAGTGATCTTTTATCTTCACTAGATTATCATCGAATACTGGATCTTCATTCTTATATTTGTCCCATAAATTTTTCTTCCAGGTCTGGAATTGTATGGCCATCTTCTTCAATGTCCATTCCTTGACTTTATTCTTCTGTCCTTCCGTCATGTCTTCCGGTAGGCTGAACTTTGTCGATAGCGTGTCCCAAAGAAATTTTTTCATCGTGTCGTTGACATAACTAGCACCACTCTCCGCGTTCTTCGGCTTATGCCACTCTTGAATGCTGATCGGTACATGGTCCCTAACAACAACTCCGGCTTGACTTGTAAATTTGCGGCAAAACTCTTTGGGATGCTCTGGTTCACCATTAGCCTTGAATGCCGTGAGGGCTAACCTGCCCTCGCCCTTTAGCACCCGTGTCGGGCCTCGTTTTGTTCTAACAGACTTGCTCGATGATCCAGAAGGCTAAAAGAAAAAATTATTCGTTAATAAGTGCAATACAAATAAATGAATGCATCTAGGGATGAACATAGACTAATTGATACATAGATATACACCTCCCCGGAGTTTGTGATGGACACTTCGTTGTCTCTTCTAATTTGTTCAGACTCAAGTCCCTCGCCGAAATCATTCAGAAAGTCTTGGAACTCGTTGTCATCTCCATCGGGTTCCGGACCACGGGCACTCTCATAGATCAATTTCTGCACCGCTTCTTCCCCCTCCTCATCTCGGACGAAGGTGCCGTCCTCCATACCTCAACGTCACTACAAAATTAAGAAAGCAATTGTATTTCATTCATCATGTCATGATCATATAACAGATTGCTAGATGGATAACAATTGAAATGAAGAAAGCAAAAAAACCCTAACGGACCGCCACGGCCACGGACACGGTGTTCCCCCTCCTCCCCTCGCTCTTCTCTCAATGGATTCGTTTCTATTTTTTCGAGCACAAAAGGATGATGGATTTAGTTACTTCTTTGTGTCTCTTCTCTTGATACTACAACACATTATTAGCACTTTGCTCTCCATCAACGAGCAATTGGCAAAAGACTAGTGCCTTCCCTCTTCCCTCCCTGCCGCCGCCACCCTCTTCTCTACCTCTCTTCTTCACCTGCGCCCACTCCGCCCCACCCGCCGCCGCCGCTCGACCCAGTTCCGCAATCTTCAGCGCCACCGTAGCGCGCAACACTCCCTACCGCCGGCCGGCCGCCCACCTCAGCGCCACCCTCGCGCGCCACCACTTGCCCAGCTACAGCATCGCGCGCAGCGCCCACAGCAAGCCCACCGCGCCCGCGCTCGATCTACCCCGGCCAAGCACAGCAGCTCACCGGGCCACCAAGCCCACATGCCCTCCCGATGTTTCCGCTCTCGATCGCACGCAGGGCCACCAGCACGCCCACGCCACCCTGCTGCTCCCGCGCCGACCCTGCAGCAGCACGCAGTGAAGCTCAGCTCGAGCCGCTCCAGGTCAACGCCTGGATTCCACCCGCCGGCCGCTCACGCTGCTGCATCCCCGCGCCTCAACGCCTCCACGAGCAGCCTCGCCCGCCCAGAGCCAGCAGCAGCTCCTCGCGCACGCCCAGTGCACGCCCAGCGCACGCCCAGAGCCACCGAGCCGCTCCACGCCGCCTCATCCTCCCGCCAGCCAAGCCCCGCACGCATCCCGCTTGCGCCATCCACACGCGCCAAGTCCCTGCAGCAGCGAGGTGCTCCAGAACGGCGACGAGGCGCTCCAGAACGCGCCGCCCGCGCCCGTAGGCATTGGGTCGAACACCCTGCGGGCGTGACCTGGCCGGCGCCGAGGCGGAGAGGGAGCGGCGCACCAGCATCGTCGTAGTCGCCGTTGCAGGGGACCTAGGCGACCGCGGGCGAGGGGCAGGACAAGGAGGGAGCGGCGCACCAGCGAGCCGGCGCCGAGGCGGAGGGAGGAGAGGTACCTGCCGGCGCCGAGGCGGAGGGAGGGGAGGTACCTGCAGGTGCTGCGCGCGGACGACGACAACGGCGACGAAGTGGTGCTGACGATGGACGGCGCCGACGGCGTGGTGTGCGCGACGGCGTGGACGTCCGACGGCGGCGCGATGGCGTGCTGCGCGACGGCGGCGCGATGGCGTGCTGCGTAACAGAGGGGAATTGGGGAGGGGAATTGGGGATTTTTTGCCCGCGCGGCTAAGTGTAACAGGGGGGAACCCCTTTTGTACCGGTTGGTGGTACCAACCGGTACGAAGGACCTTTCGTACCGGTTGGTGGTACCAACCGGTACCAAAGTGTTTTTTTTTTGTTTTCTTTTCTTATGCTATTTCTTTTCTATTTCTTTTTTCTTTTCTGTTTCTTTTTTCTTTTCTGTTTCTTTTTCTTTTCTATTTCTTTTTTTTTCTTTTCTGTTTCTTTTCTTTTCTGTTTCTATTTCTTTTCTTTTCTATATATTTTCTATTTCTTTTTCTATTTCCGTTTGTTTTCTTTTCTATTTCTTTTCTATATTCTTTTTTATATTTCTTTTCTATTTATTTTTTCTTTTCTATTTCTTCTTTCTTTACAGTTTCTTTTTCTTTTCTTTTGTGTTTCTTTTCTTTTCTTTTTATTTTCTATTTGTTTTCTTTTCTATTTGTTTTCTATTTCTTTTTCTTTTTCCGTTTGTTTTCTTTTCTATTTCTTTTCTATAACCTTTTTTCTATTTCTTTTCTATATATTTTCTAATTCTTTTTCTATTTCTTTTCTATATATTTTCTATTTCTATTCTTTACTCCCGCCACGACGCCGTCCGGGCGGGAAACTTTCCCGCCACGTACGATGTCGCGCGGGAAACTTTCCCGCCACGACGCCGCACGGGAGAAAAAATGCGGGAAAGAAAGGGCGGGAATAAAATTTTATTACGATTGAACTCGAAATAAAAGTACATAGCTAAACTGAAAATTAAGATACAGTGCCAGATTTGACTGTTGGAGTCATTCAGTCATACTCGTGCCTAGCCCTATAGTAGTCGCCACTGTAGTCGTCGTAGTCGCCATAATCATCGTCGCTGGCATCGGGGTCGCGGTAGTCGAACCTCGTCGGGAGAGCACGCGTGGGCTGGGATTGAGGGTAGCGCAGGCGGGGGCCACGGTAGGCCATGATGCCCTGGAGAGTCCGGCCGCGCCACCACAACCGACGGCCGGCCTCGTTGAAGTTCGAAGGAGGCGGGCCGCCCTCCTCCTGCCTGGCAAGCGCCCTCTCACGCCGATTGATGAAGAAGCTTTCCCAAGTCGGGTTGTAGTCGGGATGCCACTGGGGATTCCTCCGCTGCTCTGGCGTGAGCTCGAAGTAGTAGTGGTTCGTGATGGCCATCTCGCGCGCCACACCTTGAGGGACTGGAGGGACCGGTACGCCTCCGACACTTAGCAACCAGCCGGTCGGGGCGCGGTAGCCCGGTGGGCAGGGGTAGTTCGAGGCGCAAAGCGCCTCCGCCTCCCGGGGGGTTAGAGATATGATGGAAGCCATGGGAGAGAATGATGAGGTTTACAGATATGAGTCTAGATGTGATATGTAAATGGTGGCCAAGCCTACATATATATAGTGAAAAAATGGCGGGAAGACAGAGGCGGGAGCCGGTGGAAAGCGCGGGAAGAAAATAGGCGGGAAGACAGAGGCAAACCTTTAGTACCGGTTGGTGGGTGCAACCGGTACTAAAGGTGTTTTTCTGTCATGTAACAAACCGTCGGTGGGATAAGGACGCGTGGGTAACCTTTAGTACCGGTTGGTGGGTGCAACCGGTACTAAAGCCGTCGACGAGGATAAGGACGCCCTGCTCGATGAGATAAAGTATGTACCGCACGACGCCACGTCTGCGTGGGATAAGGACGCGTGGGTAACCTTTAGTACCGGTTGGTGGGTGCAACCGGTACTAAAGCTGTCGGCAGGATAAGGACGCCCTGCTCGATGAGATAAAGTATGTAGCGCACGACGCCCTGTCGGAGGAAGAAGAAGACAAAGTAGAAGCGGCGTTGTGCCTATAAAAGAAGCATCGATATGCCATGGGAAGCAGCTCAACAAGCCAACATGGATGGAGAGTTTCATCACCATGGATGGAGGAAAGGGTTGGGAAATCTCCCGTGGCGGAACTTGTCGAAGATGCCCTTGGTGCACACGCCCTATGGCATCTTCGGAAGTTCCGCCTCGGAAAAATTTCCCTGCAAGCCCGTGAAAGACTCCATCTCCTCTAACAATGTTGGGGAAAGGTTTGGGAAATCTCCCGTGGCGGAACTTGTCGAATATGCCCTTGGTGCACATGCCCTATATATGGCATATTCGGAAGTTCCGCCTCGGAAAAATATCCCTGCAAGCCCGTGAAAGCTACTTAACTAGTAAAACAAGCCAACCATCTCCATTGTTAATATCTTACATATAGTAACATCATTACACAAAAGTGATTTCCATATTGAGTTTTCTTCGTCTGTTTCCCTTTCTTCTTACTGCGACGCAACCATGGACAATCTTCATTGTTTAAGATGATGCTTGGGTCAATTTTTACCTTGAAGGGTGGAATATCGTCAAACTTATTATAATCTTCTGACATGTCTGTCTTGTCCTCTACTCCCACGATGTTACTTTTTCCTGAAAGAACATGTGCCGCTTTGGCTCATCGTATGATGTGTCCTCTTGCCTTTCTTTTCTTTTTTTTCGGTTTGCTAGACATATCCTTCACATAAAAAACCTGAGCCACTTCACTGGCTAGGACGAATGGTTCGGTGTCGTACCCTAGATTCTTGAAATCCACTGTAGTCATTCCGTACTGCGGGTCTACCTGTACCCCGTCTTTCGAGGTTGAACCATTTGCACCGGAACAAAGGGACCTTGAAATTAGGTCCATAGTCAAGTTCCCATATCTCCTCTATGTACCCATAATATGTGACCTTGTTCCCATTGCCATCTTCTCCATCAAAGCGGACACCATCTGTTTTGGTTGGTGCTCTTTTTGTCTTGGGCGAAAGTGTAAAATGTGTTCCCATTAATCTCGTACCCTTGAAAAGTCGATATAGTAGAAGATGGTTGCTTGACCAACAAGTACAGCTGCTCGTCATCGGTGACATTCATGAGACGTGTTTGCAACCAACCGCCGAAAGTCTTCATGTGTTCTCCATCAATCCAATCTTCATGTTGCTCCGGGTATTTAGAGCGTAAGATATCCTTGTGTTCCTCTTTGTATGGAGCCACCAAGATGGAATTATGTAGAACTGTATAGTGTGCTTGAGTAAAAGAATGTCCGTCCATACACGTTGCTGATTTCTTTCCTAGCGTGCCTTTTCCATGCATTCTCCCCTCATAGCGCGATTCAGGAACACCGATCGGCTTAAGGTCAGGAATAAAGTCAACACAAAACTCAATGACCTCCTCTGTTCCATAGCCCTTGGAGATGCTTCCTTCTGGCCTAGCACGGTTATGAACGTACTTCTTTAAGACTCCCATGAATCTCTCAAAGGGGAACATGTTGTGTAGAAATACAGGACCGAGAACGCCAATCTCTTCGACCAGGTGAACTAGGAGATGTGTCATAATATTGAAGAAGGATGGTGGGAACACCAACTCGAAGCCGACTAGACATTGGACCACATCCTTCTGTAAATTTTGTAGAGTAAGTGGATTGATCACCTTCTGAGAAATTGCATTGAGGAACGCACATAGCTTCACCATGGGTACTCGAACATTTTCCGGCAGAAGCCCCCTCAATGCAACCGGAAGTAATTGTGTCATAATCACGTGGCAGTCATGAGACTTTAGGTTTTCAAACTTTTTCTCCGACATGTTTATTAATCCCTTTATATTCGACGAGAAGCCAGACGGGACCTTGATGCTTCTCAGGACTTCAAAAAAGATCTCCTTCTCCTCTTTGGTAAGAGCGTAGCTGGTAGGACCTTGATACTTCTCTGGATTCAGGTTGTTTCCTTCGTGGATACTTTGCTGGTCCTGCCGTGCATCCGGTGTATCTTTTGTCTTCCCATACACGCCCAAGAAGTTTAGCAGGTTCACGCAAATATTTTTCGTCACGTGCATCACGTCGATTGCAGAGTGAACCTCTAAGAATTTCCAGTGAGGGTAGCTCCCAAAATATCGACTTCTTCTTCCACATGGGTACGTGTCCGTCAACATCATGCGGAACAGATTGTCCGCCGGGACCCTTTCCAAAGATCACTTTTAAATCCTTGGCCATATCATATATAACTTCCCCAGTAGGGCGGGTAGGCTTCGTTCGGTTATCTGCCTCACCTCCGAAATGCTTTCCTCTCTTTCTTACGTGATGTTGTTTTGGAAGAAATCGACAATGCCCCAGGTACACATTCTTATTTCCCAAATAATTACTATCAGTCTCACCTAAACAGTGTGTGCATGCATTGTATCCCTTGTTTGACCGCCTCGAAATGTTACCAAGAGCGAGGCCAATCATTGATGGTTACAAATAACAACGCTCGTAGGTTAAATTCCTTTTGTTCGTGCTCATCCCACACAGGTACACCTTCGTCACGCCACAACTCTAAAAGTTCTTCAACCAATGGCCTCGGGTACACATCAATGTCGTTGCTCGGGTTGCTTCGGGCTCTGGATGAGCACTCGGCATCATAATGAACTTCCGCTTCATGCACAACCAAGGAGGAAGGTTATAGATACATAGAGTCACCGGCCAGGTGCTATGGACTGGAGCTCGCTCCCCGAAAGGATTAAAGACATCCGTACTTAGACCAAATCTTAAGTTCCTTGCGTCATCCGAAAATGACTTGAACTCTCTCGTCGATTTTTCTCCACCGCGACCCGTCGGCGGGGTGTCTCAAGCATCACATCTTTCTTCTTGTCCTCTTTGTGCCATCGCAACAACTTGGCATGCTCTTTGTTCCGGAACAAACGTTTCAACCGTGGTATTATAGGAGCATACCACATCACCTTCGCAGGAACCCTCTTCCCGGGGGTGGACTCGCCCTCAACATCGCCGTGGTCATCTCGCCTCGATCTTATACCTCAATGCACTACATACCGGGCATGCATTCAAATTCTCGTACTCCCCGCGGTAGAGGATGCGGTCATTGATGCATGCATGTATCTTCCGCACCTCTAATCCTAGAGGGCGGACAACCTTCTTTGCTTCGTACGTGCTAGAGGGCAACACGTTCTCCCCGGAAGCATCTTCTTTATTATTTTCAAGCAACTTTTCAAATCCCTTGTCGGAAGTACCATTCTCTCGCCTTCCACTCGCAAGCAATTCCAGCGTGGTACCCAGACTTTTTCGACCATTTTCGCAATTTGGGTACAACAGTTTGTTGTGATCCTCTAACATTTTCTCCAACTTCAACCTCTCCTTTTCATTTCCGCAATTCATCTTCGCATCAAGAATGGCCCGACCCAAATCGTCATCCGGGTCATCAAAAATCGGCTCATCGAAAATGGGCTCTTCTTCGACTTCGTCTTCCCCCATTCTACTATCACCGTCTTCAGTGAATAAGGGATAGTTGTCACTATCCTCTTCTTCTTCGTTGTCTTCCAATATAACCCCTCTTTCTCCGTGCTTGGTCCAACAATTATAGTTGGGCATGAAACCGTTCTCCAGCAGGTGGACGTGAAGGGTCTTTGAGGTAGAGTAATCCTTCATATTCTTACAGGAACTACATGGACAATACATGAAACCATTCGACCGCCTGTTTGCCTCAGCCATGTTGAGAAAATAATGCATGCCATTAATGAACTCGGGATGGCACCGGTCACCGTACATCCATTGTCGACTCATCTGCATTTTATATGTATATCAAAAATCATTAAGTACACAACATCGTGGATATATGAGTGACCAACTTAATTAATTAATATTCAAGTTCATCACATAAAACTAATTGTTTTTATAAAAAAGAAGAGGGGCTCACCGAGGTGGTACCGTGCTGGCTAGGGGACGACGCTGGCGATCGACGGCGGTAAGGACGGGGATGATACTAATTAAAACCTACAAAACATACCATAATTTCAGCTCAAATTGCATATAAAAAAATAAAATCACTAACTTATGCATTTTATCGAACACCTTGCTTGCACTAGAAAAATAGTACGAGTTAAAACTACCAAAGAAATGAGCTAAATTAGAAACGCCGGAAGGAAGGATGATATTGCTAACCCTTGGATAGATGTATGCCGTTAATCTTGTTAAAATGGTGGAGAAAAATAAAGATTATTGGAGTGTGAGAGGTGCAAAATATTTGGAAATGTGAGGGAGGAGGAGAATTGGAGAATGAGATGCAGGGGACTCAGGCGGGGTGGCGCGCGCTGATATAGGGGGGACCCTTTAGTACCGGTTCCTTAGATGAACCGGTACTAAAGGTGTAGCCCTAGCCCCACCTCAGCCTGGATACTGGGCAGAAACCCTTTCATACCGATTCGTAACACGAACCGGTATCAAAAGGCCATAACGAACCGGTATAGATGTCCCACCCCTGGAACCGGTATTAATAACGCCTTTCGTACCGGTTCGTAAGAGAACCGATACTAAAGGCTTAGATGGATGAGAGGTTTTCTACTAGTGATGGTGGCCACGGCGAACGCGACGGCCGAGGCGAACAGCACGGTGAGCGCGCTGGCGCAGTGCGCGGGAGACGTCACGGCGGCGGACTGCGCGCGATGCCTGGAGAGATCGGTGCCGGAGGTGGCGCGGTGCCTCCAGTCGACGTACAGGCACGGCGGCGTTCAGGCGGCAGGCGTGGCGCACGTGTTCCGCTACGACTGCTACCTCCGACTCGAGATATCCGCTCCCATGGGGAAATGGGCAAGGCTTGGTGAGTTCCCTAACGATCCGTCATGCTGACATGCTGTGGTCTCCGGTAGAAGAATGGCGTGACGATCGTATTTGTGTGTGTGTGTGTGCAGGGAGGAAGATGAGAGATCATCTTGCCGTTGTGGTCGTGGTCGCCGTCGCAGCAGTCGTCGTGATCGTCGGGGCAGCTCTTCTCGTATGGAAGCGAGTTCGTGGCCGGAAAACTCGAGCTGCCCAGCCGGACGTCCCCACAGCAAGCTAGGGATGCTACGGGACAACCGCAAAGTCATTTCTAACGGAGCCGTTCCCTACCGGTGCTCCACTTGCCGTTCATTTTCGTTGAGATTCGTGTAGCTACGTCAGCGTTGGTGGGTATTGTCAGCGTTCGTGTTTGCTGCGGCGTGTATAGGATTCACGGCTTCTCTTTACTGCGTTCCATCGGTTTTCTCTCTCCCTCAATTACTCCATCCCCTCCTGAGAACACTTCTTCTTCTTCGTTGCATCCGGCTCTCTGCTCGCTTGGGGGCCGAACGAATCCTCAACCTACACTCCAGCTGTTGGAGATTTCGCGGCCGCCGCTTCGTTAGTCGAGGTGCGTATACAAACCCACGGCCACTTATCTGATTGTAAGCTTTGCTAACTTCGCATTGAAACTGCAATCCCCTTTCATTCTGCCGCCGCCGTTACTAGGGTTTCCCTCTTGTCTTTATCGGGACAGCCCCATTAGATCTAGCAGTTCTCCACCTAGATAATAGCCCATCTGAACAGATTCCCTTTACACTGTTTACCCGCCGCCAGTAGTGTTTAATTTCGCCCGGCCGGATGCATGCTAGTTCTTCTCGTTTAAGCCGGTATCTCGTTTAAGCTGACTAGCATGAACTGGCACGGCGGCACGCCGCGCCTACGCTATAGTATGGGGGTGGTAATTTTCTGAAGGTTATGACGTTTCTGATGTGGGGTATGGGTCCGTGTTGGTCTGGTATGAGAAATGAAAATAGTGGTCGAGAATACCCTTTCTTGGACTTTTGATTTGCGAGTTCATTTTTATCATTCTAGAGAAAGGCAGTCTATAATTCCACTAATAGGTGAAATATAGTTTAGTGTTTAATTTCGCCCGGATGCATGCTAGTTCTTCTCGTTTAAGCCGGTATCTCATTTAAGCTGATGCTCTGGTTGAACTCTAGGTGGAGCCTAAAGTATCATGCGTGTACTACAATTACACTGTAGCCTCTACATCCTGGAATTATAGTTTAGATGCGGAAATGTAGCCAAGAGCAATGTAATATTACTAACCTACAAACTGGCTCTATCCTTACGGAAATGTGCCCTGTATATGTGTGAGCTTGCCTACCATAGCTGTTAGGTCGTATATGTTTTGCCATACTTATCTCATACCAATATGTGAGTGAACCCATAGTTAGACCAGATCCCTTTAACATGCTCACATATGTTAGTATTGAAAATTAACTATATTTACTAGAGAAGACAGAAAATTCAGTAAAATTATGTGGTCAGTGCCATACTTATTTGCTATCAAACTGATTGTCGTCCTGTAATTAGACCAATTCCCTATGCGCACATGCATTCGAATTCTGCAACTTAATTATATTTACTGCATGTAATGTACAAAATTCAGTAAGCAAGTGTGGCATGTGCCACACTTGTGTGATTCCAAATAGGTATTGAACCCTTACCTAGACCAAATATATTTGAAGATACTTTATGAACAAGCTGAAATGAAACAATTAAAAAATGCTCGAATATGTGTAAATCATAGTTGTGTGATCAAAATAATATTACTTGGTTAAGTGTGAACAAAACTGACTAAGCATCTTCTATATATATATATATATATATATATATATATATATATATATATATAGAGAGAGAGAGAGAGAGAGAGAGAGAGAGAGAGAGAGAGACGCGCTATTTGACTCCCTGGGGGCAGAATATTATTCTGCACCCGAGCCATCCACCGCGCCACACCAGTTCCTAATCCGGTGAGTCCATCTCGCACAGTCCCAGCAGTTCTGCATGTGTTGTAATTTTATGTCATCCATCGTGTGCCCATCCGGCAACAGCCTCAATCCTTACGTACGTGTTGTAATTTTACGTCATGCATCGAACTGAATCAGTTCCGTACAATGCTCGTGTTGTAATTTTACGTGATGCATCCGAACTGAACCAGACCGTATGATGCTTGTGTTCATGTGACGACTTTTGCATTTCAAATGTAATTAAAACGTTTGGATATACATGAGGTAAATCTGACGTAACCTTTTATACTTGCAATACAGACTTATACTACGAGCTATGCAAGAATAAATCACATAATCACATTTACACAAAAATAACCTGACTTACAGAAAAGGCATAATCATATCGGGCGAATATATCATTATATTGTTCTCCCAAGGATTCAACTAACTGAATGAATCAGTTTTTGGATCGTAAGAATTCCCCCGGTAACTCTCATAGCTAGCTCCTGCCTCCCTCCAAATTGTTTTTCTAAAAAAAGTCTCTTCTGGCCATCACTAAAATGTTCTGCGACACTTTGTAATAGTCAGCTAGTCTGCGGCGAAGAAGAGAATTGTTCGGGGAAGATGTCTGATAGAAAGTCTGCTGCTGGAGCCGCCATAAGAGCCTGTGCCCTCTACCAATGGGGGCCTGAGGCTGTTGGTGGGGACAGGAGCTCCAGTATCGACCACTGCACTGCATCTCCAGCACCTGTCTGATGAGGAAATGTTTACACAATCAATAAGAAAATGATAAATTGAAACTTGAAATATAAATCAGTAAGTAATTAGCAGAAATTGGGAAAGCAAGATGCTTGATGATGACCGAGCCCACAGTTAAAATTGTTGAAGTCAACTAAGAAATCAGACATACCACTTTCTTTATTGGTGCTCGAACAAGTGTACTCTATCTCTACATATACCTTGTTTCAAAGAAAACAACAGAAATAACATCAGGGGCAATATGTGCCCTCAGTTACCACTTTCTCGTGCGTCCAAGCCCAGATAGACATAAATATCATCTAAGTTTCAAAAATATTGTCTCGCTTGTAGCTATTAGCCTACTGCCAAAATGAAAAAATAATAATGATTTGGACCTTCTGTATAGAATCAAAAGCCTGGGCAGTTGACATAAAATATGTTTTTTTTCAAGAATTTGTCAGAGATGCTCAGTAGAGATTAGAAACCCCACAAGTAGGATTTTTTTGTTTCAGTAATAAGTGGCTGATGCATGTTAGTATGTATGACAAAAAGGAAACAAAATCAACAACTCATTACATTAATGATCAGAAGTTATTCCATGGTGACATGAAGAAGGTGAGCCAAGATATTCTAATATTATTACATGAAAAGCTGCATACCTAATCATAAACTTGTTGGAATCAATGATAGAATAAAACCAAGCGATATTAATATATTAAATTAGCAACATCTTTTTTCTTGAACGCCTGAAAAAGGTTACAATCATCTAGCACTCCAGAAGATCTAAAATACAGGTTTACACAAGAGTTAGCTACATCTTTGCAAGGAGAGAGCTAGCTATTTCAGAACTACCAAATTCAGCATTCAATTAATTGATAAGCTTCTAGTCCTCAAGAAATCGATTGACAAGTTTTGTCCAAACAAGCATGTAAGAAAACATTCTGAAATATTGGGATGGTGGGATGTCTGCCTAATGTCACACCATCTAAGGATAACCATATGACTTCACGCGCCTAAAAAATTACAACAAGTAAGAAAAACAGGTTTTCGGAACATGTGTTTTATAAGATTGTGCATCAGAATATATTAGGGAGCGTTTCTATCCTTTAGTGCTTTGTTTTCTTTTTTGTATTTTCAGCCATAGATTATTATGGCACTACAGGTTGCCGGGAACGGAATATTAATTCAAAATGATTGGAAGATAAATTCATTTAGGATAGAATCTGGTGTATACTTACATTAGAAAGCTGAAAAAGGAATGAGTAGAGAAAAATAGTGCTGAATGAAAAGAAATGGCATGAAGAAAACTTCGACCTTTCGATGATAACTTTACTGAATAGCACACTCTCATATGGCTAGCTAGAATCGTGTGACTACTCACCAAAATAGCACATTTCCATCTCGTTTATGTTTACAGAAGACTAACAAGTAATAACCTGAGTGAACAATCAAAATTCTTGTTATAAAAATTACTCTTGGTTTGAGGGCAGGTTAAACAAAAAAAAACAGCCAAATATTGACATGATGGGTGAGTCAGTATCAGTCCACCTCATTCCAACTGAAATAAATCTAATGGGGATATTGGGGATTGATGCAACAGTAATCAGTTTTTCCAATTCTACATTGCCTGAAGTTACAAAATTGCAAATTGCACATACAAAAATTACATTGGGTTCTGCTAATGCTCAATTGCACGTAGTTTTTATAAATAGTGTCAAGGCAGGATCATTAAAGAGTTTATGGACTCCGTTTTCTTTGAACAAAGGCTATCTTAACCATTGCTCTGTACTGGTATGTTTTCTTCAGCAACATGACATATTTATCAGCTAACATGTATTAGTCTCCACAAGAATATCGGGACACAGATTCCCCGCAAGAAATAAGAACGGGCCACAGATTGACGGTTAGTGGATAGTTTCACAGAGTACACAGATGACAAATAGGCCATGGGAGAAGAAAATGAGCTACGTAACCTGACATCCATGGGCGTGAACCGCCTGCAGCCAGCACCCGCCACGCCGCCCGACAACAAGAAAAAAGGGCAGTCACCACGCCACCATTCCGCCCGCCGGCCACACCGCTGCCGAGTCCACCCTCCGACCTTAACTCTGTTGAGGAAATACAATTTCTCAAGCTCATTTGCCTCTAGCATGGCCCATAAAAAAATCAAAATTTTAGTTGAACTCACAGTGATGTTATATTGCTTTGTTGTAAAAATGGCCATGGAAATTTCTTCTGTTGACGGGAGACATGCACATTAGAGACATGGAACCTCTGCAGCTGAGAAATTCTGGATAGGCCCTTTCCGCCATTGAAAATGTAAGACGCTATTATTCAGATATGCCAAAGATGAACTAACTAAACAATATAGTTGTTAGTAAATAATTTAGCTGCTTTGAAAGCCAGCAAGATCGGTAGAATAAGTGTTGCCACATGCAATTCAAAGCAATAACTAATGGTGTGGCCAATTTGCTTGTAAAACAAAGATGCTAATCTATGGAACAATAGGCACATGTAGTTGAACTCACATAGATCCATTGCACCAATACGGCACAAGTTAATCAATGAGTGGAATACAAAACACGGATAAGAACAAAACTATGATGTAGGCCACCACTAAGCTTACCTCGTTCAAGCCTTCAAGGGGAGGGACCTGTTGGACGAGCTATGAAGAGGAATCTCTCGTGCACTGACGGCAGTGTGTCCTGTGGATTTGGATTTCTGATGTACCTGCAGCTTCAGATTAGCCAATAGCATCATGATTAGCCCGTGGATTTTGATTTCTGATGTACTGCGTCAGATAAGGATTGAACCTCCCGCCCCAGATCCTTATTCCGTCGACCTAAAGGGCGTATGTTTTAACCAAAAAAATTCTGAAGAAACAAGTGAGGAACCACCAGAACCTACCTTGACGTCTAATCCCACTAGGTAGCTGATGCGAGGATGGAGGGATCGAGGGCATATTCGTGCCAAGGATGGAGGGATGCCGAGCTGGGCAGACGCCGATGACGGGAAGAAGGTGGGGGCGGCCGGTGCTAGATGTATAAGCGGCCAGAGCAGTGCGGCCGGCGCTAGATGTAGGAGAAGCGGCCAGAGCAGTGCTGGATCCGCCGCAGACGGCAACGGGGGAATCGGGCCAGCGGCGCTCGAGCGAAGGTTGTACGCCTGGTCGCCTTCCGCTCACCTAGTTGCGAAGGACGCCCGCCGCTCGAGGGAATCCCCAGCTGCAGCCCTAGCCCACCACCGTAATTCCAGCTGTAACTGCTCGCCGCCGGCCGCAAGGCAGCGCAGTCGCTCGCCGGCCAAACCACGCCTCCACCCGTCGATTCCAGAACCGCACCGCACTCGATCTGACGAGGGTGGGCCTAGCTCCCAGCACCCCACGAGGCCACCACGACGGAAGGATAGAAACCGTCGATGTACTGTAGAACGTAAAAATATGTTGGACGCAGGGGCTAATTTAGTTCGGCGTATCAGGTTCGGTGGAGTCAGGGTGAACCGATTCGGTCGATCGACCCGGGTGTAGAATTACTTATTCTACACCCAGGGTATCTAATAGAGTTTCTCTCTCTATATATATATATATATATATATATATGTTTAAATGAAAAATTAGCAGCATGATTTCAAAATTGTACTGGATCTAGCACAAGCATGATGTATTTCACTAACAACATAATTGTGATCTATATACTTGAAAAATTGTACAAATCATGGTAAACAAATAGATTGCGAAATATAAGGTAAACAAATAGCCATATGTTGGTATGTATTAATTATGTACTACCTCTGTCCATAAATAGATGCCAAAAGTTTATCCAAATTTGAATGTATCTAGTCACGATTTAGTGTGTAGATACATCCAAATTTGACTAAATCTTTGGCATCTATTTATGGACGGAGGGAGTACTACTTATGTATGATATATTAGCTAGCCTACATATCCTATGTATATCTGTGTGACCTTGCCAACCATAGCTGGTAGGTTGTATATTTTTTGCCAATAGGTTACTAGTATTTAAGTTAGTGCATACTGCCCGTCATTCTGGTACATGGAACTGCAAAAATAATGGTTGTACTTGTCCGTTGGTTATGCAAAGAATTCAATAATTTGTACTAGGCCCACAATCAAAGGGAATATGAAAATAGATTTTTTATTCTGGTACTAAATATTACATCCTTGTTTAATCGTGAGGAAATTCCTTATTGGACACCACACTTAAATGTGGTGACTTTGTTGAAACTGAAACACTTTTTCTTCCCAATTTGGCACTAGGCATAAAATTCGTTCCTTGTATGACACTACCGTCTACTCTGTTGGACTATTTGGTCCAAATACAAATTAAGCTGGTCAGTTATTGGTTTGAGTGACCAAATTACCCCTGATATAAACGTGAGTACAGACCTGAGACCGAACCATCCAGGAGCACAGGTCTCCACTGACGTTGCAAGACCTCTCATACATTCACGAATTCAGCGCAAAACGAATGAGAGAGAGACACATTTTTTTGGTGCGTACAACATACAGCTTTTCACCTTGTATACTCCTTATCTGATCCTCTTACGACTGAAAACAAATGGAGAATCAGCTAACAGAGCCTTTTCATGTTTCATCTAACACCTTTAGTGTTAAAAATGGACGGATGTAGTGTCTAATAGGGAAGAAAAAAAGTTTCGGTCTCAAATAAGGAAACACATAAGAAGGTAGTGTCAAATTATGAGTTTCCTCTATATTAGTACTCTTGATGCTTTCATATATTTCTTTTATGAACTTCCTGTTAAGCCTAGTTCCACCTCGTTGTCAGTTTAGCTTCTCTGAATAGTTATTCTTATGTATGGCTCAGCTTGCCGCATATTTTAAACATGATTACTCTACTAATGCTAGATTTAACTTTTTGTGTATAGAGAGCACAATGGACCTCAGCGATGACGACTTCGAGAGACCATCATGTGCATCTCCAAGATTAAAATCCAAAAGGTGTAGCAGGAAGAACCGTATGGACGGATATGTCTCTGATTCAGGATCTGAGAACAGAACAACCAAGAAAAGGAAAAAAGCCAGGAAAAACACAAAGGATGCTAAGGCCAAACAGGTGATGAACCCATATTCCTCCTTCCTTTCTTTAGAGGATTATTTACACGTGCAAATTGTTCCTGACTTAGTACCCTTCAACTGTAAACAGAATATTGGGTTCAAATGTTCCCCTCACTTGTTGGTCGATCTGGTGAGGAACCTTGACAC
Organism: Lolium rigidum; assembly: GCF_022539505.1. Lineage (NCBI taxonomy): Eukaryota > Viridiplantae > Streptophyta > Magnoliopsida > Poales > Poaceae > Lolium > Lolium rigidum. Next base: position 148,715,735 of record NC_061512.1, on the reverse strand, counting down.
GGATCAGAGGAAATGGGTTGAGGAGATTGGCTTTGCGGTATTTCTTTCCATGCCAAATTGCAGGCTCCCTAAGGACTTGACTGTCTGGCTAGTTAACCAGTGTAGTTGGAAGGACAAAGCTCTTATTGTACGTGGTAGACCAATCAAAATCAAACCCCTTATCAAGAAATTGTTAGGTATCCCTGATGGTCCATATGCTGTTCCTTTGCCACGTAGCAAACGTGGGAAAGTCAAGGGGTCCACGGATGAAGATAAACAACTAAAGGAAGAGAAAGGTGCTAGGTGTTTGAGCTCTAAGTCCACACTAGAGTCTCTAGTAGCGACCCATGACCCGGAACAATTTAAAAGATCTTTCATGCTCTACGTCCTCTGTATATATCTCGCTCCATCAAGTGGACACTATGTCAACCTTAGCTACTCCCCAATTGTCAACAATGTTGAGATTATTAAGGACATGAATTGGTGTGACCATGTAGCTGATGTGCTCATTGAAGGTATTCGGGAGTATAGAGAATCGAAGGCTGCTAATGTCAACGTGCACGGGTGTGTTCATGTTTTGATTGTAAGTCAGATGGTAGCCATCACATCCTATATGTTTTTTTCAGAAGTATATTACACCTGATATGTGTGTTGGTTAAGTAATCATGCCTCAAATTTGTTTTGCAGCTCATTTATATTGATGTTGTTAAATCTGCCATTTTGAAAGTCCCCCACGGAGACCCTCGTGCAATCTATGTTACAACTGATATGCTGGACCTTCTAGATTTGACTGATTTGAAGTGCAGAACAGCTGATGGCCCAGTGTATGGGAAGCTAGAGGTAATTCCGATGTGTCATACATTTTTCGTGGAGTACATGTGTGCATCTAGTTTCAGCATAGAAAGAGGAAACCATGCTATTTAGCCAGGTATTCACAACATTTTTGGATTAAACCGATTTTCAGATGGACGAGTCTACTTACGCGGACGAGTGCAACCATGGCAACACAGCAACATCAAGCTCACATGATGTAGGTGCAAAAAATGCCAGTGATCCTTGCAGCCATAGCTTGCCCGTCATTCATGTTGACAAGGTAATTGACTTGTATAAAAAACATTTACAGAATAAGGTCAGCAAGCATTTTCCTGGCCTATTTCATCAACTCACTACTCTGTGCTCGTGATCAGGTTTTCCTCAATGGAATTATGGAAATCGACGCGCAGTTTGTCAAAGCAAAGGATGAAGTCTATGCAGAATCTTTCAAATCATTGTCAGAGATGATTATGAAGATTGATTCCGAACGAGCATCTGCCATTCGTTCTCTCCACGAGAAATTGTATTCTGCACAGGCAGATTCTTCATCAATCGCACAATCTTCTATTCCAGTGACAACAGTTCCTGACATCGTCCATCCTACTTATGTTGCCGGCAGCATAGTGGACGCTCAAGCCCATGCCTTGCAGAAATCTCAGGATCCACATGCAACTTTCAGAGTTTGCTCTACACCTTACACACAGCCTAGTTTTCTAAACTCGCGGTCACAGGCACATCTAATTGATTCCACTAGAGTCCAGTTCCCAGTTGAGTTGTCAGTACAAGCAGACCCACCCAACCAAGTCGACAATACCCACACAGCTATCCAAAGCACTGAGATATCACCAGATAGAGGTCACACCACGGAGGAAGGTAATCAGTGCTGCCCCGGAAGTATAGATGGTAGACAATGTTCTGTTGATCTTCAGAACAACTGCCTCCAATTGTCTACTATTGTTGTCAGCACTGCAGAAACAGAGAGGATTATTAAGTCATCGAGATGGGTCCGGACTCGCAGGCTATTCCCGGAGGAATCAGTTGTGAACATGCAAGTACCCATTATAGACGATCCACTTAAAGATGATCCATTGGGAAATGCTGGTATAATGATCTGCTCCTTCCACTTGTCCACATAAGAGAATTCAATCTATTGTCGTCGTCTAGCTCTGCCGTGAAGACAAACCTATGATCTCTAGATATTTTTTTCCCTAAATGATTCTAGAGTTTTCTGAACATCATCAACCAAAGCTTCTTTTGCTATTCTAGAACATACCGTTCGGAGTGTCTTCTTACTGAAAGGCACATTCTCCATTGATCCAAACAAACTACCCATGACTAAATTTACTCTAGTAAGGCTTACATTGTTCTCTCTTAAATGCCTGATCATCTCCTTAGTGTGCTTATCAATTTGTCTATGTGAAGGAAGGTGCTTTTTCTCTCCACAGCTTTCTACCATATCATGGTTGTGCTCAACTACAAATTTCTTAACATACCAGACAGAATTATCATTGACAGAAACCCTCATCATTGCCTTGCATCCACACCTTGTTGTAGAGTACTTTGTCTCGTTGTCAGTACCCTGGAAAAGAAATAGCACACCTAATTACAACAAGGTAGAGTTCTACCTAAGCATAAGATATTAATTCCAATAAATTATGTAGTATGGCACCTGCCGCTGACAAAGGTACTCCTGCATTGTCCTTTCTTTCTTCTTATTCGTGTAGTTGTCTCCTAGTCTTATGCTAAAACCGGCTACCCACGAATACATGTTGTAGAATTGGTATGCTTCCTCTGTCGAGGAAAACTCCATTCCTACCTCCGGCTTGAACATGACCGTTCTTTTGTCCTCGCAATATTTCCTCATCGACTCCTCTATTGGACCAACATTGTAGTCCCTGGAATTGTATTGAATTAATAGGTTAGACAAGTAATTACGGCTTGCCTATTAAAAAAATTATGTAAGGATTGAAATGTGAAATGCATACTTATTCTGGGACGTCACATCCATTCCGACACTGTCCTCATCCATATTGTTGAAAGTAGAGAAACTTCTAGTGCCATTCCCCTTGGGTATATCTACCATTCCATTCACAGATCCGCTTAGCAAGGAACTATCTTGGAACAAGCAGGTATCTATCGATTCATCAGGGAGTTCTGAGCTGAAATTAAATTCCCTGAAGGTTTACAAAAATCTGTTAAGTAACATAGTACTTAAGGATTGACAGTAGAAGGAAGTTATAAATGTGAAATAGTACATGTTCATCTCTTGCCCTGCACTTAGCACCCGAGGAAACGTTTTGTCGTTATTGGTACCATCGACCTCTGCAGTTTTCACATCTGATTCGTTCCTGTGTTAATCATGCATTTACATATACTCACGCATTTACATATACATTAGATAAAGCGCGCGAATCTCAGCAAGCTACTAAATCTAAAGCTGTTGAATAATTACATGGAAGGACGGGAAGTAAGCAGGATTTCCCCAATTATAGTAGCATCATAACTGAGTATATAGCATAGAACTACCACTTTCCGAGCAAAATTCCGAAAAACTACCACTTTGTGATCGAATCGCAAAAAACTACCAGATTTTGGGTCAGCTGTCTCAAAAAACACTAAACGCTCGTTGACAAATTGACAGCTATTCTGACAGGTCGGACCCACAAGTAAGGCTGATGTGGCGCCCAAATTTGATGTGGCCATAGGTCCCACTTGTCAGCTAACATTAAAAAAATAAAAATATCCCAAAATACTAAAAAGGAGGTCGTCTCCTCCCTACCCATCCCGAATCCCTTCCAACTCTGGCCAGAGTTCTACCGGTAGTCCCCACGGAGGTCCTTCTCTCCGGCGCCAACGGTCCCTGTTCCGTCCACAGCGGCCGGAAGCGAGCAGGGGCGCGTGAGACCGGCTGCTCGCTGAGGAGCAACTGGCGCGCCCGGCGGCACGCGGCCGGCAGCGAGCGAGCGTGAGGGCACATGTCGGCGGGGATTGGAGCCGCCAGGCGTGCGCAGGCGCAGAGGAGGTGGTCGGCGCAGTCGGAGGCGGCGCGTGCGTGAGCGCACAGGAGCGTGCAGGGACGTGGCGAGGAGAAGTCGAGGTTGAGCGGGGGCGTGCCAGATGGGGTGCTCGCTGAGGACAAACTGGCGCGCGCACGGCGGCAGGCGTCTGGCAGCGGGAGAGCGTTGTCGGGGATTGGCGCCGCCGGGCGCACGCAGGCACAGAGGTGGTCGCCGCGCGGCGCGCGTGTTAGTTCTATATATCTGTATATTGCAGTTTCCCCATATGTTAGGGGGCTTTCTGCATATGTGCACCTGTACATATACTATATATTGTGGCATTTGGCCCCCTGGTAATACATCAAGCATATTGCCCTAACAGCGAGGAGAAGGCGAGGTCGAGCGGGCGCGCCGGCCCGGAGCACGCAAGGACGCAACGAGGCGCGGGGCAGCGTGGTGCGGCGCGGTCAGGGAGAAGCGGCACGGGGCCGGTACGGCGGCGCCAGCACACGGGGAGGCCAGGGCGTCACACCGCGCGCAGGGCAGTTGGTGGTGGAGATGCAGGGCCGCGCGGGCATCGGGCCTGAGCTCGTCCGCGTGCGAGGAACGGAGCTGGAGGCGGCGGAGCAGCGGGGAATTTGGCGAGTCCCAATCCACTCCTCTTCCTCTTTCGTCTTCTCTCTTCCTTCCCTTGCTCATCTCCGTCATTCTTTCCAGCTCCGGCCATGGGGTAGTGGCGGCCGCGACGGGTACGGCATGGCACAGGTGCGCGGCGGTGCGGCGTCGGCCATGTCGGGCCAGCGCAGCGAGCATGGGTCTGCCTGGATGAAGATCAACGGGGGCTTTTTTTCATTTTTAAATATATCATTTTTAGTTTTCCATTTAGCTGACATGTGGACCCACTTTAGCTGAGATAATTTTTGCCATGTCACACAGTGGGCCATTTTTGTCAGAAATCGTGTCAATTCACAGTCAGTTTCGAATCAGTGCTATTTGAAACAACTGGAACAATTTGTGGTAGTTGTGTGCGATTGAAACGTAAACTCGTAGTTTTTCGAAATTTTGCGCGAAAAGTAGTAGTTCTATGCTATATACTCCATCATAACTAGTTTTAGTGCAGGCATCTAACAAGTAGGGCATCAACAGATGATCACGTTATTTACACTTCTCTAAAAATCAATTTTTAATTCCCAAGCAGGAATCAGTAACCATCAGTCTACAATTCATAGGATAGTGGAAAATACAAACCACCCTTTCCTGCTCTCGGCTTCATGAGCAACCAGGCTGAGAAGCTCAGTGAAAGATAGGTTGTTGTCCAATGATTCAGTCGTCGGGTACAAGTTCTTCATCGATTCAACCGCCGCATCCATGGAACCTGGTCTGCACAAACAACACGAGCCATCGATTCAATTTCGGACATGCAGGAACTACAGTAGCCATTGAGAAAATACAATCGGAGAATCCAAGGAATATCGGAAACAGATCAACGGAGGAAGTAAAGGGGAAAAACGGAAACAATCTTACCACCCCAGCACCCAATAGTAGCAGCAAGAACATAGAGAGGATGAAGAAGAGGGGTTCGATTGTCAACAAGATCCGAGTATTTTCTCCCGCACCTGCAGATCTGGGAGACGCCGCCCTTTCATCCGAACGCGATATTAATACGGTGGGCCCCGTATGTGCCGCAAGTATGTACCGCGTACAGGTCGCCCGCCAAGGAGATCGCATGGCATACGGCTTCATAATGTGCATATACATGTCCTGCAAAAAAAAAAAGTGCATATACATGAAAAATAAGCACGAATCTCCGCCAGAAAATCCGCTCTCACGGGACAACGGCAAGATGATCTCCGATTGATCTTGATGTGGTCAATGGCGTCCCAGTCAACCCCATGCTTTCTCTAACGCACTTGCTTGCTTGCATTCGTGGGTGGCCCTAGCTTCCTGGACAAGTGGCCATGTTTAATTACGGTTCAGCTTGTCAGGCTGGCTAACGAAAAACTGCTGCTGTGGAAAATTGCGAGCTCAAGTCAAGGTAGCAGTGCGTTGCACTACAGGAATGGACGCATATGCCGACGGCCAGCTGCCCTCGGCGTAGCCACGTCTGGCCCTCGGCGTAGGCTACGCCGACGGCAGCCCTCGGCGTATGGCGTCGGCGTATAGGTCCCTCGGCATAGACAATATTGCCGTCGGCGTAGCCCGGCCCTCGGCGTAGCACGCTACGCCGACGGCAAAACCGTCGGCATACAAATTTGAAAAATTTAAATTTTCTTTTTTCCAAAAAAATTCAAAAAAAAAATCGAAAAAAAATAATTTTTTCTATATGCCGAGGGCTTTGCCGTAGGCATAGAGTTTTAAAATTTTTCAAATTTTAATTTTTTTTACCATTTTTTTTCTTATTTACCTTTCACCCATACACTTTTAACTCTAAGTACACTTAATCCTAGGTCAAATTACAATCATGATTAAACTTTCCGACCGGTCACCCATCCTCACACTACTCCAACCTCAAGCACGCTTAACTTCTTGGTTCCATTCGGATGAGCTTCCCTTAAAGAATTGACACCTTACCGATAATAATAGCCTATCAACCCTATTAACCCTTGTACCAGTGATGTCACAACTCTTTATTTTGAATTCCAAACAATTACTTAAGTAAACAACAATGAATATATAAGTAACAATGAATAATAATATTGAATTCAAATAACAATAAAATGATTTTATTTTTTGGTTTTTTCTATTTAATATTGAATAATTAATATCTTTAAATCGAAAAATTGAAATTCCACAAATAATATGTCTAAATCGATCAGAAAAATGAGAGGAATCTAAATATAACATCCATATCATCATTTGAACCTAAAAATTAGAGTAATCCAAATATGACGTCCGACTTGCCATCCGGCCAAAACGGCCCCTCGGGAGATGCGAAATGGCCGTACCGGACGCGTTGGTGCACCGTTCGCCAACATGCTAAACGGAAAAAAATTAGCACATAAAGTGATGTGTTATAGACCTAAAAACATTTTTCTCGAAATTTATTGAGCGACGGAAAGTGTACCCCTAGTTCAAATCCGGTCAGTTTCCAGCGGATTCGGCGGGACACCGCAGGAAGCCGCAGTGATTTCCAGATAGCTAGCACGCACATATGGCATGTGATATGTGGTGCGGAGGCGGTGTCCTACTACTATGCGGAGGTCTCGCGCAATACAAAAATACGCCCCATGTAGCTGCTTCACAAAAAAAACTCGTTTTGGCACCCCGAAAATGAAAAAACCATCGCCCATGGGTCGGATTGGAAATCCGCTCCCGGGGCCATGCCTTCCTTCCTAGGGACCACGCACGTGCCAAATATGGCCTCGTTCCGACAAACTATGCGGTGTCACAAGCCGTTTCCTACTCATTTGCCCAAAAAGCCATAGAACTCCGGACGTGATAGCTCTGTTTGTGAAGGGTTTTCCAAAATAATAGTCGTATCCTAATTCTAATTTTTTGAGTGGTTACTAGGACACATAAAATGACGCCATGTGGCTCCAAGAGATTTTCTAACTTAGTTTAAATTGCCATCCGGCCAAAACGGGCCCCCACGGAGATGTGGTATGGCCGTGCACGGGCGCGCTGGTGCACCCGTTCACCATCGCGCTAAACGGAAAAAATTTAGCACATAAAGTAATGTGTTGTAGACCTAAAAACATTTTTCCCGGAATTTATTGAGCGACGGAAAGTGTACCCCTAGTTCAAATCCGGTCACTTTCCTCGCGGATTCGGCGGGACACGAGCAGGAAGCCGCAGGGATTCCCAGATAGCTAGCACGCATATATGGCATGTGATATATGGTGCGGAGGCAGTGTCCTACTACTACGCGGAGGTCTCGCGCAATACAAAAATACGCCCCATGTAGCTGCTTCACAAAAAAAAAACCGTTTTGGCACCCTGAAAATGAAAAAACCATCGCCCATGGGTCGGATTGGAAATCCACTCCCGGGGCCTTGCTACCCATCCCAGGTACCACACATGTGCCAAATATGGCCTCGGTCCGACAAACTATGCGGTGTCACATGCCGTTTCCTACTCATTTGCCCTAAAAGCCATAGAACTCCGGACGTGACAGTCTCCGTTTGTGAAGGGTTTTCCAAAATAATTGTTGTATCCTAATTCCAATTTTTGGAGTGGTTACTAGGACACATAAATGACTCCATGCGGCTCCAAGGGATTTTCTAACTTAGTTTAAATTGCCATCCGGCCAAAACGGGCGCCCACGGAGATGCGGTATGGCTGTACCGGGCGCGCTGGTGCACCCGTTCACCATCGCGCTAAACGGAAAAAATTTAGCACATAAAGTGATGTGTTGTAGATCTAAAAACATTTTTCCCGGAATTTATTGAGTGACGGAAAGTGTACCCCTAGTTCAAATCCGGTCACTTTCCGGCGGATTCGGCGGGACACAGCAGGAAGCCGCAGGGATTCCCAGATAGCTAGAACGCACATATGGCATATGATATATGGTGCGGAGGTGGTGTCCTACTACTACGCGGAGGTCTCGCGCAATACAAAAATACGCCTCATGTAGCCGCTTCACAAAAAAACCCGTTTTGGCACCCCTAAAATGAAAAAACCATCGCCCATGGGTCGGATTGGAAATCTGCTTCCGGGGCCTTGCTTCCCATCTCAGGGACCACGCACGTGCCAAATATGGTCTCGTTCCGACAAACTATGCGGTGTCACGGGCTGTTTCCTACTCATTTTCCCTAAAAGCCATAGAACTCCGGACTTGATAGCCCTGTTCGTGAAGGGTATTCCAAAATAACTGCCGTATCCCAATTCCGTCTTTTGGAGTGGTTACTAGGACACATAAAATGACGTCATGCGGCTCCGCGGGATTTTCTGACTTCGTTTAAATTGCCATCTGCCCAAAACGGGAACCCGAGGACATATAAGAAAGTGTTTGAATTGTTACTATGTTAACATGGTACTGTACATGATTCAAATATGTATGATTTTGACATAAACGGATAGAGAATGTTTTTCTGAACATTTTGATACCTCATACGCATTTTTCTGATATTGTATGAATTAGTTATGATTTTTACAAAATTAGACAAATTTTAAAAATGTCTATGCCGAGGGTGGCCGTCGGCGTAGCCCTGTCTACGCCTAGGGCCAAATATATGCCGAGGGCTGCCCTCGGCGTAGACTTCGCTACGCCGACGGCAACAATACACCGAGGGTCTGGCGGGCTGGCTGGCCGTGCCGGGTCATACGCCGACGGCCCCGATAAAAAGCCCTCGGCGTATGTGGTGGCCGTCGGCATAGCCGGCCATTCCTGTAGTGTTGCGTACGGGTCAGAATGAGGAGTAGCGTGTGTGGTATGGGTGGCTGTGGCTCTGCCACATGTAACAAACAATCTATAAAACCTCTTCTTTTCCTTAATGGAATAGATGAGCAACCATTGGTTGTCTATCTTTCAAAACAAAATTACAGAGAGTCTGTTACGTTAAACGAATTGGATCGGATTTCGCTCGTACCACATCGTTTACCAAATATTTTTCTCGGATTTGGATCAGAGCGAATATTGACAGGTTTCTAACTCGAATGTGGATATGTCAGACTGCGCATTTAAATTGAAAACGAGGTGGATTCGAACTGGAAGCAAAAAATAATCGAATATATGGTCTCACTAGATAGATAGATATAGTTCTTACAAATCTTGAGAGAAATTTAACCTTTTAATCTTGTGTAGTTAAGAAAAAAGAGACATAATTTACGCTAAAGCTCAAGCATTGATAACTACTATATTAAACCTCAACAACTTCGATTTTTGCTAGAATTTTGAACTTCGGGTGTTTATTTTTGTGTGTAGTTCGGGTGCTATCTTGGATTTTTGGTTGCACCTTTTCTTTACTGTGTGGTGTTTTTCTTTTTGGAATGGGTGGATGTAGCATTTTTAATGGACCGCTTTGATCAACTATTTGGTCTGCTCCGACTAGCCCATACCGCCTCCTCGATTTTCTTCCCGCAGCACTCATTCTCTCCCATTAACTACACCGCTTCGACCTCCTCCCCATCGCCGCCAGCGGCATCCTTGTCCTAGGGCCGCCGCCATCCTCCCCCTCCCTGGCCACGTCCGGCGCCGCTGCCTCCTCCTTTTCTGTTTCCGCTCCAGCGCGGTGCTCGGCTGCGTTAATACGCGCTAGGATGGGTCGTCCTCAAGCCCATGGCGAGGGTAGGGTTCAACACGGCAGGCATGGCGAACGCAGCTGCCGCTATCGATGATCTCCGGCAGCCGTGAAGGCCGAGGCCGGGCATGCAGCTGTGCTCCGGATCCAAGAACCGTGGCCCGAGCCGCCGGTGGTGATCGCGCACGAGTTGCCCAGCACGATCCGCGCCCACGTCCTGGAGGTGCCCGCGGGGTGCGACGTGATGTCGTGCGTGGCGGCTTTCACGCGGTGCAGGGCGCCGAGGCGTAACTGGTTATGGGCGTGATCTGTAGGGAGCCCGCTCCGCTGGAGCTCCGAGGCATGGCCGAGATCCTGGGGACTGGCAGGGCTCTTCTTCCCGTCTTCTGGCTCCCTGGCGGGTATGGCGGTGTTCCTGGCCGGGTTGCGGGGCGCCGTGCTGGTCGGTGGCGTCGCCGAGGAAGGCCTTGTGGCCACAGGGCCGGTTGTGGTCATGCTGGCTACGTTTGTCGTGGCCGCGTTCGATCGGTTGTGTTGTTGATGGGTTCCATAACCGTCAGCCTCCTTTTCCTCTGTTGACCTAAGTTTGAGTGTCTAAGGCATATGATGGTACACATTTTTTAATGGTTTTCTTTCTGGTGATTTGTTTTCCTGAATTGCATGGGATTCATGTCACAGTTACAGTTTGTTTTCTCATGTACAGAAGTACTATATGCCTGTCAGTAGTAAATGTTTTGCAATTGTGAGTATTCTCCCGTTCGGTGTAGCAACCAGTGAAAGATTGTATTGCCTAGATTCTTCAGGGAAAGACGAAATAAAGCTCTAATTGATTTAGTGATTTGGTTGTGGTCGTTATAGATTTGTACCTTTTACACTTCAGATTTCATAATTCAGCAGGTTGGGTTGTGAAAACCCAGGAATGTTGTACCGTTTGATTGAAAATATGGTTTGACGCCTAAACTAATCAAATATGGTTTAACCTTCTATCTTTTACTGTTTTTGTGTTAGATTTGGTGCAGTTCCAATGGAGCATCCACTACCAAGGCCAAGGTGTTCATTCATTGGAAGAAAAGATAATAAGAACTTCATATTCAGGGGTTATATTTTGGCAACCTCTAGCAAGGATTCCACTGAGGCTTTGACAGAAGCACCATGATTGCAACAGACAACTCCATCCCATCTAACGTGGATACCTCGAGGCCTTCCTCCATCTGCAGGTGTTCCTTTCAATCAGTCTGATCCCTCGACCATACAAGCTCTTGCTTAAATGAGCCTCAGGTGCAACTCAACTTTTGTGTAAATTGATGATTTTCAGTAGTTCATCTTGAGTTTATTTGTTTGTTTGACATGAAAATAGGTTCAGTAAATTTACTTCTGAAAAAAATTGTATATTTGTGTTGGTTTCAACAGAGGTAGTGTTTTTCTGAAAGAGATCTTTACTTCTTCATTACAACCCACAAGGCATCTGTGCAGTTCTTAAAAATACTGAATATCATAGGTCCACTCTTATTATGCTTCCAAGCATCCAACAAACCAAGATACTGATGCAACAGAGCAACCAACTGAAATCACACCCGTGGCTGATATCTCCTTCACTTGTAATTGTTTGTTCTTCTTTGGTATGGATTTATTATTGTTTTCTTTCCATGAAGATCTCATTTTATACTATTTCAAAATTGATATTTCGTATGGAGGGCACATCTAAATTCAGTTGATGGGTTTATAATATTTTGCCAAAGCTAAGCCCAGGTGATCTTTCTTCTATAAACTATTTTTTCTTGAGTTCATGATCTGGTGTTTCTATATTTATTCAGGTATCTACGTTGCTTAGTTTCCAGTTTTTTAAATGTTGTCAAATCATTAGCTAAAATAGCTGACTGCTAGACTAAGATTGCATGCCAATAGAGTTCATCCATAATTTCACTTTTTTCTTACTTACTACAGTACTACAGAATTCATAGCACACATGTACTTCCCTATAAGCAGTTCGGCAAAGTAATAGGGATATATACTAATCTGCATTTGCTTTGCCCTGCTCTCCCTGGAAACAGTCTGCTGTTTTTAGCAACCAATCCGCGGGTTCACAACTTCACATGTACATGGATATGCATTTGAGTGTTTGACCATGTCTTGCTCAATTGTGGCAATTGGCCATTTTTTCCTTCTGATTTATCAATTTGAGATCTCTCATCTTACATCGAGAGAACATACCCAATTCTTCTGTCCTTTGATTTTATCTTTCGTTTTGTTTATGCATGAGAGATCTCTGGATTTTATGTTTCCACCTACAAAATGGTTGAAAAGAGTCGGAATTCATTATTTGTCAACATATGAGTCACAAATTCAATCTTTGTCAGATATGTGCCAGACAAATTTCACGCCATGTTTTTGGGCTAAAAGTTCATAAACTGAATATTCAGATTTGATCTTCCTTTCTGTTCAAAAAAGAAAGATTTGATATTCCTTCTGTCATTCTATCCTAAAGATCTGAAAGAGCGGAGCGCGAAGCTTAATATTTTGTGGTAACCCAGGTGATATTGTTGGACTTCCCCGTTTAGATGAGGCCTACAGTGCCAGTGTTCTATTCTGGTCCAAGAAATCCTAGCTCTCACTTATTAGGATGATACTTGGTCGTGTAAATGGTGAACTCCAGGCTTTAGCACCTCTAAGGTATATGCAATTTTCTCTTGACATTAAATTTTCTCCGTAAGTTTTCATTTGTTATGGAAATCATGCAGTCAACTCCTTTATGTGAGAACTGATAACCGAGGTGAATATTTTTGCACTTTCCCATTCAGATGAAGCTTGCAGTGCCTGTATTTTATTGGTCTCTGAGAAATCCTAGCTCTGGCAGATGAGATTGATACTTGGTCCCCATAAATGGAGAACTCCAGGTTTTAGCACCCAAGTTATATAGATTTCCCAATGGAATATCATCCATGTAAGTTCTCATTTGTTATGGACATGATGTAGTTAAGTCAACGCAGTTTATATGTGGCTTTTGCTTATGGATAGGGTTAATACAAGAGCCCTGCTGTAGCACATAATTTATTTTTGGAAGATTATTTGGCTTTTGCTTATGAGGGATCCCTGATGTACCACATGTATTGTGCAACGAACTCAAATTTGAGACAAAAGATCATTTGTTCTTTCAATATTGGAGATGCTGGAAATATCTTTCCTTTGGTTTCACGGCTACAGACTGTATCTAGGCCTGGAGTAGCAACGTTGCGGTAAGCAATTCGTATCCTGTTCACCTTTAAAAAGGAAAAAATCTGCAACTGGATATGGACCCTCAACGGAGGGTAATTCACCTAGGCATAAACTGACTGTGCTTCCAGTATGTTTCTATTTTGTTCCCTTGACAGCTTTGAGAGAAGAATAAGAACTGCTTTTTTACTTTCAGTTGTCTGTACCCACTTACCCACTTATTCCTATACTTCTCTTATTAGAAAAAAAACATACAAAAATGAAGAAGGGTCCATTTAGTTTAGCTTCCAAGCCATTGGGGACTGTGCATTATTGCAAACTGCAATTTTTTATTTGGATAATTAAACATGCTATTTCTGGCTTGACTGATGCAATTTTGCGTGAACATTAATTTGGGTCAGGTGCTTTTGTCGTACTAAAGATTTGTGGGTGGGATAAGTATGCAACTTAAAATTCTTGATGCATATACTTGGACGGTTTTAATTGAGATGGATTCATGTAGGCTGTTAGGTTCAGACTCACTGATAGACATGTACTATGGCTTCTTATTTTACATTGAGTTATCTGTTGACATTTTTACAGTAAACAGATGGTATTTGGATAAACAATTTAGATGCTTTGTAAACTGCAATGTAGAAGATATTTTCTGTTTATAACTTTCACAGCACTTGGGACATGACGAGATGGAGGGTCATAGTACTACATGAGTTATTATGGACAATTCTACATTGCTGTACCAAGAGTGACATCCAAGGAAAGATTAAATATACTTGCACTAGATGAAAATGATGCATCAATTACCAAGCTTAGAAATTTGGTGTACCAAATAGTACTTGATTTGTTCATCATTTGAAATAGTGCTCACCTTTACCTATTCAGGTTATAACTTCAGGTATGCTCACACAACTTCCTGCAATTTAGAGGTCTATACAGATTTATATTCAGTTACTTCGATCCTCCATATGCAAATTTTAACACTTTGGCTCTTTTTGCAGCTCTTACTCTGCATTCTTGCTCTCTCTTTTCATGAAACCCTTTTGATGAAATTAAATATATCCGTGACATCTCATCTATTTTTCTTATTGAGTTTATGTTTTCCTTCTATGTGATACTTGTGTCCCTTAAACTTTGTAAAATACACGTTACTTCATTGGTGTGGCAGACTATGTTTCCCACTATCTATAAATAATGTGAGAACTTTATCATGCCAATGTTTTCACCTATTTAGAGCACAGTTAAGGATGCACAACTTCAGGGAGTTCAATTCGATCAGCTTTTGGAACTGTATAAACACCATTGCATGGCAGCCATCGTTTCAATCCTCCCATTCCCTGCTACTAAATTGATGCCACAATCCAGTTAAGATACCATCGGCATTTCAACAACACATCACAGGCAAGTTTCCTCAGAATATTGTGTGCGGCAGTACCACCGTTAGACCGTGGGGCGCATGGGTGACAGAGTGAAGGGCCGAATATTCATCGAGCACAAGTGGGCATTATCTGCTGAAGCGAACGGCGCAGGCAGAATTTGCTGAAGCGAACGGCGCGGCTAAAGTTGACCCTCTAATCTTCACATATATCTCTAGATCCATGTTGAAGGTATCCTTCCTAAGCGGCAACGAATGTGAGAATATATCAGTCATGTCCTATGAGCTACTTCATCAGAGCAATAAACTGACTTGAGTGTGTCATTACCCACTGATGCAGCAGATAAAACAGATAAGTTGCTTATTGAAACAGATAAGCCCAAGACAAAACTGATCTATCTTTATTTATTTTGCGAGAGAACTGAATAGTTACTTACTGATAAGTTGCTTTAATTATTTACCCTTTTCCATTGGCCCTTCCTGTCTTGCTGCATCCCATTTCACTTTTTAGTTGTTGAAAAGGGGTGGCTACATGCCACATAAGGAACATTAAATTGTATACTTATTTGGATAGTAGAGAAACAAATCAAAAATTATTTTGCTCCACTTCCCTTTTTCAGGAGCTTCACAGTTATAAAATGCGAACTAAGCTAAGACGAAGCACTTTTACAAGCTAGAAAATCATGAAAAATAAAGCTATCCCATGAATGTTCAGATGAATACAAGAGTTGATTTGATATATTCAGACTGCAGTACATGGAAACTGATCTCAAAACATGGATTTATGATCTACATTTTATTTAGTACAATGATGCATTCTTGACTCTACTTTTGAATGATTTTGAAGTATGACTGCTACCAGGATACTATGATATCACCCTTCATGAGGAAGACGTATATGTTCGAGAGCATGACTGAATATAATTAAGAGGATGTATTGTTGCATATTCAGATTTTTTTTTGTGTGTATTGGCGATAATGAATATGCTTTTTTTAAGAAGTCATGAGAGAGTTCAACAGGATATTAATATAGGTTCCATTTTGCAAGTGGTGTGTACTTTAGATGAAACTGGTTACTGCCATATTCATTGGAACAAGTACTGTAATGGAGTTGTTTACTGTGATTTGCCAAAACTAGCAAGCCTGCTGTTGTAGTGTGCCTGTTCACCGTTTTTCTGTATGCCCTCCCACTATCAGTGTATCCTATGTTCAAATTAATTACGACTTATTTGTATGCCTTAGTTAATGTGGGTAAAATTTTATATACCGTTCAATCTCAACACAAAAGCATGCCTCCCACCGGTATAAATAGAAGGACACCAGTTATTATTACCATGCCCACTTATTTACTTGATCTTCAAGATTAAATTGTATACACCTAATTTCAGTGTATGTTATATACAACTTCGTTGCCAACCATCCTAAAACCTACTGTTCAAATAAGAAAATATTAGTTACTTCCATCAATTTAAATATGTTCTTAAAAATATCACAACCATTATATTACATGGTCGGCGCGGTGTGCCACCGTGCCATCCATTGCTAGTTGTATTTAGAGTTATACATGCTCGAATTTGGTAACTCAATAACTACTCCCTCCGATTCATATTAATTGACTTCAATATAGATGTATCTAGAACTAAAATGTGTCTAGATACATTCATATTAGAGTCAATTAATATGAACCGGAGGGAGTACTAAACTTGTTAGATTGGCCTTGGCTTTTGACTCAAAATCGGATTACCCGGTTTAAAACCTTCGGATTATCCTAATTAAATTTCGGATAATGCATATCCTCATGCTATTTTCTATACCATATTCTATACCGTATCCGTAGCACCACAACGGTATCGGATATCTTTATTCGCCGTATTCTTTCAAATCGGATATGAACAGCTTAAAACGGATTCGGGGCCGGTTTCAGCAAGAAAATTATCCTATCCGTTTATACCCCTAGTTTTATGCTTCTTTTATATAAAGGTAATATATTAACCTTTTGCTAATTCTCACTAGCCAAGAATTATGTAAGGTTTTGCTTTATTTTCCTTGTTGGGCCGGTCCATCTAGGTGTAGTTTCTAGGCTTTTTGTTTGTTGTTGGTCTGTTGGAGTGACGGCCCTGATATTTTGTCGAGGGGGGAGAGGTCTTGCTAGTAAGGGGTTCGATTTTTCAGCTAGGTTTGTTTTCGTATTTTTCTACCACTTGATCTTTTTTGTTTGTAATTTTGTATAGTTGCGCAATTGCACATACATGTGTAATTAAAGACCTATGATTTTTACGTGAGATTATATGTATGTGCACAATTACATAAGTGTCTAATGGAAATCTTTAAACATTTTTTATATGGGTTTCCACATATATATGCAATTACACACAAATGCCTAATTGCACATGTGTATGCAATTTCGCATGGATATGTAATTTCATATATGTGCACAATTTTAAACTTTGTGTATTCAATCTCTTTTTAAGTTTTGATTTTCTAAAACTTGTAAGTGGGCTTGTAGTTGTTTTTTAAGCTTGTTCTTGGGCTTCTAATTATGCATGGAAAAAATGCCCAGAGAAATAAAGTTTGAGGGATTTCTCTTTGATCATGGACAGGGGCGGAGCCAGGATTTAGGTATAGGGGGGGCGAGCCACTAATGAAACCAAAAAAATCCCAAAAAACTCGCCTCTCCAAACTACGAAACAAATTTATACTCAAATATCTTTGAAGAAAACAATTGCAAGTGTGACAATAATAGGTAACAATGGTGAACAAATCCATATACGGCACCATGTAGACGAGGTTGATAATCAAACCACTATAATATATGACATCATAAAGTTAAATGTATATGAATGAAAGTAACCATTGGTATCTAAATCATATGTTTTTTTTCTAATATATATACGAGCTTGGATGTCAAACTGGCTTAAAGGAGCACTTAAATTGGACCAGCACTCAAATTGGCTTGATAGCTACAAATACACAATCCAATAGAAATTAATTAATTAATGTTATATAAGGAGTAGTGTCCAATGTTGCTAGATTACATACCAGGAAAGAACTAAATCAGGGCCACGCTCGTCCACTCCACAAGGTTGAAGGGGATTCGTTAGCAATAGCAGAAAAGTTCCAGGCAATTCTGATATGCGCATGCCCATATAGTAGATATCGGCGAGGCCGAGCGACGGAAAACAATCAACAATTGACTGGGACGCAATAGGCGCCTCTCGCCGGCGACATCAGCGACTCAGCGAGCGACAGCAGGAATTGCACGGCGAGCGGCGGCAGCCGCAAACGCGCTAGCGGCGAGACAAAGATATAGCGGCGGCAGGTAGGCAGCTTTGACCTTTGCCACGATCAGGAAACGATCGGGACGCCTAACAATTACATGGGCTGTTGGGTATTTGGGCTTCTTGCTTCGGTGTGTAGTTTTCTAATCAATCGATAATGGGCTAATCAAGTGATTACTTCTAGCCATTGGCTCTATACGGTAATATAGTACAGTACTACGTACTGCAGATCCATAGGGGGGGCAAACCATTGGGGGGGGGGGGTCTAGCCCCTGCTCGCCCCCCCTGCCTCCGCCCCTGATCATGGATGACCCAATCGACCAAGAATTAACCTAATTACTGGTCGGTTGAGTGCTAGGCGCCTACCAAGGAGATAGTATTACACCTATCCTATGCGATAACATAATAATTAGAGCAAGTCTAAACATTTAGGATGCACAAATCCGCAAAAAAAAAGACTTGCCGAAGCAAATAGAAAATCGCAACATCAAACGAACCACTAGTGGTAACGACACAACGATTCCGATAACGCTCCTCCAAAACAATGCCTCAAGGAAGGTCCGTCGTCATCTTGTTTTAGATTTTGGGTTTTCACCCTGGAGAAGTTCCAATCGTCTCCATACGAAGTCTTTAAGAAGGGAATGCCTAGGGAGCCACCTTTTCCAGATACAAGTTACAACCACCGAAGGCCAGACTTGAGTTTTTCAGCCCGAAGAATGGGACACAGTGCTCAAAAGCACCGATAGGAAAGAGCATTGACATTGTCTCCAACACTTGTGGAGATCAGGAAACAGATAGTTGATCGCTAGTTAAGTTGGTTAATAAAGTCATAAAGAGCAAGATAAATTATATGACATACAACTTTATTTAGATGAGACATATCATTTAATTAGAAATTGGCAAGCACTCTCTACTCTATAATAAAAACAATAACCAATGAATAGAATAATCCTGTTTTAACTTCTTTTGCAATATTATCCCCTTCCCAAGCATTCGAGGAAATTATATTTCTTCACAAATTTTATTCAAGTAGTTATAAGTCTTAAATATGTAACATGCGTACTGGTGGTGCTCCTGATTTTATAGTGGGAGATGAATTCAAAGTAAACAAAAACAAAAGGGTTAATTGGATAAACACCGCTTCTTTATTTTGAACAAGGATAAACACCACTTCAAGTCATGCGTATCAATTTTCAAATTTTGAAGAATGACACTCCAATTTTAGCATACATCTATAGATGCCACAACATCCATCTAAGCTTTTTTTTTAAAATCAAAAACTGTCACGGTTCTCTTCCTAAAAAAAATCATGGACGAAGTTTTCCCTGGCCCCACATACATCTAGCCCGCAATAGTTTTCTTCCTCCTGATTTCTCGTCACAGTAGCCAGGGTTGCCCTGCCAGGCTGCCACAGCCCTTCCCTCCGGCGGGGTGCAGCTCCAGCCATCGCTGCCCCTGTAGCCATACCCATACAACCGCACCCTTCTCTCCTCCGTCCCTACGGGCCTCCGGTGGATCTCCTGCGTGACGTAAAAAATTTCCAGCATTTCCACGGGTAGATCTCTTACAAGATGTATAAGTTGATTCCAGTGTTGGAATTTGGTCTTGGGCCTTACCCCACATCCCAATACAAATTATTAAATTCTTATGATCCATGTGGGTATGGCAAGGAGTGGAACTAAAGTTTAGTCCCACATTGATAGTTGAGAGATAATAGGAGTGGTATATAAGGAGGTAGTTCTAGTTATTGTAAGTAAGTGAGAAGAGAGAGAGAGAGACCTCTCGCGCTCCTTCTCCTCCGTCGATCGCCTCGCCTTATCACAAACGCGATGTGCCACGGGTTCCGGGAATCACGCCGAGCCGAGCTTATCTTTTTTGTTGTTCAGGATAACCTGTTTTTGTGGAACGTGGGCTTTGCCCCATGACCTTCCCGAACCGCAATATATAAGCACGGACGTGAACCCTAGCCTCTACGAGACATATATGTGACTGCCTCCTTCCAGAGCCTTGCGTCGCCGCCTTCATCTTCATCATCCCGTCCTTCGACGTGCACTGACTAACGAGACCGTAAGACTCCGGAACCCTTCCTCTCTTAGACTTGAACGAGTGAGGGGAAATTAGGTGTTCGGGGAGCGCTTACGCGTGACTACTGATAACACGACGTCGTCCGACGATGAGTTCTCAAACAACAAATTCTTCCCGGACATCGATGACGTCTTTGGCAATCTCAACATGGGTGACAACACCGACGCTGCTGCTGCCGCCAACATCGCTTTTGTTGATGCGGCCAACGCTGGACCGTACGTATTTATATCTTACCTATTTCAGATCTTGCTAGAGTTTCTAGTACTACTATTTGGAGTAGATGTGATAGGTTTATCTTGTCTAGATGCTATGTGTTCATCTATTTTGTTGATCTGCATGTTTAGTTTACCTGTAATTTCTCTAGTCATGATATATATATATATATATTGTTTATTTGAATTAAAGCATATGGTAATGTGCTTATATATTCAACTATGCTAACATATGTCTAGAGAATTATAAAATTGCACAAAAACTAACTTCGTCCTATTAAGATTTACACTAATTAGTTATATGCTCTAATCGGGCAAAACTACGACTTTGTCATATTAATTTTGGGTGCATGACACAGCTAGCCAATATAAATTTGATTCAGAAATTTACTACTATCAAGAGTTCCAAGTGTTAAGTGTGTGTGCAAGCTAAGCAACATCGCAAGTCTCACAAGGCATGTGAAGAGAAGATTGAAATCTGTTAAAAAAATAATAGACTCCGGAGTTAGTGCGTTGGATTATATCCAAACATCCAGAAACTTAGAAGATCCCTTCACAAAGGGTCTATCAACCAATGTGATAGAGAATGCATTGAAGGGGGTGGGCTTGAGATCCACACTATGAGTTGCCAGAGTGGTAACCCACTCTATGTGATCGGAGATCCCATGAACTAGAGTTGGGAGACAAGTTGTTAGTCAGCTGGGAGGAGAGTATCCTACACTGAATTACCTCTCAGTGAAGATGAAATACTCTTCTAATCTGCATGGCAGATTTATATTTATCTTAGTGTGTTCCAATGGCTTATTCAAACAAAGATGTTGTCATGCAGAACATCTTCTGAGGAACACACATATACGTGTCTGATTGTTAAACATTGAAATCTAGGAGAGTTGGGTGCTCTCCAATAAACTCATGAAAGGCCCACACCGTGAGAAATCCTCACGGCAGCCATGTATATCGGTCTAGGCTTTGTGTGAAGCTAATGCATAGAAAAATTGTAGTTCAAGGCATGGTCCACTATTCAAGTTGAAAACTAGTGTAATATAAAGTTCTTAGTCAAAGTTTCACTTAACAATATGCTAATGGTATTTACAATGTGCCAATGAGATTTTATAGGGGATTGCTAGAATTTGGTCTTGGGCCTTATCCCATAGCCTAATACAAATTCTGAAATTCTCTTATCTCACGGGGGTATGGCAAAGTGTGGGACTAAAGTTTAGTCCTGTTAGGAAATATGCGTGTTGTATTACCAGGGGGCCAAAGGCCACAATATATAGTATATGTACAGGTGCACATATGCAGAAAGCCCCCTAACATATGGGGAAACTACAATAGACAAATATATACATCTAACACCCCCCCTCAAACTCATGGTGGATCCACAACACCGAGTTTGGAGAGTAAGAAATCATGCTGCGCTCGAGTCTGTGCCTTCGTAAAGAAATCCGCCAACTGCAAATCTGAAGGCACATAATGAACCGCAACAACATCATCCTGTACCTGTGCACGCGTGTAAAAGCATCAACACCGATATGCTTGGTCAGCTCATGCTTGACCGGATCACGTGCAATACTGATAGCACCTGTACTATCATACAAAAGTGGAGTGGGTGTCGTAACAGAGACCCCAAAATCCGCAAGCAACCACTATAACCAAGTCACCTCAGCAATCAACAAAGCCATAGCCCGCAACTCAGCCTCAACACTCGAACGAGAAACTGTGACCTGTTTCTTCGTCTTCCAAGCAACAAGCGAACCACCAAGAAACACACAGTAAGCAGAAAGCGAACGACGATACGTAGGATCACTCGCCCACGTAGCATCCGAATAGCACTGGAGCTGGAGAGAGCTGGAACGGGGAAAGAAAAGGCGACGAGTGATCGTGCCACGAAGATAACGAAGAACACGGAGGAGATGACTATAGTGAACAGTGGTAGGAGCTGAGACAAGCCGACTCGGAATATGAACAGGATAAGAAATATCGGGATGAGTGACGAGCAAGATAAACAAGACTCCCAACAAGATGGCGATAACGGGTGGGATCGGGAAGAGGATCACCATCGGTAGGGACGAAGCTTAACATTAAGCTCCATTGGGGTATCGACCGTGCGCTCATCCCCAAGAGCAGCACGAGCAAGAAGATCCCGAATGTACTTTTCCTGAGAGATAGAAAAGCCATCAGAAGTGGAGGAAACCTCAATGCCAAGAAAATAGCGAAAAGGACCAAGATCAGTCATAAGAAACTGATCACGAAGATGAGCCTTGACAAAGGCAATATACTCAGGATCATCACCAGTAATGATCATATCATCAACATAGAGAAGAAGAAGAGTACGTCCACGAGGAGAAGTGTGAACGAAAAGTGCTGGATCATGAAGACTAGGAGAGAAACCAGCAGCAGTCACCACAGAGGCGAAGCGCTCAAACCAGGCACGAGGGGCCTGTTTGAGACCATAGAGAGAACGTCGAAGACGACAAACCATCCCATCGAGAACAGAATACCCAGGAGGAGGCTGCATGTAAACCTCCTCACTCAACTCGCCATTAAGAAAAGCATTCTGAACATCAAGCCGGGAGACGGACCAGCGACGAACGTAAGCAACAACAAGAAGAGTACGCACGGTAGTCATATGAGCCACGGGGCAAAAGTCTCATCATATTCACGGCCGTGCTCCCGCTGAAAGCCACGAGCCACAAGACGCGCTTTATAGCGCTCAAGAGATCCATCAGAGCGGGTCTTAATTTTATAGACCCACTTACACGTGATAGGACGAACACCAGAAGGGGGAGAAACAAGATCCCAAGTGCTAGTGCGCTCAAGCGCAGCGATCTCCTCAGCCATGGCAAGTTGCCATTCAGGATGACGCTCGGCATCCTGATAAGAAGTCGGCTCGGAAACGACAGAGAGACCATACTGACTAGGAGAGTAACGAGCTGGAGCACGACGCTGACGAACGGGCCGTGAAGGAGGAAGCTCATCTGCAGAAGACAAGTCATCAGAAGAAGGGACAACATCGGAAGGGGCCGAAGCCGGAGAACGAGGAGTACTAGGAGGACTAGACGAACGAGAGGATGGCGCCGAAGGGGGCGCATCAGAAGTAGGAGGGAGGGGAGGAGGGACAACAGGGGGTGCATCCGGAAAAAGAAGAAAAGAGATATCATCCACCGGGTAAGTACCCGAGGTGGGGCGAGGATAGAAGGGACGCGTCTCATCAAACGTGACGTCACAAGAGATGCGCATCCGACGACCAACGAGGACCCAACAGCGATAGCCCTTATGCTCATCACTGTATCCGAGAAAAACACACTCAACAGACTGAGCGGTCAGTTTGGTGCGTTCGCGAGGAGGCAGAAGGACATAGCAGACGCAACCAAATGAACGGAGAGTCGAGTAGTCTGGAGAAACACCAGAGAGACGCTCGAGAGGAATGCCACCCTATAGAGCAGCAGAAGGCTAAATGTTAATGAGGTGGGCCGACGTAGCGACAGCCTCAGCCCAGAAATGTGGCGGAAGAGAAGAAGCAATCATCATAGCACGGGTGGTCTCAAGAAGATGACGATGCTTACGCTCGGCGACGCCATTTTGAGCATGCGCGCCGGGACAAGAAAATCGAGCAAGGGTGCCCTCCTCGGCAAGGACACCACGAAGGTGCTGGGAGATATACTCACCAGCAGAATCGGCATGGAACACGCGAATGGGTGAGGAATACTGAGTGCGGACCATGGCCGCAAAACGCTGATAAATAGAGAGCACCTCACTGCGAGAGCGCATGAAAAACACCCAGGTGTAACGTGAAAAATCATCAATGAATAAGATATAGTATCGATGGCCCCTTTCGAAGCGAAGGGAGCCGGACCCCAAACATCCGAATGGACTAAATCGAACGGTCGCCGAGAAACGGACACACTAGTAGGATAGGGAAGTTGAATCTGTTTGCCTAACCTACAACCCCGACAAGTGTAATGACCCATCTCCGGAGACGGACCCCGAAGGCCACGATGAACCAAAGACGATAGGCGAGAGTCACAAAGGTGACCAAGACGATGATGCCACTGCTGAAAAGAGCCGGTGACAGAGGCAACAACCGGAGGAGAACTGGCAGATGAAGTGGCAGCGGAAGGAACACGAAGCCAGTCTAACTCCCAAAGCCGCGGAGACTTAAGGCTACGAGGGCCAACACCAACCAGGTCCTGTGTGCGACGATCCTGAACTGCACAAGACTCAGCGTCAAGAATGACGCGACAACCAGAATCGGTGAGCTGGCTAGCAGAGAAAAGGTTCATCTGAAGGCGAGGAACATGAGAAACATCAGAGACAGAGAAAGAGGGAGTAGAAAGGGTGCCTCTACTAGAAACAGGAATAGAGGTACCATCAGCCGTGACAACACGGACAGGAGAAATAAGAGACCGAAGAGCAGACGTAATAGAGGACTCAGAGGTCATATGAAAGGAAGCTCCAGAATCCAGATACCACGGGGACGTACTCGACCGTGTAGAAAGTGGTGGTCGCGTAGTGCCGAAGAGCCGATCCGCGAACCGGCAGCGCCCGGCGAGGAAGAGTCCGTAGTAGCGAGCGGACCACGAAGACCCCCGAGAATGTCCCGATCGGAGAGTGCAACCGCAGAAGATCCCGAAGAGCCAGCCCGCCGACGATCCCGGAACTGCGGACGTAAACCGGGATCCCGCGTCCGGCAGGTGGAGGAAGTGTGGCCAACCTTGCCACAGTAGGTGCAATGAGGACGAGGGCGGAGACTCGGACCGCGAGGCCGCTGACGTAAACTGGAATCCGAAGCATCAAGCAGGCAGTGAAGCTGCGCTATCTCATGCGCAGAGAGGGGCGCGACTGGAGAGGTCGACATACAATCAGGTGCCGACGAGGAGCTATCACCCACACGTACAGAGGACACCAAAGGGGGCGACAGAGAGCAACACGTCGATGAAGACAGAGTCGGCAAAGCGCGGTCATAACCACGTGAAGAGGCCGCGAAAGTTGATGTAGAGCGGCAGGCCGACGTAGACGGAGTTGACGAAGCGCGGCTGTCGTTGCCTAATCGACGGTGCCTCGGAGGAGGGATCCTCACGAGGGGGAGAAGAAGTAGGGTCCATAGGGCGGAGTGCACACGGGACGGTGGTACGTGATTTACCCAGCTTCGGAACACCTGCACGATGGCAGGGCCTACTGCTTCTTGTCTGGAATTATCTGGGCGCTTTCGCGTTGTTACAATGAGTTGTGGTTGTGCCTCTAGGGCTCCCAGGATCCGGTTTATAAAGGCGCACGGATCTAGCGTTTACATGGAGAGTCCTAGCCGGAATACAAGTTGCCTAACTACAGTACAATGTCTTGCCGTGTACGTCAAGGATCCGCCTTCCTCCAAGTACGTGCTGGATCCGGATACTTCATGGGCCGTCACGGATCCGGCCTCCTTCGTAGGTCGGTAGAGATCCGGCTTCCTGTTCCTGGGCTGGACTTCATCCTTCGGGATCTACAAGCAATCGGGCCGCCCGATGGGCCACATGCCTCACCACCGACTATGGGCCACCCGGGCTTGCCGGATCTAGGCCATGCCGTTGATATACCCATAAAGTATACCCACAACAGTAGCCCCCGAAGTTCTCCGAGATTCATCATTCCTCCGACTTCATTCAGCTCGGATCCGAAGAGAATCTTGAAGAGCTTCAAAACCTTTACTTGTTTCCGGCATCATCTTTTCGGAAACTTTCCTTTCTTCTGGTTTGGTAATGTAACGGAAATCCCACTTTTCCCGCGCACAACTTCCTTTTTTCCGCGCTAAATTTTCGGAGATGCGAATCTTCTAGCCAGAAATTTCGGGAGCGCACAGTTAAGTTACCTCCACGTCATTTTACCGTTTTTGACCTAAGACACGTGTCGATCATCCAACGGCGTGACTGTTCAGTTTCTACCGTCAGATCCAAAACACGAATCTCCGCACGGGGTCTATATATAACCCTCGCCCGCGGTAACTTCTCATTCTTTCACCTTCTCACCCACATCGTCTTCTTCCTCGCGCCGTGCCGCTCGACAGATCTCACCTCCGGCGAACTTTGCCACGGTGAGCTTCACGCGCCGCCGGCCCAAGCCTCTCCTCGCGCCAAGATCCCCTTGGTTGAACGGGAAATCCTTCCCGCCGCCGATCCGTGGTCACGCGAGGCGATTCCCTGCAAGTCCGGCGAACTTCGACTCCACCGGAGCTCCGTCGAGCCAGCGCGCCATTAACGGTACGTGTGCCGGCCTCGTAGAAGATAAACTTAGTGTAGATCTGGATACTCAACTTAGCTCGCATGGGTGCAGCCGGAAGCATGCCACATGGTTCACCGCACTGTATTGGTAGCTCTCCGAGTAACCCGGAACCCAGTGCCGTGGAACCAATTTGCCCGGATCCCATTGCGTTCCTACCACCATATGTTTCCGACATCCGGCTAGCTCAACCATTTTCCGCATCTTCCAGCACCACTCCAGGCCGGATCCCTTCCCTTAAAGAACTCCAAGAAGAACTCGAAGGTCAAGCGAGGATGGCAACCAAGGTGCAGGAAGCGGAAAACAAGAGGGCTTCTAAAGCTCGGATCCGCGAAGGAGAACGGGGTCAATGGTGGCCCTGTGAAACCACCGATGTGGAGCTTAGAGAGCTTCAGAACGAGGGTATGATCTCCGCCTACTGGAGCTTCATACGCGACACCGACGTCCCCAAGCCCGGAGCCGATGAAGTGGTTATGACCAAAGCTTGGGTGGAGCGCGGATTGTCGCTCCCCTGCTCGAAGTTTTTCCTCTCCATCCTCAGCACATATGGGCTCCAGCCGCACAACATCTGCCCAAACTCATACCTCCTCCTCTCCAACTTTGTTACACTTTGCGAAGGGCATCTCGGAATCCGACCGGATGTCAAGCTATGGCAGTTCTTCTTCCGAGTGAAGAAAGAAACAAAGGACAAAGCAATGGTGAACTGTGGGAGCATGACGTTCATGCTCCGACCTGGACGCATGTATCCACCTCATGATTCGCACGAATCCGTCCGGTACTGGAACGCCGGATGGTTCTATGAAAAGAACGTTTCAGTTCCGAACGTCCATGACGGACTGCCCAAATTCGTCAACGAGCCTCCGGAAGAACTTGCGAGCTGGAGCTTCGTTCCCTCACTCGCTCAAACTCCGATCTTGGAGAAAGCGGCGCGGAGAATATCTTGGCTAGTCCATGAGGGGCTAACCGGAGCTCAACTCACACTTAGCTGGTTTACCCAGCGGATCCAGCCACTGCGGCATAATGCGCGATTAATCTCCGCATACACCGGGGCGGACGACCTGCTCCGGGCTACCCGCCACGACCTTCCGGCTGACTCTCGAAAAGGAGAATCAAAACGCTCGTGAAGATAGGCCGGGGCCAACCGGTCCCGGAATTGATCAAGGATATCTACACAAACGACCAGTGTCCTCCGGTAAGCTCTGTTTCCTTTGTCACTTCAAACTTCACAAGTTTTTGGATATTGATCTTAACTTATATGCTTATTTCCTCCAGCTCGATACTCTGGCGGAGGAAAACTTTCGCACCATTCTTCGTGTTCCTGTCAGCGGCGACGGGGCGGAGGAGGTTCCGGATGACGAAGAAGAGGAACAGGAACAGGCACCCCGCAAGGCGGCCCCTCGACCTTCGAAGCGTCCCCGCGCCAGAGCATCCGGCTCTGAAGCCGGAGCCAGCGGCGAGGCCTCCGCCAAGAAGCCAAAAAACCGTGAAGCCCCCTCTGCTAAATTCGAAGAGAGCGGAGCAAGCACGTTTGAAAATGCTGGCAACAGCTGGCAAACGCTCGCGCCCCATCATCCCCGGCGCCCCGTAAGTTTCCGAGTATGGTACATCTCTATTTGGATGAAGTTGTTTATGACGTGAACCCCTTCACTTGCTTGTAGGAATCCAAGTACCGCCGCCACCCGGACCACCAACCAGGAGCCCATCACCAAATACATGAAAAAGTCTCCGGCTGTTGGTCCACCTACTCCAGCTCCGCCAAGCACGTCTCATACTGCTCCTCAAGCGTCCCCTTCTCAAGCCGATCGTTCTCCCCTCCAGCCGCCAATACTCCACCGGAAATTGTTCCGATTAGCAGCGAAAAGGTGGGCGGAGAAGATCCTAAAGACAAAGGACCTGCTCAAGACGAAGCAGGAGTACAAGGTCAAGGAGAAACTGAGGTTACTTCTTCCGAAAGAACCGGAGCCGGTGCTGGCGATGTTGTCGTATTTCCAAAGAATTTTGGAGATCCGACTGACCTCACTTCCACCCCCAAGGCATACGCAACTAAGTTTTTCAATAAACTTACCGAGGCGGAGAAATGGGAACTTGAACAAGACTTTCTCAACGCCATGCTGAACAACGCCTGGGGGAAACCTGATGTCGCCACATCGGAGATTCAGGACTTCAAGAAGAACGTCGGCCAGTTCCTCGACAAACTCGTCTGCAAGCAAAAGGTACTGCCCAGTAGCCCCCAAGCATGTAAGCGGAAACGTAGATGCACGTTAGCGCTTAGATGCTTAGACGAATATCACTTCTGGAAAGATTTTTAAATTGAAACAGTAGCCCCCAAGCATTATGGCGGAAAAGTTTCGGCAATAATGTTTTAAAGGAATCCACTGAAACAGGCAGAATTTTTACTCCTGCTCTGTCTAATTTTACAGGAACAGCAGGCGCTGCATTACGAGCTGCACAAAAACATTGCCCTTCAGCGCCGCGTTACCTTAAGTCAGGCGGAAAATATCCGGACTCTGAAAGATGCGAATGCAGAACTAAACAAACAACTTGCGGAAGCCCAATGTTGGTTTCCGCCCTTTGCTTATCACTTAATTCATATTGCGATTTTAACCTGTGTTATTATAGGCGCATCCTCGTCCCTTGCCACAGCCTCCTCGGAACTTGATAACCTGCGCTCCTCGTACCAAGAATTGGAGACGAAACTAAAGGAGGCGGAACTAAAAAGGGAGCAGACCGAGAAACAGCTGGCGGAGAAAAACTCCTAGCATGCCAGGGAGAAGGGCGAATTTGTATTGAAAAGAAATGCTGACAGCGAGACCATCAAGAGGCAGCAGAAAGAACTCACTGGGCTCCAAAGATATATGGAAACCGCGGAGCATCACTGGGACTTGCTCAGTGAGAACATCTTGGGTACTATGCTAGAACCTTATGTAAATGCTTGCTCCGACCTTTTTCGTGTGCTCAAACTGCATACTTATATCCGATTATCTCGTGCCGAACCGCTTGGGTATCCGGAAAAGCGTCGGAATTTGTTCCCCCGAGACGATCTCCTTCAACTTGCAAGCGATGATTACAAAGACCTCATCTCCGCCTCCCGGAAGATATGCTACAACTTATCCATCAAAAGGAGTCGTACTTGCAATTTTCGCAAGCTTATACAAAAGATGGACGTTCTTCCGGAGCTGGTGACGGATCTTCAAGCATCATCTGCCCGAGGCGCAGCTGCGATGGCCTTGACCATGTGCTTAGCGCATAGCCCGGAGCTTGATCTTGACCAGGTGACCACCGGTGTTCCTCCGGACGCGAATGTCAATGCGCTCCTAGATGCGATGAACGGCTACGACACCCGCGTCGCGCGCAGGATCCGGCATGAAGAATTCTACGACAAGTTCGTGCTTCCTGCGGACGAACCCCTGGAAGCCGAACTTCAGGAGAAGCGTGAAGCGGAGGCGCGTCCTGCGGAATCCGGCACCCAGTTTACCTGGACCAGCTCCAAGGATGCTCCCCAAGAGAAACCCAAGGACGGCGCTGCAGCTTCGTCGGAAGAAAGTGACGAGGACGTGTCGTCTCCGGCAAAGGATGCCGAGGAAGGTGACCCGAAGGGCAAAGCTTCTCCTGCTAAGGGGGAGTGAAAACTTTCTTCCTGCGGGAAAAAAAACAATGCATCATTTTGGCCCCAACGAGGGTTTGTAATAAGACTTTAAATTCTTAAGTAGCTAGGGACGAAACAACTATGCATGGGCGGAAACGACTTATCCTGCTATCCTTTAATAGTATTTGCATGTTTCGTTTTGTTGGAAAGCAAGTGCTGATTTTGATGTTTTCCGGCTTACTCGCTTGACCTTCCGCGAGCCGGAAGACCTTTAGCCGGAAACGCTCGTCAGCGGCGACGAAGCCCAATGGCAATCCGTCAATAACCACGGAAACAAGCCCCCAGCCAAGGTGCCGGAAATCGCTACTAGGAATCCACGAATTCGCAACAGAAAACATTTCGACCAGTAAAACTTAAGCTTACGTCCCGAGGGACGATTTTTGAAAATCACAACTTTCATACACGCCTAGGCGGAAATATCCAGCTCTGCGGTTTTAGTCGGAAAACATACACGATCTAAAAATGAACAAGTAAAGGAGGTAAATGACTCATAGAGTGAACCAAAAGCTTTATTTCATTGATCATGTATAATATTGTTACAAAGTATGTAATTCTATGCTAAGTGTGGAAAGGACGTAGCTGTGCAATGTTCCAAGGACGTTCTGTTTCATCGTAGATGTCACCCGGATCCTCCCGTTTGCGTTTCCGACGCCAATTGGCAGGTCTGTCTTTTAGCTCTCGGAAATCGACGAGGTAGTACGATCCATTGTGAAGCACTTTGCTAACGACGAAGGGTCCTTCCCATGGAGATTGCAACTTGTGATCTTTCACCTGGCGAAGGCGGAGAACCAGATCTCCGGCCATGAACGAGCGATTCCGGACTCGACGGCTATGATAACGCCGGAGCTTCTGCTGGTAAATGGTGGAGCGTTGGTCTGCTAAGTTCCGAGCTTCTTCGATCAGGTCCACAGATAGCTGTCTGGCCTCGTCAGCGGTTTCTTCATCATAGGCGGAGACTCGCGGTGAATCGTGGATGATGTCGGAGGGGAGCACGACTTCGGATCCGTATACCAGGAAGAACGAAGTGAATCCTGTTGACCTGTTGGGGGTAGTTCTTAAACTCCACAGGACGGAGTCTAACTCCTCTGCCCAAGCTCCAGCTGCTCGTCGCAGCGGTTCTTCAAGGCGTGGCTTAATTCCTGATAATATTAGGCCGTTGGCTCTTTCAACTTGACCGTTGGATTGTGGATGAGCCACAGATGCAAGGTCCAGTCGAATCCCTACTGTCTCACAATAATCCTTCAATTCTCCCTGTGCGAAGTTTGTGCCATTATTTATGATTATGCTATGAGGGATGCCGAATCTCATCACGAGGCTGCAGACAAATTTTAGTGCCGTAGCACCATCGGCTTTTCTCACTGGCTTTGCCTCAATCCATTTGCTGAACTTGTCAACAGCGACCAAGAGGTATTCAAAACCGCCAGGAGATGATCTTTTTAACTTACCAACCATATCGAGCCCCAGACCGCAAATGGCCAGGTGATAGGTATGGTCTTCAGCTCTTGGGCTGGAGCATTTGGTTGAGTAGCGTAGTACTGGCAACCTCGGCAGGTCTTGACTATCTTATCAGCATCTTCTTTAGCTGTGAGCCAGTAAAATCCTAGCCGAAAAGTTTTTGCAACGAGTGACCTGGGAGCGGCATGATGTCCGCAATCCCCTGCATGGATCTCTCTGAGGATTTCAATGCCATCTTGGTTAGAGTCGCATTTGAGAAATACCCCTGTTGCGCTTCGTTTGTAGAGCTGTCCATCAACAATTGTGTAGGATCTTGCTCGTCTGATGATCTGTCGCGCGAGGACCTCGTCCTCAGGCAGCTTTTGATCGATGAGGTAGTCCAGGAAAGGCTGCGTCCAAGCCGGAATGGTAGCCATCACCTCTTTAGCCGGAGACACTGCCACCTCTGGGTTTTCCGGGTTAGCGCCCTTCACCGAGGGTATCCGGAGATGCTCCAGGAAAATTCCAGGCGGTATTGGCTTCCTGCCGGATCCGAGCTTGGATAGCATATCTGCCGCCGCGTTGTCGTCTCTCCAGACGTACTTGACTTCGTATCCTAGAAAGCACTTTGCGATCTCGTCAACTTCGTCTCTGTAAGCCGCCATGACGGAATTTCTGGCGTTCCAGGTTCCGGCTACTTGTCGTGCCACCGTGTCGGAATCTCCACAGCGAGATAATGTGCTTGATCCCTGTTTCCTTAGCGATGCGCAGTCCGTGTAGTAGAGCCTCGTATTCCGCCATATTGTTTGTGGCTTCGAAGTGGATCTACAGAACATACTGCAGTTCTTCTCCGGTAGGGGACTTCAGGGTGACTCCGGCTCCTGAGCCTTGATGCTGCTTGGATCCATCGAAGTGCATGACCCATGTTTCTGGTTCCGGCTCCAGACTTGCATCCGGAGCTTCTGTCAAATCTGCGACGAAATCTGCCAAGACCTGGGATTTGACCGCGGTCCTGGCTTTGTAGTTGATGTCGAAGGCGGATAATTCAATGCCCCATTTTGCTGTGCGTCCTGTTGCGTCAGCGTTGTTGAGAATCGTTGACGGCGGAGCTTTGCTCACGACCATTCTCGGATGCTCCTGGAAGTAGTGTCTCAGCTTCCTGCTGCCCAGGAATACTCCATAGGCCAGCTTCTGAAAGTGAGGGTATCTTTGTTTGGATTCCGTCAGCACTTCGCTAATGTAGTAGACTGGTCTTTGGACTCCGTACTCGTGTCCTTCTTCCTGTCGCTCCACCACGATGACGAGGCTGATGACTCTGTTGGTAGCTGCCAGGTAAAGGAGCATAGGCTCTGACTCTCCTGGTGCTGCTAGGATGGGTGGGGAGGTGAGTATTTCCTTCAACCCTTGAAGCGCTGCATCTGCTGCCTCGTCCCAAACAAATTTGTCTGTTTTCTTCAATAGCTTGTACAGGGGTAATGCCTTCTCGCCTAGACGGCTGACAAACCTGCTGATTGCTGCAACACAACCAGTTAGTCGCTGCACATCTTTAAGACAAGTTGGCCTTTTAATGCACAGAATGGCTTTGATTTTCTCCGGGTTAACTTCAATGCCCCTGTTAGAGACCATGAAGCCAAGGAGTTTTCCGGCTGGGACGCCAAAGATGCACTTCAGCGGATTTAACATCATCTTGTACCGTCGGAGATTTTCAAAGGTCTCTATAAGGTCGCTGATCAAGTCGGATCTTTTCCGAGTCATGACCGCGATGTCGTCGACGTAGGCGTGTACGTTCCGGCCAATCTGGTCCTTCAAGCACCGCTGCATCGTACGTTGGTAGGTGGCACCTGCGTTTTTCAAGCCAAAGGGCATAGTAACATAGCAGTAAGTGCCAAACGGGGTGATGAATGAGGTCGCCTTTTGGTCAGACTCCTTCATCCGGATCTGGTGATACCCGGAATACGCATCAAGAAAACACAAAAGTTCCGCCCCCGCCGTCGAATCAATGACTTGGTCAATGCGCGGCAGGGGAAACGGATCTTTCGGGCAATGTTTGTTCAAGCCAGAGTAATCGATGCACATTCTTAGTATTTCAGTGTTCTTTTTGGGTACAAGGACGGGATTTGCGACCCAATCGGTATGGATTACTTCTATTACAAAACCTGCCTCTAGTAACTTTGCTAATTCCATTCCTATGGCGCGGCGCTTCTTGTCTCCAAAGCGTCGCATAGCTTGCTTCACCGGTTTGGCCCCAGATTTATGTTGAGGTAGTGCTCGGCGAGTTCCCTTGGTACTCCGGACATGTCAGAAGGCTGCCATGCGAAGATATCCATGTTAGCGCGGAGGAACTCGACGAGCGCGTCTTCCTATTTGGGGTCCATGTTGGCTCCGACTGAGACTTGCTTGGAATCGTCGCCTTCCTTGAAGTTGACTTTCTTGGTCTCTATCGCGGCCACGAAGGAGTTTTTCTGTTCGGAGATCTGCTTCTTGGTGGTCCGCATCTCGGTCGGATCCACCGCGGCTCCGTAGCCTTTCGGCTCTTCTCCGGATATCACGGACTGCGAAGGCGGCTTCGCCCAACTCGCACTCATGAGCCTTTTTGTAGTCTCCGGATACGGTAATCATACCCTTAGGACCCGGAATCTTGAGCTTGTTGTAGATGTAGCACGCTCTTGCGTGGACTTGTGGTAGGTGGGCCTGCCGAAGATGACGTGGTAGGAGCTCTTGAAGGGCACAACTTCAAACGTGATCTTCTCTTCGCGGAAATTGTGAACATCGCCGAAGGCCACGGGAAGTGTGATGCTGCCGAGGGAATTCGCCTTCTTACCCGGAACCACGCCATGAAACTCAGTGTTGCTGTGTTTGAGCTGTTCCTTGGTGAGGTTCATCCGCTCTAGAGTCTCCAGGTACATGATGTTCAAGCTGGCTCCGCCATCCATGAGGCACTTGGAGAAATCATACCCGTCTATGCGAGGACTTACAACCAAGGCGTAGCATTCTTTTGGCACAATGGCGGGGTGATCCTCCCTGTCAAACGTGCACGGGACTTCCGACCACCTGACATACTGCGACACAGCCGGAACTGTGGCGTTCAGGATCCGGGTAGCCGACTTGGTAGCGCGGATCGTTGGGGTTCCGAGGAAGGTGTGGTACGCGCCCACGCTCTTTTTCTCGAAGGGGTTGGATTTACTCGCGGATCCGGCTTTGGGATCCGGCGAGTTATCATCCTCGTCCATCGCCTCGGAACTGTCCTCCTCCTTGTGTTTGTTCTTGCCCTTGCCTCCTTTGCCACGAGGGCGGTGCTTCCGGGCTCGCTTGTATCCTGCTTCCGGGTCGTTCTTTAGATCATTGACCCAATTGCAGTTGCGGTTGGTGTGAGTGGACTTCCTCGTAACTCGGATCCAGGTGGGCCGGGCAGGGGCATGTCTCGTACTCTCGTAGGTTTGCGGGGCGCGGGATCCGCCATCTGTCACCTCGGTGCTCTGTGCTGCCGACCCCTGCCGGCTCCGCCTCCACGGCCGCGTCCTCTTCCGCCTCCTGAACCTCCGCGTTGGAACGCCATGGCGACCATCTCGGATCCGCCACTCTTCTGGTCATCAGGGTTCTTGCGTTTATGGCTGCCGCTGTTGCCGTTATCACGGTTCTTCTTTGGTTGATGTAGGGGGATTGTTGTAGCTGCGAGATCACCGCCAGCGTCATCATCGGCGGCATTATGATCACTGGCAATGGAGATCATTTCATCCAAAGTCAGTTTATTTGCGTTAGCCAAACAAGTGAGCTTATGCC
The DNA here is from genome assembly GCF_022539505.1 of Lolium rigidum. Lineage (NCBI taxonomy): Eukaryota > Viridiplantae > Streptophyta > Magnoliopsida > Poales > Poaceae > Lolium > Lolium rigidum. The sequence goes on along the minus strand of NC_061512.1, from coordinate 148,680,499 downwards.
TCAGCAATCCTCCTCTCTACAGTCCACCAATGAAGGCGTACATGGCAGTGGTGTGGTCGACATTTTCGCACTCGTTCCTGCATGCCAACCATCGTGTGAGGAAGTTTCTTGAGGATTCTCCCTTTTTCTGGATACAAGCTTGTAAGTCGCTTGTCGTGGCAGGTCTTTTGTAGGTGCCTCTGAAGTGTTTCTCGAAAGCGGTCTTCAGGTCAAACTAGCAAAAGATGGAGTTCTTTTCGAGGTCGGCTGAGCCGGATCCGGGCTGGACCTACAAGGTACAAGCTGGAGCATGCGGCGAGGCGATATTAGGGGTTCCTCCGACAAAGGTTACTGCATTATAGTAATCCTCAATCCAGGTATCCGGCCTTTCGGTGCCGTCATAATGCTTCAGGTTTCCGGGTAGCTTGAGGTTCATCCTTGGCTTTGGTTCCTCTCGAATCATCCTGCCAAAGCACTTCGGACTGATGTAGTCCGTTCTGTATTCGTTGAGGCGTTCCCGCGCGTCGCGCGAGCCGTGGCGAGGGGACAGTGAACGAGAGCGAGACCTCCGGCCGCCGCCTCCGCCTCCACCTCCGCCGCCACCGCTAGGTGGTGGTGAGGGAGACCTGCGAGGGGGCCGATCCGACTTCTTGCTTCCGCCTTCAGATTCTCCCCGGCCTTCCCGGTGCTGGCTCCGGCTGCCTTCGCCGTGGCGCTGGCTGCCCTGGTCGTTCCGGCTCCGGCGAGGTTCCGGATCGCGCTCCTCATCCCGACTCCTCCTAGGCTCGGGCTCACGATCGTTGTTCTGGTTCCGGCGAGGTTCCGGCGTGCGTTCCCTGTTTCTGTTTCTTGAAGGCAGCACGGTGTCGCGGATAACAATTCCACCATGACCCTGAGGCCTGGTGTTTCCGGCTGGACTACGGCGGCGAGAGGGACGCGGGTAACCATTGGGCGGAGGAGAGGGGTTGCGGTACTTGTCCCGTCCAGAGTACATTGCATCCTTTCCCTTTCTTGGATCTGACTGTGGCATCTTTGATGGTACGGGGATCGGATTTGGGTGTTCCCTGGCTTTCCTTCTGCGTTCCGAAGATCCGGTTCGCGATTCGTCATCTCGATGGCGATTGTCGTGGGCGTCCTTCTGCGTAGTGGAGACCCAATGCTCCGGGTTAGATTCCAACTTGCACGAAGTGTCTGCCTTGCTCTGCTGCCTTACTGCTGAAGCGACGAGCGTGCGAACATAGTCGATGTCAATCTCCTCGTTGTTTTTCTTCAAGATCTCTGCAGCCTTTGTCATATTGTCCTTTGGGGTTGCGAACGGCTGCTGCTCCGTTGGAGTTGCGAAGGTGATCTCGCGGGGAGCTATCAACTCACGCCGGACCTTTTCGACCTCCATGATGAGCTTCAACGATCTTGTCCTCCCAATGCTTTCGGAGTTCCTTGACCTTTGCCGGTCCTTCGTCCACCTCCTGCTCACGGCTGGATGAAGTCTTCCACAAAAGCTGCGGCGTGCTTCCTTTCCTCCGGCATGGCGGTTGCGGTGTCCTTAAACTTCTTGGGCTGTGGCCAGCAGCTCCACTCTCTTAGCTTCTAATGCTTCTACGTCTTCGGGAGTGATGGGTTTGTTAAGAATATCCGAGCGATAAACCGCATCCATGCCTGCTTGTGCGACCATCTCTTCAGGCGACAGGAGGTCCTCCGAGGAAGAATCCCTACGGGGTCGCTCCCGCGACATTGGAGATCCCCGATGGGATGGCCGGGGGTCGGATTGGGTGCCTGCCTCTTCGATCCATGTTCTCCCGGCGCCGCTACGGTCGCAAGTACACTGCTTTGGCCGGGCGGAGTCAACCTCGGAGCTGATCACCGTATCCATATTCCTTCACCTTGCGATCGAACTCTTCAGTGTCCATGGATTGGGTATCTCCGGAAATTGGGCTTAGGTTGCCCAAAATTGACTCTTCAACCGGAGTTCCGCTTTCTCCGACAACCTCTTGCTGATCCGGAGCAGCGTTGTTTTCCGGGGCCTCGACCTGCTCGGGACCAGCTCCGACTTCTTGAGGGGCGGTTCCGGCGGTATGGGCCAAGAAGTGCACGAAGTGACACCTTTGCTTCTCTAACACCTGGGAGACCCAGGCGGATCTGCATTGGTCTTCCACCTTTATTTCCTGCTCAGGGGCGTATTGGGTGGGTTTTGATTTTTTCAGATCTAAGGCGGAATCTTCGCTAGGAAGTTCCTGCATCTCAGATCGGATCTTCGCGACTGCGTCCTGCTCAACGGCGGTCGCGTCAGCGCTACTTACCAGTGGGTTTCCGTCGGAATCGACGGTTTCCCCGATGAAGATGTGTATGCCGCCAAGTCGGGACGATGGAGAGCTTGACGGGGGTCGGTTTTAGCCGGAATCCAGCACTCATCGGAGGGACGATCGGCAGATTTCCGGCGTAAAGGACACGCCCCACAGCGATGGTGTCGTCGTAGCTTCCCATGGCGGAACCCTCCCGGTTCCGGCCTCCAGACGCCGCAGGCCCCACGGTGGACGCCAACTGTCGTTGCCTAATCGACGGTGCCTCGGAGGAGGGACCCTCACGAGGGGAAGAAGAAGTAGGGGCCATAGGGCGGAGTGCACACGGGACGGTGGTACGCGATTTACCCAGCTTCGGAACACCCGCACGATGGCGGGGCCTACTGCTGCTTGTCCGGAATTATCCGGGCGCTTTCGCGTTGTTACAATGAGTTGTGGTTGTGCCTCTAGGGCTCCCGGGATCCGGCTTATAAAGGCGCACGGATCTAGGGTTTACATGGAGAGTCCTAGCCGGAATACATGTTGCCTAACTACGGTACAATGTCTTGCCGTGTACGTCAAGGATCCGCCTTCCTCCAAGTACGTGCTTGGATCCGGATACTTCATGGGCCGTCACGGATCCGGCCTCCTTCGTAGGTCGGTAGAGATCCGGCTTCCTGTTCCTGGGCTGGACTTCATCCTTCAGGATCTACAGCAACTGGGCCGTCCGATGGGCCACATGCCTCACCACCGACTATGGGCTACCCGGGCTTGCCGGATCTAGGCCATGCCGTTGATATACCCATAAAGTATACCCACAATAGCGGCCATAACCGCGGAAAGAGGCCGCAAAAGTCGATGTAAAGCAGCGGGCCGACGTAGTCGAAGTCGACGAAGCGCGGGCAGAGCCGCATGAAGAGGCCGCAAAAGTCGATGTAGAGCGGCAGGCCAAGGAAGACAAAATCGGCGAAGCGCGACCAGAGCCGCGGGAAGAAGCCGCGAAAGTTGGTGTAGAGCGGCGAGCTGACGTAGACGGAGTCGGTGAAGCGCGGGCAGAGCCGCGTGAAGAGGCCGCAAACGGCGACGAAGAATGGCTAGCCGTCATACACGGAGGCAGCGAACAAAGACCAAGTACCGAAGGGAGGCCCAAAGATAAGACGGGATCAGCGGAAGAAGACATCGGATAACAACAGCCGACGACAGTATTTTTTTCTATTTTTTTTGATTTTTTTTATATTTTTTTTTACCTCAGATGGAAGTTAACTGCAGGAAGGAGATCGATCTCAGCACGGCCACGCGCGGGCCGATCGGAGAGCAGGAAGATCAGTTGGTTTCAGCTTGCGAACTTGAATCTGTGGCTCAGCGCTAAGAGCTGGCCGCTTCAGTGCAACAACAGGCCCAATCTGCAGGGAGATCAGTTGGTTTCAGAAAGATCGATCGGGGGCAGAGCCAGCAGGAAGATTGGCCACGCACGGAGATTGATCAGGAGCCAGCAGGGAGATCGATCGTGCGGCCGGAGAGCAGGGACGGGCGACGCGCAGCAGGATCGATCGGGCCAAGCCACGCGCGGGACAGACGACGGGCAGCAGGATCGATCGGGCCAGGCCACGCGCGGGACGGGTAGCGGGCGACGGAGAGCAGGCGGCGCGGGATGAAGAGCAGCCAGGACGCGCGGGACGAAGAGCAGCCAGGGAGATCGAAGCAGCAGAGATCGAGGACGAGGGACGGACGGGCCGACGGAACAAGCAACGTCTGCACGGAAATTTAGAGGATCAATTTCTTTTTTGGCTCTGATACCATGTTAGGAAATATGCGTGTTGTATTACCAGGGGGCAAAATGCCACAATATATAGTACATGTAAATGTGCACATATGCAGAAAGCCCCCTAACATATGGGGAAACTACAATAGACAAATACATCTAACAAGTCCCACATTTCTAGTTGAGAGAGTTGATGTGGTATATAAGTGGGTTGTTCTACTCCTTATAAATGAGTGAGCAGAGAGACAGAGCCCTCACGTAATCCTCCTTCGCAGCCCGCCTCGCCTCATAACGCACGTCACGATGTGCCGCCAGTTGCAGGAATCTCGTCGAGTCGAGCTTATCTTTTTATTGTTTAGCAAATTAATCGTGGTTGAGCCGACTCAGACGTGAGCTGTGCCCACGACCTTCCCGAACCGCAATATATAAGCACAACCACGAACCCTAGCCTGTATGAGACACCATATGCGACCGCCTCTTTCCAGAGCTTTGCGCCGATGCCTTCGTCTTCCTCATCATGTCCTTAGGTGTGCACCGACCGACAGGACAGTAGGCCTCCGAAACCCTGCCTCTCGTAGATCTGTACGGGTGAGGGGCAATCAGATTTTTGGGGAGCGCTTACGCGAGACTACTGGCAACACAACATCGTCCGACGACGAATTCTGGAACGACGGCTTCTTCAAGGTTATCGAATAACTCTTTGGAAAAATCAACATGGGCGACAACACCGACGTTGCTTCTGCGGGCAACATCGCTGCGGATAAGGATGGCAATTTTACCCACGGGTACGGGTACCGTACCCACATGGGCAGGGTATGGGTACACTTTTATGCCCATGAATAGTACCCATACCCTGCCCGCTAAGTCATGGGTAGGGCACGGGTATAGCCTCGTACCCGCGGGTATACCCATACCCTGCCCATTTATTATCAATTTCTTACGTGATACATCAAATTTTGTTGACTTATGAGTTAAAATATGAGAATGTGCTTTTTATATATTAATTTTTATGTACTCAACTACCTGTTATTGAGTTGAGATAATTCATTTTTTCAATCATGTTGTCAAGAAATGTAAAATTGTGAGTGACTTGTATACAATTTAACCTACCCACCGGGTACCCAATGGGTACGGGTACCCGCCGGCTATGGGTATGGGTAAAATTTTATACCCGCGGGTACGGGTATGGGTGGAAGTTTGTACCCATTAACTATACGGGCATAAGTATGATATTGCTCTACCCTGCTCATACCCTACCCATTGCCATCCGGCAACATTGGACCGTATGTGCTTCTTGTTTTAGATCTTCGTAGAGTTTCTAGTTTTGCTGTTTGAAATAGATGCCATAAGTTTATGTTGTTTAGATTTTATTTATTTATTTGCTTCGTTGATCTACATGTTTAGTTTACCTATTGTTTATGTAATCATGATTTATCAGTTTTAACTTTTAAATTTAAATTAAATCATATTGTAATTTTCTTATATATAAAACAGTGCTAACATATGTCTAGAGCATTATAAAATAGCACACAAAACCAACTTTTGTCCTGTTAAGATTTACATTAATTAGTTATATGCACTAACTCGTGCCAAACTACAAAAAATCCGAACCACGCATGAGCGAGTCCGTATCCTTTTCTGGATGTGTCCGTATCATGAGATCCTGAGAATCTGTTAGGCTATCTCCAACGGGGCGATCCATCACACGCCCGCGCATCCGAATGAGTCAAATCGGACAAAAATCTAGCCCAGCACGCGGACCCATCCTTAAAATAGGATCAAGCGGTTCACAATCAGCTGCAGGCTGATTTGGTTGAGCATATGTAAGCATATGTTGGCAACAATGCTGCAAACAACAACAATGAAGAAAATCCAGAAGAAAACAATTCATAAGCTATTTGTATCATTTTATATTTTTATTTGAATAAGTACTTTGTCATTGAATAGGTAAACATTAATCATATGTAATAAATCTTGAGCATTTAAACTTATTTATATATTTTTTTATAATTTTATATGCATTTATATTGAATTTAAAGGCAATGTCAGTTTCTATGGCCGCGACCCATATCTCGCTGCGTTGGGCGCCACGTGCAACCCAAATGGAAACGCATACGCGGGATGTTGTCCACGCGACCACCTAAACGGCCCAAAACGAACGGTCCAACGCGTCTATTTGGATCGCAGCATTGTAAGAAATATATTTCAGGACAAGCTATACTATACACCACGCACATGCAAGTGTGCGTGACCCCCTGCCCGGCGAATACTCAGTTCCGGTCAAAGTTGATGGTCCAGTCTCCCGTATAAATCCCCTATGTTTGTTTTCTTCTTTTTTTCCGTTGAGAACTCGCAAAACCCTTACTGCATGCTGCATGTAGGGATGTAAACGGATCGAATCGTATCGGATATTATTCTTATCATATCCTTCACCATATTTTTGTAACGGTTTTGGATCAGAGCGAATAATGGTCGGATGCGGATTTGGATACGGATTATATCGGATTACAGATATGGAGCGGATTCGAACTGGACTCGGATCGGAAGCGAATTATTAAGAAAATATACACATAAAAAAATAGAAGTATACTTTTTTATGTAAAATATGTTTATAATTATAGAATATAGCTAAATGTACACACTATTTCGTACAACAAAGAAAATTTATGCTAATAGCATACATATTTTAGCCGATGAATTAATTATATTGTCTAAATATTTAGGGGTGGACTAATTTTCTCGGATTATCCTTTGTGTAAACCTCGGATAATCCGCAAAAAATGGCGGATAATCCGTATCCATCGGATAGTATTAATACCATATCCTCTAACATATCCGTCGGATATCCGCTTAATCACTATCCGCATCCGTATCCATATCCAACGAATTTCTAAAAATACATACCATATCCTTAAAAACGGATATAGATGCGGATTCGGAGCGGAAATTATCCGTATCATTTACATCCCTAGATGCACGTTTCGAAGATTGGGCCCACGAGTAGTAGGCTTTGTTTCAGTCATGTGTGGCTGGTGAGCCTGTTAGCTGTGCTTCCCTCCAGCGTACATGAGGTGGGCCTGTTCGGCTGAATCTTAACTTCGTATGTGCTTGGTTCTAAAACAATACTCGTACTCTATCTAAGATTTTTCCCACTCCACTCGGAAAGAACCGTGGGAGAAATTGCTTCTTTTTTCGAAATTGGGAAATATCACACGAACTCTTTTTATTAGATTATTCATAAAATCTTATAAGAATAATATAAACGATCAACCTCGAAGTCACCTCGCTAAATCTACAGTGAGGTGAAGGGGGTGACAATACACCGACTCACATCATCCAAAAAACCAAATGTCTTCCCAAGCCGCTCAATAGCAGGTGAGAAGCACATACAGTCAAGCAGACTCTCAGCGCAAACCAACACACACGCCACAGAAGTTGCTACCGCCGTCTTCCTCGACTCCATCTTCAAAAGAGATCATCGCATTAACCTTGCAAGACATGACGTTGATGCCACCAAGATGCCAGACGGCTCCACCATCATGCACGCATACATCATCATGCATCCGTCGTCGCTACCCTGCAGCACCATGTCACCGAGACTCAGCGCCAACAATGTGGTAGATGAATACCACTCCACCAACATCCACCAACATCCAGCAGCTGCTCCAAAAATGATGCCCCAAGAGGTAGAAAGACGCAGGTAGCGCCGCCATCATCCGATCCGGGAGACCCAGATCTAGGGTTTCCCCCGGAGCAGCATGAGGGGGTAGATGTAGGTTGTGACGGCGATGCATTCAAGAAGGTAACGCTGCGTAACGTCGCCATCGCCCGCTATGACCAGGGTCGGAGCACAATTTTCACCGACAACCGCACATCTCCAACCCGCCGAGTGTAGTGATGAAGCAAGCAAAGGCGATGACTTCGATAAGGTAACGACGCCAAGCGACATCGCCATCATCCGCCAAGCCCGAGAGCGAAGCACGGTTTTCACCGGCTGCCCCGTCATCATCAACTGGATCTTCACCACCAGAGATCTGTGTGGGATCCCAAGATCCCCCACCCCAGACCCCAACGAGGCCGTCCACCTCCGAGGAGGAGGTCGCCGCCGCCATGCCCGGGGCCGCCGCCCCGGCTCCCATGTGATGCGGGCGGAGCAGCCCTTCGCGCGGAGGAGAAGGCGCAGCAGACCCGGCCGCCTCTAGGCCCCAAGGGCCAAGATCTAGCCACGCCACAACCGCCGCCGCCTCGCCTTCCGGCCACCGACACCGCGCACCACCACCCCCCAAGAGATCAGGAGCGCTGCCCCCACCCCCCATTATTGCGACCAGCTGAAACCCCGCCGCCGCCATGCCGCGCGGGCTTTGCCTGGCGGCACCTCCGGCAACGGTGGCGAGGGGAGGGAGGTGCTAGAGGGGGCCGGAGGGATGGTGACGAAGGGCTCCCTGGAGTGGCGCGGCGCCGCCACCCGGGGAGGGTTAGGTCGGGGGAGAAATTGCTTCTGTGGTGCTACAACGACGATCATCAGTTTGGCAACTTACCTTGCAGGGGGTGTATGTGTCCTTGTGCACAACGCTTTCAGTTATTATAACTGCTCAACTATTTGGTTTGGCGATTCAAGCGATATTGGAAAAGGATTGACTGTTATAAAAGCGACAAGCAAATAACGAAGAACGATTAAAAAATGCAGCGGAGACACGAGATTTAACGTGAAAAACCCTTTTCAACACAGAAAGAGAAAAAACCACTTGCGTCAGCAAGCAAAACTTCACTATATCGGGAAGTGTTTACAAACGCCGTGGGTTATCTTATAATCCAATAAACCCTAGCCAGCGACTTACAAGATGTATATATAGAAGGTCGCCGATAAACTTGAGCCGAAGCGTTAGTCATGGTAGTGCAGGTTTGGCCCTTAGCCATCTTACTGGAGTTTTGGGGAACATCAAGATGCAAAAGGTGAAGTTCGAGAAGATAGCTTCAATTTTTCAATGTAACTTCAGTTTTACGAAAGAACCTTGTGTTTTGGGTGTCTTTTCTTTTCTTTGATCTAACATAATTTTCATTATTTTATCATCAAAGTTGGGTTGTTCATGTTAAGCTTCATGCACTATCTACTTTAACCAAAAGTCCGAACTGATGGAAAGGGCTAGGCAATCTACTTATACACTTCAACACCCCCTCTCACGTGTGACGGGAAGACGAGAAGACAAGTCAACACGTGTAGAGAGGCAAAGATGCAGCGGCGGCGACCGGGCGCGGCGGCTGAGGGCCAGGGCGAGCGACGGCTGCGGCTGCGGGGAGAGGAGATAATTTTTAGAATAAATTGTGAAAGCCAGGACTCGAACTCGAAACCCTGGGCTCTGATACCATGTTAAGCTTTATGCACTAGCCACTTAAAGTCCAAACTGATAGAAAGGCTAGACAAACTACTTATGCACTTCAACAGTTCACTCAAAGCTGGCTTGTGCCTCCGTAGATCCCTAAAACTGAAACATTTTCTTGAGTGAAACAGAAGGACGGCTGAAATTTGATGGTACTTACATGTTTAGGATTAGAGGTAAGATGATAGTGATTAAATGATACCACGATACCTCTTCAAAAGTTTACACTATGTAAAATTTGGAGCCTATGGAAGCACAAGCCCCCACTCAAAAAATCTATGAGCATTTTAAGAAGTCTAAAAAAATCTACCTCACCTCTAATCCCTAAATGCTCAATTCCTATATCGTTAAAGGGCTCCCATACATTTAAAGATGTAAACATAAAAGATAATTTTCACACTATATCAGCTTACGAAACCAATTTAAAGCATGCATTCATGTCTGGTTTAAACGAACCCACGGATATGGTTATGCAATTCCGAACTTGATGCCTAGATATATGATATTATATGTCAAATAGCACATCGTTATGGATTATCAAAAAAAAAAAGGATAATCCTATGGTTTTAAGCCAAACAATCTGATTTTCTACCAAAACGTCCAAACTTACATAGACCAATCGGATGTACCTAGTCTTATCCGGAAGATTTTATTTGAAGAAGAGAGAAAGAACATAGCGGTATGAGAAGTAAAGAAAGAGTGAGGGAGAACCGGATTGTTCCATCTACCAAAAGGTATACTATATATAGTGTCATGGAGGCACCATGACCCGCACTCGCGCAGCGGCGCTGCGCCGGGCGATCGCCTCTCCTCCCTCCCTCGTCATTCCCTTCCTCGACCTTCCCAGGGCGTCGACGGGCGAAGCCCATGTGGTGCGGCGGTGGTTACCGAGCGGCGGGGGGGGGGGGGGGCGATCGACCCTTCCTTCCAAGCGACGGTGAGGCAGGTGGTAGCGACCGGGGTGGGGCCTCAACGGCTGGTGGCGGCGGATGCTAGCTGCTGGTATACAAGAAAAATGTGGTGCAGAGCATGAACAAGAATATTGCGCTAACACATATCCCTTTAGTGGCGCCTTGCCCCCTCTAGGACCGGCGGGTCTCTGATACGTCTCCGACGTATCGATAATTTCTTATGTTCCATGCCACATTATTGATGATATCTACATGTTTTGTACACATTATATGTCATATTTATGCGTTTTCCGGAACTAACCTATTGACGAGATGCCGAAGGGTCAGTTCCTGTTTTCTGCTGTTTTTGGTTTCAGAAATCCTAGTAAGGAAATATTCTCGGAATTGAACGAAATCAACGCTCAGGTTCCTATTTTTCCCGGAAGCATCCAGAACACCCGAGAGTCGCCAGAGGGGGGCCACAGGGGCCCCAGATGATAGGCCGGCGCGGCCCAGGCCCTGGCCGCGCCGCCTTATGGTGTCATCGCCTCGTTGACCTCCCGACTCCGCCTCTTCGCCTATATAAAGGTCCCTGACCTAAAACTTCGATACGGAAGAGCCACGGTACGAGAAACCATCCAGAGCCGCCGCCATCGCGAAGCCAAGATCTGGGGGACATGAGTCTCTGTTCCGGCACGCCGCCGGGACGGGGAAGTGCCCCCGGAAGGCTCCTCCATCGACACCACCGCCATCTTCATCAACGCTGTTGTCTCCCATGAGGAGGGAGTAGTTCTCCATCGAGGCTCGGGGCTGTACCGGTAGCTATGTGGTTCATCTCTCTTCTATGTGCTTCAATACAATAATCTCATGAGCTGCCTTACATGATTGAGATTCATATGATGATGCTTGTAATCTAGATGTTATTATGCTAGTCAAGTGGGTTTTACTTATGTGATCTCCGGAGACTCCTTGTCCCACGTGTGTAAAGGTGACGAGTGTGTGCACCGTGTGGGTCTCTTAGGCTATATTTCACGGAATACTTATTCACTGTTATGAATGGCGTAGTGAAGTGCTTATTTATATCTCTTTATGATTGCAATGTGTTTTGTATCACAATTTATCTATGTGCTACTCTAGTGATGTTATTAAAGTAGTTTTATTCCTCCCTGCACGGTGTAATGGTGACGAGTGTGTGCATCCGTGTTAGTACTTGGCGTAGGCTATGATTGTGATCTCTTGTAGATTATGAAGTTAACTATTGCTATGATGATATTGATGTGATCTATTCCTCCTACATAGTGTGAAGGTGACAGTGTGTATGCTATGTTAGTACTTGGTTTAGTCGTGTTGATCTTTCATGCACTCTAAGGTTATTTAAATATGAACATTGAATTGTGGAGCTTGTTAACTCCGGCATTGAGGGTTCGTGTAATCCTACGCAATGGTGTTCATCATCCAACAAGAGTGTAGAGTATGCATTTATCTATTCTGTTATGTGATCAAAGTTGAGAGTGTCCACTAGTGAAAGTGTAATCCCTAGGCCTTGTCCCTAAATACTGCTATCGCTGCTTGTTTACTTGTTTCTACTGCGTTACTCTTGCTGCGTTACTACTGCTTGTTTACTTGTCCTGGGCAAAGCACTTTTACGGTGCCGTTGCTACTTGCTCGCATTTATTCATACCACCTGTATTTCACTATCTCTTCGCCGAACTAGTGCACCTATTAGGTGTGTTGGGGACACAAGAGACTTCTTGCTTTGTGGTTGCAGGGTTGCATGAGAGGGATATCTTTGACCTCTTCCTCCCTGAGATCGATAAACATTAGGTGATCCACTTAAGGGAAACTTGCTGCTGTTCTACAAACCTCTGCTCTTGGAGGCCCAACACTGTCTACAAGAATAGAAGCTCCCGTAGACATCAAGCTATTTTACGGCGCCGTTGCCGGGGAGGAAAGGTAAAAGGTACTCACACTCCGGATCTCGGCTACTAAGCTATTTTCGCCGTTGTAAGTACTCGAAGCTATTTCCTTTAGATCCTGCAATTGCATCTTTTTGTTTCTTGTTTACACTAGTTTGGCATAATGGACAAAAATGAGCTTCTTATTCTATTTCCTGATTTAAGACATGGATGGTTTGATGCGAAAATTAAAAAACCTATGGAACCTTATTTGCATCGCTGGTAGTAATATTAGTATGAACGCTTTGAACACCATTGTTGATAATGATATAGAAAGTTCTAAGCTTGGGGAAGCTGGTTTTCATGATCTTTCTAGTCCCCCAAGCATTGAGGAGAAAATTTTCTTTGATGATACTTTGCCTCCTATTTATGATGATTATAATGATAGTGGTCTTTTGGTGCCGCCTACTATGGAGAGTAAATTTTGTTGTGATTATACTATGCCTCCTACACTTGATGAGAATAATAATGATAGCTACTTTGTTGAATTTGCTCCCACTACAACTAATAAAATTGATTATGCCTATGTGGAGAGTAATAATTTTATGCATGAGACTCATGATAAGAATGCTTTATGTGATAGTTATATTGTTGAGTTTGCTCATGTTGCTACTGAAAGTTATTATGAGAGAGGAAAATATGGTTGTAGAAATTTTCATGTTACTAAAATGCCTCTCTATGTGCTGAAATTTTTGAAGCTACACTTGTTTTATCTTCCTATGCTTGTTACTTTGCTCTTCATGAACTTGTTTATTTACAAGATTCCTATGCATAGGAAGCATGTTAGACTTAAATGTGTCTTGAATTTGCCTCTTGATGCTCTCTTTTGCTTCAAATACTATTTCTTGCGAGTGCATCATAAAAACTGCTCGAGCCCATCTTAATGGCTATAAAGAAAGAACTTCTTGGGAGATAACCCATGTGTTTATTTTGCTACAGTAACTTTGTTTTATATTTGAGTCTTGGAAGTTGTTACTACTGTAGCAACCTCTCCTTATCTTATTTTATTGCATTGTTGTGCCAAGTAAAGTCTTTGATAGAAAGGTTGATACTAGATTTGGATTACTTGCAGTGATAGATTTCTTTGCTGTCACGAATTCCGATCTGCCTCTCTGTAGGTAGCTCAGAAAATTATGCCAATTTACGTGCGTGATCCTCAGATATGTACGCAACTTTCATTCAGTTTGTGCATTTTCATTTGAGCAATTCCGGTGCCTCAATAAAATCCATCTTTATGGACTGTTCTGTTTTGACAGATTCTGCCTTTTATTTCGCATTGCCTCTTTTGCTATGATGGATGAATTTCTTTGTTTCATTAATGTCCAGTAGCTTTATGCAATGTCCAGAAGTGTTAAGAATGATTGTGTCACCTCTGAACATGTTAATTTTTATTGTGCACTAACCCTCTAATGAGTTGTTTCGAGTTTGGTGTGGAGGAAGTTTTCAAGGATCAAGAGAGGAGGATGATATACTATGATCAAGGAGAGTGAAAGCTCTAAGCTTGGGGATGCCCCGGTGGTTCACCCCTTCTTCATCGACAACTTATCAGGTTCCTTCTCTTGAAACTATATTTTTATTCGGTCACATCTTATGTACTTTACTTGGAGCGTCTTTGTGCTTTTATTCTTGTTTTTGTTTTGTTATTTTCATTCTCTGAATAAATACATGCTTGTGTGGGAGAGAGACACGCTCCGCTGGTTCATATGAACACATGTGTTCTTAGCTTTTAATGTTCATGGCGAAGGTTGAAGCTGCTTCGTTAATTGTTATATGGTTGGAAACGGAAAATGCTACATGTAGTAATTGGTAAAATGTCTTGGATAATGTGATACTTGGCAATTGTTGTGCTCATGTTTAAGCTCTTGCATCATATACTTTGCACCCATTAATGAAGAAATACATAGAGCTTGCTAAATTTGGTTTGCATATTTGGTCTCTCTAAAGTCTAGATAATTTCTAGTATTGAGTTTTGAACAACAAGGAAGACGGTGTAGAGTCTTATAATGTTTACAATATGTCTTTTATGTGAGTTTTGTTGCACCGGTTCATCCTTGTGTTTGTTTCAAATAACCTTGCTAGCCTAAACCTTGTATCGAGAGGGAATACTTCTCATGCATCCAAAATCCTTGAGCCAACCACTATGCCATTTGTGTCCACCATACTTACCTACTACATGGTATTTCTCCGCCATTCCAAAGTAAATTGCTTGAGTGCTACCTTTAAAATTCCATCATTCGCCTTTGCAATATATAGCTCATGGGACAAATAGCTTAAAAAAACTATTGTGGTATTGAATATGTACTTATGCACTTTATCTCTTATTAAGTTGCTTGTTGTGCGATAACCATGTTTCTGGGGACGCCATCAACTATTCTTTGTTGAATATCATGTGAGTTGCTATGCATGTCCGTCTTGTCTAAAGTAAGAGAGATCTACCACCTTAATGGTTGGAGCATACATATTGTTAGAGAAGAACATTGGGCCGCTAACTAAAGCCATGAATCATGGTGGAAGTTTCAGTTTTGGACATATATCCTCAATCTCATATGAGAACACTAATTGTTGCCACATGCTTATGCATTAAAGAGGAGTCCATTATCTGTTGTCCATGTTGTCCCGGTATGGATGTCTAAGTTGAGAATAATCAAAAGCGAGAAATCCAAAATGCGAGCTTTCTCCTTAGATCTTTGTACAGGCGGCATGGAGGTACCCCATTGTGACACTTGGTTAAAACATGTGTATTGTGATGATCCGGTAGTCCAAGCTAATTAGGACAAGGTGCGGGCACTATTAGTATACTATGCATGAGGCTTGCAACTTGTAAGATATAATTTACATAACTCATATGCTTTATTACTACCGTTGACAAAATTGTTTCATGTTTTCAAAATAAAAGCTCTAGCACAAATATAGCAATCGATGCTTTCCTCTTTGAAGGACCATTCTTTTTTACTTTTATGTTGAGTCAGTTCACCTATTTCGCTCCACCTCAAGAAGCAAACACTTGTGTGAACTATGCATTGATTCTTACATACTTGCATATTGAACTTATTATATTACTTTACATTGACAATATCCATGAGATATACATGTTACAAGTTGAAAGCAACCGCTGAAACTTAATCTTCATTTGTGTTGCTTCAATACCTTTACTTTGATTTATTGCTTTATGAGTTAACTCTTATGCAAGACTTATTGATGCTTGTCTTGAAGTACTATTCATGAAAAGTCTTTGCTTTATGATTCAGCTTGTTTACTCATGTCATTACCATTGTTTTGATCGCTGCATTCATTACATATGCTTACAATAGTATGATCAAGGTTATGATGGCATGTCACTTCGAAATTATCTGTGTTATCGTTTACTCGCTCGGGACGAGCGTAAACTAAGCTTGGGGATGCCGATACGTCTCCGACGTATCGATAATTTCTTATGTTTCATGCCACATTATTGATGATATCTACATGTTTTGTACACATTATATGTCATATTTATGCGTTTTCCGGAACTAACCTATTGACGAGATGCCGAAGGGCCAGTTCCTGTTTTCTGCTGTTTTTGGTTTCAGAAATCCTAGTAAGGAAATATTCTCGGAATTGGACGAAATCAATGCACAGGTTGCTATTTTTCCCGGAAGCATCCAGAACACCCGAGATTCGCCAGAGGGGGGCCACAGGGGCCCCAGATGATAGGCCGGCGCGGCCCAGGCCCTGGCCGCGCCGCCTTATGGTGGCATCGCCTCGTTGACCTCCCGACTCCGCCTCTTCACCTATATAAAGGTCCCTGACCTAAAACTTCGATACGGAAGAGCCACGGTACGAGAAACCTTCCAGAGCCGCCGCCATCGCGAAGCCAAGATCTGGGGGACAGGAGTCTCTATTCCGGCACGCCGCCGGGATGGGGAAGTGCCCCCGGAAGGCTCCTTCATCGACACCACCGCCATCTTCATAAACGCTGCTGTCTCCCATGAGGAGGCACTACAAGAAAAGTTGCCATGGCCGACGAAGTTGAAGTCGCGCCGTGGTTGCTGGTGTACCATGGCCGACGATTTTGGTCCCTCCGTGGTGCATGTCAAAACTTTTTTTTCTCGTTTTTGAGGCCACCTAGCCCGACGAAAGCGGCCAAAACGTCGCGTATGGTGGCCCGGGACGTGGTGCATCGCGAATTCTCGGGTTCGCCGGCCGAGTCAACGCAAATCCGCACCGCCGAGGGATGTAGGGCCCGGATGGCAGCCTCTCTCGGCATTGTTTTTTTCTCGATCGCGCCATCTCGTTCAACGTTCTCCGATCGAGCCGTTTACGATGCGGGATCATGGGTCCCGCATGTCATCCTCTATGAACCAAAATTCTTTCTATTCTTGGATTTTTTTGACCCCCGATTTACGGCTACTTCCTTTTTCTTTTGATCCCTTGCCGCCTTGGAAACGTTGAGACCGCTGCTGCTAAATGGGACCCGCATGTCATCCTCTATGTGCAATCAACTTTCTTTTCTTGGAGTTTTTTTTGGCACCTCAAATTTGGTCACTTGCCTTTTTCTTTCGATCCCCTGCCGCCTCTCAAACGGTGATACCGCTGTCGCTAACTCGGGACCCGCATGTCATCCTCTATGC
Organism: Lolium rigidum; assembly: GCF_022539505.1. Taxonomy (NCBI): domain Eukaryota; kingdom Viridiplantae; phylum Streptophyta; class Magnoliopsida; order Poales; family Poaceae; genus Lolium; species Lolium rigidum. The sequence continues at coordinate 148,663,649 of NC_061512.1, read as the reverse complement.
ACTATAAAACTTTCTTTTCTTGAATTATTTTTGGCACCTCATATTTGGTCACTTGCCTTTTTCTTTAGATCCCCTGCCGCCTCTCAAACGGTGAGAGCACAATGAGGGAGAAGACAACCATCTAGCTCTTGCTATGGACCCATAGTCGAGGGGTGAACTACTTTCCTCCTTCACTGGGAGCGACCATGGCGGTGTAGAGTCCCTCGGGAGATGAATCCCCTCTCCGGCGGGGTGCCGGAGGAGATCTCGAGAATCCCCAGAGATGGGATCGGCGGCGCGCGTCTCGATGGGTTTTCCGTATCGTGGTTTTTCGCCTCGGGGGTTTTGACGACGGAGGCTTTAAGTAGGCGGAAGGAGGCGAGTCGGGGGCCGGACGAGGGGCCCACACCATAGGGCGGCGCGGGCCCCCATGGGCCGCGCCGCCACGTGGTTTGGCCACCTCGTGGCCCCACTTCGTATGTTCTCCGGTCTTACGGAAGCTCCAGTGGAAAAATAGGCCCATGGGTCTTCGTTTCGTCCAATTCCGAGAATATTTCGTTACTAGGATTTACGAAACCAAAAACAGCGAGAAAACGGAGCTGGCACTTCGGCATCTTGTTAATAGGTTAGTTCCGAGAAAATGCACGAATATGACATAAAGTGTGCATAAAACATGTAGGTATCATCAATAATATGGCATAGAACATAAGAAATTATCGATACGTCGGAGGCGTATCAAGCATCCCCAAGCTTAGTTACTGCTCGTCCGAGCGGGTAAAAGCGATAACAAAGATAATTTACGAAGTGATATGCCATCATAACCTTGATCATACTATTTGTAAACATATGTAGTGGATGCAGTGATCAAAACAATGGTAATGACATGAGTAAACAAGTGAATCATAAAGCAAAGACTTTTCATGAATAGTACTTCAAGACAAGTATTAATAAGTCTTGCATAAGAGTTAACTCATAAAGCAATAAATCAAAGTAAAGGTATTGAAGCAACACAAAGGAAGATTAAGTTTCAGCGGTTGCTTTCAACTTGTAACATGTATATCTCATGGATAATTGTCAACATAGAGTAATATAACAAGTACAATATGCAAGTATGTAGGAATCAATGCACAGTTCACACAAGTGTTTGCTTCTTGAGGTGGAGAGAGATAGGTGAAGCCGACTCAACATAAAAGTAAAAGAATGGTC
>NC_061512.1:148574089-148662364 GCF_022539505.1 Lolium rigidum | reverse complement strand
CATACTTGTTTTATTTGTGGTACCTTGCAAAATATAAGATGCTTATGACTTCTTCAATTTGATGATGAACATCGCAAGGGTTCCTCCCCCATTTCGAAAAATATAGGAACCCCAATTGGGCACCATGGTGCCTGGGCATCAGCACTGTGGTTTTTTTTTTGAAAATCAACCAATATATTAATAATCACCATCAGTTGTACAAAGAGGTCTAAAAGTAATAAAAATTACAAAGAGATCATTGGACCACCTAGTGACGACAAACACTAGCGCACAAGAGAATCTAATTGAACCCGCAAAAAGTATTGAGTCCGATGGAGTACTATCATATTTGAAAAGGGTTTTCTATGTATATACCAATTATAGCATGGTACCCGAATCCTGAATCCCAAACCCAAAATTCACGATCATGAGCCTGTATATCCCAAATCCGAAAAACCCAATCATCTATTCGGGAATGTGTTTCGAATTCCCGAATTTATTTCAAGAATTTTGGGCATGTAGTCTTGGCACCTGAATATCCTGAGGAGCCCATTAAAAATTATAATTTAGAATGCCTAGATGCCCTGAGCCCAACCCAAGTGGAGCAAGGTGGAGTAACCCTAGAATACCACAAGTGCACACAACCTCTCCTCCAATCTCCCCACTCTCCGTCTGCCCCAAACCTCCACAGTCCCCATCTTCACCTTCCACTACCTCATGATGTGTGCGGAGCACACCGTCAAGGGGAACCCCAAGAGGAAGGTATGATGAGGACAGTAGCAGTTTTCCCTCAGTAAGAAACCGAGGTTTAATCGACCAGTAGGAGAAAGAAATGACTTCTGAAGGTGTTGCTAGCTGACATTTGGCAGGACGCACTATCGGCGTCAGCAACAACGTGGAACCTGCACACAACACAACCAAAATACTCTGCCTAAACTTACAGTGAGGTTGTCAATCTCACCAGTTTTGCTGAAAACAAAGGATTAACTGTATAGTGTTGAAAGAGATGTTTGTTTGCAGTGGAATTAAAGAGAACAATGCTTGCAGTAAGTAAATAGAACATATGTTTGCAGTAGATGATTTTATCAGTGTAGAAGAAAGGGCCGGAGTTCACAGTTCACTAGAGGTGTTTCTCCATAAAGATAAATAACATGTGGGTGAACAAATTACAACTGGGTAATTGACAGAATAAAGACCATACATGACAAGATGATTACTATGATATTCATTTGGGCATTACAACATAATACATAGACCGTAATCCAACCGCGTCTATGACTAAAAATCCACCTCCCGGTTAGCGTCCGCACCTCTTTCATTATTAAGTTGCAAGCAACATATTATCACGTTAAGCAAAGTGTGTAAAGTAAACAATAGAATTATCCTTAGCTAGACAAAGCATTGTTGTTTTCTCCCTAGTAGCAATAGCACATCTACAATCTTAGAAGTTATTTTCACTCTTCCATATTACTAGAGGCATGAACCCACTATCGAGCATAAATACTCCCTCTTGGAGTCACAATCATATACTTGGCCAGAGCATCTGCTAGCAACGGAGAGCATGCAAGATCACAAATAACATGGCACGTATATAATCAATCTCAATCATAGTATTCAATATTTATCAGATCCCAGCAAACACAACATGTAGCTTTACATAAAGATGATCTTGATCATGATAGGCACCTCACAAGATCTAAACATGAAGCATAAATTGGAGAAGACAACCATCTAGCTACTGCTATGGATCCGTAGTCCAGAGATGAACTACTCACGAATCCCTTCGGAGGCGGACATGGCGATGTAGAGGCTTCCGGTGATGATCTCCCTCTCCGGCAGGGTGCCGGGAAGAGCTTCAAAACCCTCCCGAGCTAGGGTCGGCTATGGCGAAACTGATCATGGATGGAGGCTCAGGAATTTATGTTTTTCCCGAACAAGTGAATAAATAGGCGGAAGGGCGAGGTCGGTGGGTGCCCGAGGGGCCTACACCACCCCTAGGCGCGGCCTGGGCCTGGGACGCGCCCAGGCCTAGTGTGGCCGCCCCGTGGCACCTCTTCGTCTCCCCTATGGACCCCGTCTTCGTTACAGTAAAATAGAAAATTTGGCTTTTGTTTCGTCCAATTCCAAAAATATTTCCTGTACGAAAACAGCAGAAAACATGGAACTGACACTGTGGCATATTGTCAATAGGCTAGTTCCGGGAAATGCATAAAAGAGCAACGAAGTGTAACAAAACATATAGAAGTGTGTGTAAAACAAGCATGGAACATAAAAAATTATAGATACGTTTGCAACGTATCAGCATCCCCAAGCTTAACTCCTGCTCGTCCTTAAGTAGGTAAGTGATAACAAAAAATAATTTTTAAGGCGACATGAAGCCAACACAATCTTGATCAAGTTATTGTAAAAGCATTGTGAGCTCGGATCAAAGTAATCTAAACATAAGCATGATAGACATAATTCTAACAATAGAACTTAGCAACTATGCTACAACATGAGAAGTAACTCAAACAAAAGATCAGGAATAATTGTGCACTGAAAGAAACTATTTGTTTTTTAGAATAGAGAAAACATAGCATAGTGGTACTCAGCTTGTCCTTTATGAAGTAGCAAAATATAAATGACATGACACCTTTAAAGTTCAAAGGGTGACTAGATACAGGTAATTTGAGAACAAGCAATAACATAATCATGAATCAATCAATAATAAATTTTGGGACTATGTACATTATACTCAGAATGACAACTATGCTCTCTTAATTGGTGCGCAAAGTAAGAAGATGCAGATTCAACATAAAACTAAAAGAAATGCCCTGCATGAGAGGAAGCAAGATTACTCATGTGCTGGAGCTTTTTATTTTTAATGCAATAGAGCTGTTAAAAATATATTTTGAGAGGTATGTATGTCTATGTCAACGAATATCATCAAATGATCTATCATCCTTTCATGTTTAATGGCTTCAAGAGCGGCTCCCATAGAGAGAACAATAAAGTTCCTCTTCTTCTTTGTTTAAACAAGCTAGTTCATGATTTCTCAAGTACATAGTGTTAGGAGATTTAGATTATTGGTTTAATTTATATTTAGTGGGTGGGTACTCGCGCCGCTCTTTTGAAAAATTAAGGACTAGCACATTGTGCATGCTAGTAAAAGTGTTAAGCCATAATAAACACGAAAGATATTATAAAGCATTCAATACTTTCTCATGAGCTAAAACAAAACACAAAACATGTAATAATTTTTGAAGGTTTAAAGGTAGCACACAAGCAATTCACTTTGGAGTGGCGGTCAAATACCACATATAGGTAGGTATGGTGGACGCAATTGGTAAACTTTGATTTTTGGTAGTTAGATGCACGCGTAGAGCTCGTACTCAGTACATGCGAAGGCTACCAAAAGGCTGGGAACGGCCAACTAAGAGAGCAATAATGGCCATAATCATGCATAGGGACAAAACATTATTAATCAAAGCATAAAGTGATATTACAAGTCAAAAACTAAATGATCATAGAGGCTTTAGGTGACTGGTTTATAGTCATAATATGATGTAAGCATGTGCCAAGTCAACCCAATAAAGCATCAAAAGAGAATACCACAATATTATGCTTTTTATGATGGAAACAACACATGATTCTTTCAACGACACATTAAGCACTCTCAGCTATTTGAGACAAGTCATGCTACAATAATAACTACTAAGCAAATGCTTAAAATAACATCCAACATGGCATGCCAAAGTCTATGCCACAGTCTAAACAAGCTTTGTTTTGCATCACTATAAGCATTAAACATTTTACTCGTCCCCAACACCAATCAACTTATTTGAAACAACTCTCATAGGTAATAATCAATAAAGATCAGAGAGATAATCGTACCTTACTAAAAAAATTAACAAGCTCTAAATAAAATACGAGTGGAAAACCAGCGCTAAACGTAGTACTAGCAAAATAGAATACTCGCAGAACAATAAAGTGAAAACTAGAGTGTTCTATCCAATTAAAACAGAGTGTGTCATTCTCCAAAACAAATATGTTGGGATCCAACCATATGCTACGAAAAAAAACTAAAAAAACTAAAAACAAAAATAAAGATGCTCCAAGAACAACACATAGCATATGAAACAATAAAAATATAGCGGCTTGAAAGATAATATGATACTTTGTTGATGAAGAAGGGGATGCCTTGGACATCCCCAAGCTTTGACGCTTGTACCTCTTGGATATTTCTTGGGGTGACATTGGCATCTCCAAGCTTGAGCTTTTGTCCATACCTCATCTCATTACATCATTCTTCTCTCCCTACACTTCAAAACTTCCTTCATACAAAACTTCACACAATTTTCATTAGAAGCATTAGTGCAATCAAAATAAAAAATCCACTTGGTCCAGTTATAACATATGTAAAACATCCATTAAAACATTAGCTACTGTAGGAACTTCTTAAAAAATCTCTTTCTCTCAAAAGAACTCAAAAAGAAAGAGATTAAGAGGCAAATGCAAATAGTGGCAAAAATCTGTCAAAACAGAACACCAGGTAAAGATCAATTTTTTCGAAAATCTTCTGTTGCTCAAATCGAAAAGTGAAAAACTAAGGAATCTTAGATAATAACCTAGGACATATGATCAAACATTATCAGCTAAAAATTACGTTTTGGTTGGGAATACGACTTTTTTTTGTGACATCACAAAATCTGTTGCAAGACAACAACTTCCCCAAATCTTACTTTTTTCCTATTAGAGGCTACTCTCGGCAAAAAAAACAAAATAAAAATTATAAGAAGAGGTTATTACATAGGTAATAACTTCCAAGACTCAACAAAATAAAAATTACAGAAATAAAACATGGGTTATCTCCCAAGAGTGCTTTTTTAACGCCTTTCAGCTAGACGCAGAAAAAGAGCTTGCATCAAGTATTTTCAAGTGAAGAAATATCAAACATCATAAATGGCAGAAGCCTTACGTCTACCTCTCTTACCTTTACTCTTTTTCTTAGGAAAAGAATGAGAAGTGCCTGGTGGGGAAGTGAAAATCATGATGCATTTCCCCACATCTATTTTTGCTCCCAGGAGTTTTGGCAGAGATCGTCAAAGTGTGATTTGCCCCTTTCCTGCACATTCAGTGAAGAGATAATCAATAGGTAACATCCTTCCTAGGATTCTTTTATACACTCCTTCAGCCACTCCAATGGGTAACATAACGGTATTATTGGTAAGAGATATTTCTTCTCCACCCTCAGAAAGTTCTCAAAGACTTAAAGACTCATAAATATCATTAGGCATAAGACAGTACTCAGACATAATATCGCAACAAGCATAAAAAACTTCACCATGTATATCAACTTTTACTGTAGGGAGCCAACTTGACGGTTCATAATTTATTGAAACCATAATTTTCATGAAGCATATTATAACATTCTTTTAACCAAGTTGTATTTGTCTCAAGAGTATTTAATCTAGCATAAATTCTCACAAGGGATGAATAAAACTTAATAGGTGAGCTATATGTTGCAATCAACTTTTTTATGGCATTAAAAGCTTGATCTCCATCACAATGAAGGAAATCTCCTCCTACTACAGTGTCCAAAGCATATATATAACAAAGAACAAGACCAAAGTAAAATCTACTAAGAAGCATGCCTAGAGCCATTTTAGGTTCAATTTTATCATAAGAATTATTAATTCTAGACCAAGCTTCTTTAAAACTCTCCTCACTCCCTTGTTTGAAAGTGAAGATCATTTCCTCAGGTGACATAGTAACAGGAGTACACATAGAAGCAAATTAAAATAGGAACTATTTTTTGTGTTTTTAATATAAAGAAGCAACAAGACAAAGTAAAATAAACTAAACAAAACAATAATAAAGTAAAGAGATTGGAGATGAGAGACTCCCCTTAGAGAAATCCTCTTTCTCCCTGGCAACGGCGCCAGAAAAAGCTTTGATGTGTGCGGAGCGCATTGTTGGGGAACCCCAAGAGGAAGGTATGATGAGCACAGTAGCAGTTTTCCCTCAGTAAGAAACCAAGGTTTAGTCGACCAGTAGGAGAAAGAAATGACTTCTGAAGGTGTTGCTAGCTGACTTTTGGCAGGGCGCACTACCGGCGTCAGCAACAATCTAGAACCTGCACACAACACAATCAAAATAATTTGCTCCAACTTACAGTGAGGCTGTCAATCTCATCGGTTTTGCTGAAAACAAAGTACTAACCGTATAGTGTGAAAATAGATGTTTGTTTGTAGTGGAATTAAAAAGAATAGTGCTTGCAGTAAGTAAACATAACAGGTGTTTGCAGTAGATGATTTTATCAATGTAGAAGAAAGGACCGGGGTCCACAGTTCACTAGAGGTGTCTCTCCATAAATATAATTAACATGTTGGGTGAACAAATTACAGCTGGGCAATTGATAAAATAAAGACCATACATGACAAGATAATTACTATGAGATTCATTTGGGCATTACAACATAATACATAGACTGTAATCCAACTGCGTCTATGACTAATAATCCACCTTCCGGTTAGCATCTGCACCCCTTTCAGTATTAAGTTGGAAGCAACAGATTATCGCATTAAACAAAGTGTGTAAAATAAACAATAGAATTATCATTACACAAAGCATTGTTGTTTTCTCCCGAGTAGCAACAGCATATCTACAATTTTAGAAGTTATTGCCATTCTTCCAGATTACTAGAGGCATGAACCCACTATATATCGAGCATAAATACTCCCTCTTGGAGTCAGAAGCATATACTTGGCCAGAGCATCTACTAGCAACGGAGAGCATGCAAGATCACAAATAACATATGATAAGTATATAATCGATCTCAACCATAGTATTCAATATTCATCGGATCGCAGCAAACACAACATGTATCATTACATAAAGATGATCTTGATAATGATAAGCAGCTCACAACATCTAAACATGAAGCCTAAATTGGAGAAGACAACCATCTAGCTATGTACTGCTATGGACCCGTAGTCCAGAGATTAACTACTCACGCATCACTTCGGAGGCGGGCATGGCAATGTAGAGGCCTCTGGTGATGATCTCCCTCTGCGCAGGGTGCCGAGAACAGCTTCAGAACCCTCCCGAGCTAGGGTTGGCGATGGCGGCCGCGACAGAAATTTTCGTGGATGGAGGCTCGGGTATTTAGGTTTTTCCCGAACAGGTGAATAAATAGGCGGAAGGGCGAGGTCTGTGGGTGCCCGAGAGGCCCACACCACGCCTAGGTGCGGCCAAGGCTTGGGCCGCGCCCAGGCCTGGTATGGCCGCCCCGTGGAACCTCTTCGTCTCTCCTCTGGACTCCGTCTTCGTTATAGTAAAATAGGAACTTCGGCTTTTGTTTCGTCCAATTCCAAGAATATTTTTTGTACAATTTTTCTGAAATACAAATAGCAGAAAGCTGGGAACTTGCACTGTGGCATCTTGTCAATAGTTTAGTTCCGAAAAATGCATAAAAGTGCAACGAAGTGTAAACAAAACATATAGAAATTTGTGTAAAACAAGCATGGAGCATCAAAAGTTATAGATACGTTTGCAACGCATCACCTCACCACAACGAGACGAATCGAGGAACACGATGGGACTGTGGCCGATTGGTTTGGTACATGCGGGGATCGTTCCGCCACGACCTGGACGAGGAGTGGGGGTGTGGGGCCCCGGACTTACCAGTCCAAGACTCTTGTTATGTATCCAATTTCACAATCCCAAGATCATTCAATCGTGAATACATAACCGAACTGATACCATAATACATCATCCATTACAATACCGAATTTAAAGTCTTACAGAAGTCTTACATCATAAGCCATAGTGATGGTAGTTCAGCAAAAAGCAGCGGAAACAACTTGAATCCAAAAGCGGTGGAGGCCCAAGCCCAAGTCACGCCTTAACCCTACAGGCAACTAACTGGGAGAGCGTCCTAGTTCGCGTCTTCAATGTCGTACTCTTCTTCTTCATGGTACTCCTCTTCAAAGTCTGACCAAGTAAATAGCCAGGACAATAATGCCAATGAGTACTTCTGAATGTACTCGCAAACTGCCTTAGAGAGAAATAAAGGATATGCATATTTGCCAGTAGCAAGGAACATGCACTAGCTGTGGTTACAAGGAATGACAGACATCTTCTCTCAGGACTATGACATCTGTATATCTTTGTTGAAACCTCTTTTGGAAAACAATTTCCTTCGAAGACTAATAGGTAATGGTGACCCAAATTCATTTCCATCCATCAGGATGACCAAAACATTTTCAACTTTCTCCCGTACCTCCCAGGTACAATTCCACCAGTCCCAGTGGTATTCCTTCGTACCTCCCAGATACACTTCCACCAGTCCCACCGGTATTCTTTTCCAAACCCTTTGAAAAACACTTTTATAAACCAAAACTCCTTCAATGCCAAGCAACAGCCCTTCCCACGTCCATGACCGCGGACAAGGCTATTCGAATAGTTTTACACTCTGCAGAGGTTGTACACTTTCCCCACAACTATCCAGGAATATATCGTGTGGGTCTCCTCCATGCATATCATCTATGCCACGACAAACTCCCGAACATAACCTTTCGCCTACATCCCCTGGTTTGGGTCCTTCCCTATTGGCTATTCTTCCCGGCACTTTGGCAGCACACCTCCACCCTTGAGCGTGTCCCCAGAACCATGTCGGAAGACCCACAGTATCGTCCGGTCGTAGACAACTACGATGTATTGGCTCCTCCCACGAGCACAACCCGGCTTCAAGGGCCATACTAGATGCACCCTCATAGAAGTTATGAGGTGTCCCGCACCAGGTTCAATAAACTACAGGTTAAGCCCCATGCCCACTTTGGGGTAGTGTGGTTGCACTGGCTAGGTTCGGTTAGGTACTCAGTCACCAAAGCTTTTCGAAAACCATTTTTATTTCCACTTACCTCCAGCAAAACTTCTTTTGCAAACACTTTTATTTTCAAAAACTAACACTTGGGCAGGGTTGCCCCATTCCAAGGTTTTCGAAGAACTTCCTTTCTTGAAACCTTTTTCATAAAACATCTTTTTCAAAGGGCTCCCAACCTATAGTCCAGATTTATTTGAAAAGCGGCGACAAAGAGAGGATAAGGTGTTAAGCGCCATATCGCTACCAGGATTATCAAGTAGGTATCAACGAGGGGCAGCACCCGTAAGGGGGAAATATTGAAGCTCCGAGTGGCATGACCACTCACATAAATAAACAGAAGACATGCAATTTATAAAATTTGTAAGCAATGCAAGAGAAAGACAATTAGGATAAGGTAAGCATCAAGAGGTGGCTTGCCTTGGTTGGCTATTTGTCTCTGAACTTCATCTTCATGAACCATCAGCTCTTCCTTCCTCTTTGAAACCCTCACCAAGATCCTCTCCTTCTTCTTCGATAGTACTCGCATTCTAACGTCGTAAAATAAAAGACGAACAATCAAAACATAGTCATAGCATCAACCAGACACACAAGACTAGTAACAAATCACTCAATCAGAGGCGCTAAACACATTAAATAAATGACACCTAAGGCAAGATGGTCATTTTATTTATAAAAGGACTATTTTTATCGTCACAGGAAAATGCCTTAACATAACATCTAATCGCTAAAAAGGTTCTGCATCACACCAGGATATAATACGCACAAGTACTGGTAGGTAATGACTTTTGGAAACCACCAGAAGGGGTCGATCTGGTGCCAAAGTTCATTACAAAACATTTTAAACAAAAACAACTCAATTTTCCTAGGGGAAAAATAAACAAACACACCAAAATAACAAACTGTTCTAGAACAATGCTTTTTTTTTGTAAAATCACAGAGAGTCGGGATTGGTTTTATAAAACTACAGGAATTGGATTCACCCAAATTGAGTTTTTAAAACAAAAGATATGATTTTTCTAAAACCAGAAATGGCCTAGGAACTAATTAAATGGTCTAAATCTTTCCGAGGCTCACAAATATACAAATAGAATATCTACTTGAAGCTAACAACATGAAGAACTCACATCCACTAGAATTTTTCAAAAATAAGCTTTTAATTATTTTTAAACATTTTAACAAGGCAGCAACTAAAACAATCCACTTTCAAGGCACACAATTATCAAAACATATCAAACTAGTAACAAACATACCACTGGATAGGTACTGAAATATGTGACCCATCAGAATTGATTTGGAATTTTTCTGAGTTATAAAACATCATAAGGAAGGTCTCAAGGTAGGTGCATTGACATTGCCACAGGTGGAGGTATTTAAGTCAGAGGTGTAAAGGTTGGACTTTAGCACAAATTTGGATCAGTCAAAACTTGGTGGAGAAGAAGTGATCTTGATGTGATGAGGTGTTCAAGAATTTTTTAAACCAGCAGATCAAGACAATTCATCAATAAGCAGATCAAGACACATCATCTACAAGCAGATCAAGGCAATTCATCTTTAGAAAAAGTTTGTGTTCCTCCTGAGTTTTGCATTCCAGACACTAAACATGATCGCAATAGTTGGGGTGTTACATGGGTGCCTCCTTGCGTGAGAGTCACAGCTCTCCCGCCGAATTGGCTCGCTCAGCTCCCTCGTTGTTGTCATCTCCTCATCGACACCTTCCCGTCATCCTCCATGCTCAACAGGACGCCTCCGCCTCGGTCCTCCTCACCTTATTGTGGAGACCGGCAAGCTGCACCTCCGGCGACCGTCGTGTCGATTGACGGACGCTGCTAAAACACTGCTTCTTGATGTCATTATTTTTTCTGTTCACTATCTAACTTCGGGATATTCAAGAATTCCCGATCCCAAACCTGAACTGTCGGGAATCGTATATTATGATGCACTTTCAGGTGTCATTTTCAAGCACCTGGAATTTTTTGTCCCGAATTTGCCATCCTGAAATTTGGGATTTCCAGAAGGCCCAAAGCAGCCTCTTTGAAGATGGAAACCCCCTTTTGCTGAAGTTAGTAGTTGATTTTTCGTATATTTCAAGGCATTCGAATAGTATTACTAGTTGGAAGTTGTGTACTCGAGCGAGAACTTCATGTGTGAATTACATTTTTTTTCCTGGAATGGAAGTTTCAACCTTCGTTTGGGTTAAGGCTTGTGTGTATGGCGTACCATGCTCTGTTATTCCGGTTGAAACCCGTTTTTCGGTCAAGTTACTCCAGAACTCTCCTTCCAGTACAGGAAGCAATAGATCTCCACCATGGAATGGAACCAGGAATTGGTGCGACGATTACGCACAGCAACGAAAATTTTAAAATGCCTACTGCTTCATGTGTTTGTGCGTCAGTGCGCATGTTAGGTCCTTAAATTGGACGAAAGCGTTACGCCAACAACAAACAAACAAATCCATGAAGTAGAAGTTGGGTTGAGTCGGCGATGACGGCGGCGGACTATTTATACGGCTTGCGGACGCCAGGCGTACGTAGCTGCACGGCGACCATGACCGGGTCCATCGTCTCGAGTCTGGACGCCCATTATTCAGTCGGTGCCCATGTCGTATGGCCTGGAGACGAGGAAAAGCAGTTTTGTATCGCGGCCGTTTTGAGTGTGAAATCTCAGATAAGTTTTCCTCCGTTTACCCCCGCTGCAAACCCTGAACCGGTCTCGCCGATTTCTTCATGTTTTCCGGATGAAGAAGAAAACTTTGGGACACCAACTCCCCTTAATTAGAATTTAGAAAGGTTGTTGTCTCAAAGTTTTGAGTACAGGCTTTGACACTGCATGTTTTTAGTACACCCTCGGTCCCATTAAACTTGTCGGGAGTTTGTCTAAGTTTGAATGAATCTAGTCAGTAAATAGTGTCTAGATATGTGCGTAATACATCCAGATTTAAACAAATCTTAAACATCAATTTATAGATGGAGACATTATGCAATAAATGGAGCCTGTTGTATATCCGAATCATCATTCCTCTCAAGACATGTGATGGGATGACAATACGGGAGCATTGCATTCATCTATACTACTTTCTACGTCCATAAATAAATATGTTTCTAGCTTAAATATTTAAATTTTTGAGCAACTTTGTAGGAAAATACGACAATTACTGTTGCTACTATTTTCTAAAAAAGTAAATCAAATTTCTAAATATTTGATTTAGCACAAAACTAGAAGTATGCTTTACTCTTGGACCTCGGAGGGGAGTAGTAGGTGAATAACGCAATAATAAGAAAAATGGACGATTGCAATATCATCATCAACTAGAAATCTAGTAGTTTTTTTTATTTGATTAGGTCATACGAACACAAAATTATTCCTTCCAAGAGACTTGAATGGCTGCAAACTTTTCTACGATTGCAGTGTACATAAATTCTTAATTATATTTCTTATTTCTTATAAGACCCAATTCTACAAAATCGGAAAAGCAATAGGAAATCCTTAGGATTCCAGTCCTCCAAAATCCGACTGAATTGTTTTTGAACCAAAGGGGCCATACTTTTGTTCTTTGAATCGGAAGTCTTGATTACATATAAGTTCACTCCACCGAGATAATAAGGAGCATGTTAGTCAATCTCGATGCTCCGCGACACCATTTTCATTCTTATGTATACGCTCCATGAATGTGTTCCCATGTATATGTGTCTGCATTTGTACTAGGTATTTGGGGGGAAGAAAAATTAGCAGGCTCCGGTGACTATCAGAGTCAACTTTTATTTTTGGGAAACACTTTGAGCATCAACTTGGCTCTATTGAATGCTAATGGAATACCTTATACTAGTATTATTCTAGATCGCACTGTTGTCAACATGAGGTGATATCCCCTCGACCCTAAGCCTACTCTCCTTGTAGCAACCAAAGAAAAATCGCAGGCAAAATAGTGAAATGAAAGGGAAAACATGAACCTAGCGCCCCGCAGCGAGTGGGGGCAAGATGACCAACACATTGGTTGGAATCAAGGTCATCGTTTGTCCACTCTTCCTTCCCCATTGGTCAATCTTCCTGCAATGCCCGTATTGCGGACACTAGAGGGGTTCATCGCAAAATGCATCAGCACATCAACCTACTCTCTGAATGGTTGTGTCCTACCCATTGTCCATCAGTAATTAAGAAGGCAGACATATTTAAGTTTGAGCTAATATATAGAAAAACATATGAGCACCTATACTATATATAACACCAAATTCTTATATCAGATTCTTCGTGAAATATATTTTCAAACTCTTTAAGGGGGAGAGTACTATATTTTTGACGGTGTAGATGTTTCTATAAATTTGAGCAGATCTAGAGAAGTTGACGGAGGATGTTAGCTTGATCTTGGACGTTAATTTAGAATTGAGGGAGTAAATAATTGCACATGTGAACACAAATAACCAGTAAACGGGCTTGATCATAACGTAGGAGACGTGTGTTGTCTCCCACCTTGGTCCGTGACATCACCCGACGGCATCCCTCCACCAAAACCATGCGAAAATACGGTGAAAACAAATCTGTTATCTGCCCAATTCCACCTGAATCGTGCGTAACCCTTCGCTTTCATCGAGTGCCCACCATCTCCAGCAGCCATCCAAGTCAACCGAGTGAGCCACCCACCATGGCACCATGAGCTATAGCTTGCTAGCTGCTTGCCACCATTCTTAGCTAGTTAGCTTAGCCAAACTGCTTCGCCTTCACACACTATCGGCTATCGCCGGCCTAAACCCATCCGACTCCTTGTCATCTTGCGTCGCCTTCCTATCTTCTCCTACCTGCCCTGCCCCCCACCGCCACGCGCGCACTCCGGCCCCATTCCCCCCATTGATCCCGACCTCCACCGCTCAGCTCCCTCCCCAACTTTAAACTCCCCCACGCGCGCGGCCACCACTTGCTAATTATGCCAATCCATCAGCTAACAACATCCCCGACACCTACCTAGCATCTTCCACCTTGACGCCAACTGATCACCACCAGCAGCGGCAGCATGTCGCTTCGCCGGCTATGCTTCGTGCTGCCCATGGACGGGGACGAGCTCCTCGTGGCTTCTCATGACGACGTCCAACGTCATCCTCGGCAAAAGCTGGGATCTTACGTCCGGGGCAAGGTCGGCCGCGCGCTGTCCTGCCTCCGCGGCTGCGGCTGCCACGACTCCCGCTCAGTAACCACCGGCTTCGAGGACATGGACGGCGTGTACGAGCTCGGCGCGAGGAAGATCAAGGGCGCGGCGGGGCCCAGGGTGTTCAGCTACTCCGAGCTCTACATCGGCACCAGCGGCTTCAGCGCCGACGAGGTGCTCGGCAGCGGCGGCTTCGGGCGCGTCTACCGCGCCGTGCTGCCCAGCGACGGCACCACCGTGGCCGTCAAGTGCGTCGCCAGCGTCGGCGTCGACCGCTTCGACAAGTCCTTCCTGGCCGAGCTGGCCGCCGTGGCCCGCCTGCGCCACCGCAACCTCGTGCGCCTCCGCGGCTGGTGCGTGCGGGACGGCGAGGAGCTGCTGCTCGTCTACGACTACATGCCCAACCGCAGCCTCGACCGCCTCCTCTTCTCACCGGCGTCGGCGCCCGCGGCGCCGCTCGGCTGGGACCGCCGACGCCGCATCGTCGCGGGGCTCGCCGCCGCGCTGCTCTACCTGCACGAGCAGCTCGACACGCAGATCATCCACCGCGACGTCAAGACCAGCAACGTCATGCTCGACTCCGAGTACAACGCGCGCCTCGGGGACTTCGGCCTCGCGCGCTGGCTCGAGCACGCCGTCGAGGACGCCCCACCATCGACCAAAAAGATCGAGCTGCTGCCGTCGACGCCTTCCGTGCGCTCCACGTCCTCCTTCTCCTCGTCGGCCAACTACCAGTTCCGGCTCATCGACACCAGCAGGATCGGCGGCACCATCGGGTACCTCCCGCCGGAGAGCTTCCAGCCCAGGGGCGGGGCGACGGCCAAGTCCGACGTGTTCAGCTTCGGGATCGTGCTGCTCGAGGTGGCCACCGGACGCCGGGCGGTCGACCTGGCGTACCCCGACGAGCAAATCTTCATGCTGGACTGGGTGCGGCGCCTCTCCGACGACGGGAAACTCCTAAACGCTGGCGACCGTAAGCTGCCGCAAGGCGGCATGTTAGACATGGTCCGGTTCATCCACCTCGGCCTCCTCTGCTCCATGCATGACCCGAGGTCTCGTCCGACCATGAAGTGGGTGGTGGAGAACATCTCCGGCAGCTCCTCCGGCGACCTGCCCCCGCTTCCGTCCTTCGTAGCTCATCCAAAGTACATCTCCCTCACTTCATCCTCTTCCGACGACTCGGGTACGTCCACAACCATCGCCGGCACGAACAGCACAGCCTCCCCTGCCTCCTCGCCGATGAAGCCCGTGTACGCCACGGCGGCTGGAACCACCATCTACCTCACCGCAGAAGACGGCAATAAGACGCTGTCCGGCGGCGGCTCGGGTCCAGACCGGAGCGGAACCAGCCAGCGATCATCGTTGTCGCCGCGGCCAGTGGTGGCCGTCCCGAACGTGGATACCCCGCGCGAGATATCGTACAAGGAGATCGTGGCGATCACCAACGATTTCTCCGAGTCGCAGGTGGTGGCGGAGCTGGACTTCGGCACGGGCTACGAGGGGTTCCTGGACAACGGTCGCGGCGGCCGGATCCACGTTCTCGTGAAGCGGCTCGGCATGAAGACGTGCCCGGCGCTGCGCACACGGTTCGCGAACGAGCTCTGCAACCTGGCCAAGCTCCGGCACCGGAACCTGGTGCAGCTGCGCGGCTGGTGCACGGACCACGGCGAGATGCTCGTCGTCTACGACCACTCCCCGGGGAACCTCCTGAGCAACCACCTCCTCGTCCGGCACAGCGATTCCGAGACCCTCTCGTGGCGCCACCGGTACGGCATCGTCAGGGCGCTCGCGTCCGCCGTGCTGTACCTGCACGAGGAGTGGGACGAGCAGGTCATCCACCGCAACATCACGTCGGCGGCGGTGTTCCTGGACCCTGACCGGAGCCCACGGCTCGGCAGCTTCGCGCTCGCCGAGTTCCTGTCACGAAACGAGCACAGCCACCACGTGGTTGTGCCCACCGGCTCAGGGGCGGCACGGGGCATCTTCGGGTACATGTCGCCGGAGTACATGGAGACCGGCGAGGCCACCACCATGGCCGACGTGTACAGCTTCGGGGTGGTGGTTCTCGAGATCGTGACGGGCGCGATGGCGGTGGACGTGAGGTCGCCGGAGGTGCTCCTTGTCAGGAAGGTGCAGCTCTGCCAAGAGCAGGACCGTGACGTAGAGGCCCTCGCGGACAGGCGGCTGGACGACATGTTCGATCGGCAGGAGCTCGTGAGGTTGGCCAAGATCGGCATCGCGTGCACGCGGTCGGACCCGGCGGCGCGGCCGAGCATGAGGAAGATCGTGAGCATTCTGGACGGCAACGACGAGGTGCTGCGGAAGTTCGAGCGGAGAACGGAGAGCAGGGTAGAGTGGGAGCGGAAGAATGCGACAGCTCTGTCTTTGGTTAGGAGATTGCAAGCTCTTGGCATACACTGAAACATGCACAGGATACAATCTTAAAAAGAGGCACGGTGCATCAAGAGAATCTGTATTTTGTTTATACTAGCAAAAATGCCCGTGCGTTGCACCGGAAAATCAAAGAACTATGTGTATATATCCTGCTTGTTAGGCATGGTTGCACCACTGGTGATCAGGGGCGGGCGCAGGTTTTTGACAATGGGTATTCAAATTCAAACTTTGTTTGCCAAAATATGATTAAGAAATCCGAAACATGAAGTCCTACATAATTTTGTAATTATTTGTGAGAGGCTTCTTTATCTTACAGTACTACAGACCTGCTAATTTAGAGGCTTCTTTTTCTCAGCGCGGAAAACTTAGAGGCGATTAGGCGAGAATCAGGCTCGAGATTGGAGCTGGCTGCGTTGCTAGCTATGCATCGATGGCTCTTTTGAGTTTTCCCTGTGTGTGACCCCCTTTTCCCCTGTGTAGTTGAGCTAATTCCTGCGGGTGTTGAGTTGCCACATTGGGCTATGGGCCATTGGGTGTTCGCTGGGACGTGGTTTGATCGCATGAGTCCCATACACAGTACTGCGCATGAGGAGCAGACGTATCGTATTATCAAGCACATGCGCTAAAAAAATAGCCAAATACCTAAAGTACCTCATACATACAGTATATATATGAAATATTTTGTCAAAAATAATGGGTATTCATCTGAATACCCTTGAATTGAGCTGGGCCCGCCCCTGCTGGTGATGCATATCTGATAAAGTATGTGATCGGATATAGCTAGTGTGCCCGTACTCCGCATAGCTACTCTTCATGCCGCTAGAAGACGCCTACGCGCCGACCTTGACCTTGTGAACGTCATAGTTGTTTAGTTGTTACCTCGTGGTCACACATTGCAAAACAAATTACAAAAAAATGTACCAATTAGCTAATTATATCGATCAAGGTCTACAATAATTGGTTATACAATTCAGATCAATAATTGGGAAGAAATTATCACTAACTCGGTAAAGTGAAGCAAAGTTCGGCTTTCTTTTTAGAATGATCTTCTGAAGCATTATGACATATTTTTTTCTGAATTTTCATTATGACATAATATATGAAGCCATTATCATTTGTTGAGCATTCGGAAGCATGAAGCACTCAGATATGTAATTTTGTAATAATGAAGTTATCCGATCCGTGAAAATGGGAAGTAGAAAAATCTTGCATTGAAAAATATGTTAAATATTAAAAGGAAAATATATATTTTGTCTAAATCAAGTATTGTCATCTATAGTTTGCACAATATCTAGGATCCAGCTTGAAGTCAACCATATTTCTAGAAAAACAATATCCAATTTTCTCAGTGTCATTCGTCAATGTTTTATATACATGCTAAACATTCAGAATTTCAAGTTGATGCCGCATACCTAATTAATTTGTAAATTAAAACGTTGGAAGGAAAAAATCATCTTACAAGGAGAGATAGTGTGCAATCAGTTTCCAGCATCCATTCTGGATATGCTTCATACCAAGATGAGTAGAAAATTATGAAGCAAGGAACATACATACTGGCGTCTCCAGCATGTGCAGGCGCAAAGAGGCTGCAACACCACGCTCAGCATTAGTACTTAGTAGGGACATATCCAGCAATCAGCATTCAGCAGAGCGAAGCACAAACACCAAAGCAATCAGCGGCAGTTTAGCGCACAAACACACACACAAAAACTGGGGTCAGCAGCGAAACATCTTTGTCGCTGAATCTCATCTCGGGTTTGCAATCTCACAGGCACATCTCTCTCTTTTACATCTCTTTCCTGGACCTCGCTGCCCCGACCCAGGCATCCCCGCCGGCCCTCCCCTCCCCTTATTCCCCTTCCACCGGCATCCTCCCATCCTCCGCGTGGCCGGCCAAGCATGGGCAGGATCCCCTTCATCACCTTCCCACCGTTCTCCTGCCATCCACGGCGCGGCTGGGAGCCTAGCCGAGGTCGCAGTGGCAAGGAGAGGGACCTCTCCTCTGCCCCCGACCAGATCGGTGGTGCTCCAGCTCACCAATGCTCTTCCTCCCCTTCCCTCTGGCCGGTGAACCTGGCCAAGCGGCCGGCTGTGGCACCTCCGTCCAATCGACGCCCGTCAGGCCCCACCTCTCTCAAGCGATCTGACTCCCCACCGCTCTGGTCAACGCCCATCGGATACACAAGGAATAGCGAGCGGAAGTCTCCTTTGCGAGAGGATTTTGCACTCAGGAGTCGACAGCCAGAAATCTCCATCCGCCTAGAGATCTTGAAGAAGCCATCCATCATGCCTCACCGTGGCAGTCGACGACAGAGGCTGGTGTCGATGGTCGACACCCTTGTGGACGGCAGGCCGCTCTTGCTTCCGATTTTGGTAAGGGAATGCTCCGGCTTCTCGCCTTCTCCCCATGCTGCTCTCCCGCTGCTCCCAATTAAGGTTGTCTCCTCCGCCTTCCCGCTTGTCCCGTCCAGCCGGAGCGGAGAGAGAGGAGGGGATTTGTCGATGGATTGTCCTCTTCTTCGTTTGGAGGGTCGGCCGAACCGTTTTCTACTCAAGCGGTGGCAGGATGTGTAATTTCCATCGAAAACTGAGGGTAAGAAGAAAACGGACGAAAAATCTGGGGAGAAACCTTACTTCCTTTATTAGTAGGTAAAGATACAGAAATCTGGAGCATTTTGTGTGGATAATTATAGTAATGCTAAGTTACAGAACATTTTTTTTTACATAACGCAGTTACTGAATGATGTGGAGGGAGGATGTAGGGATCATGGCCCTAAAATCAGAGAATAATTCAAAAATAAAACCACCATAATTGTGTATGAAATACATCAAACCGTTGGGATTCGTAATTTTTTCAAAAGATTGTTGTACATATGGTTTGTTTCCGTTTTCTTGACAGCCTCTTCTAATATATAATGACGCATGCTTTGGCATGTGTTCGAGAAAAAAATATATCAAAAGATCACCCGGACTTGCGTTGGTACTTTAAAAAAAAAATATTGAGTGTTCATAATAATCACGTTAATAATTTGCTCCATGTCTCCCATCGGAAAGTGCATGGAGCTCCTATGGGTTTTTTTTGTATTAATTAATATTTGTATGAATTGTGCATATACCTTATTAAACTATTTGTTGGCTTCAAGGTTGAAAGAAGAAAAAAGTGAAGAAGGTCAAATGTTGACCAAGGAGCCATTAGGAGTGATCCGAAGATTGTTCATGAGAGAAGTTCAGCCTATGACAAGCATGCCGTTAAAAATAAGATTGAGTAGGCTCTCATGCATTCCTTCAAGACATCGTTAATATGAAGAAAGAAGAAATGATTCAAGGTTGATCAAGTTGAAGCGCAAGTTCAAAATGAGTCATCTAGAAGAGATTATATCCTTGAAGCTTGTCATTGTTTTGGTGATAATGGATATGTGAAGATATACTTAAGAAGAGGTTCTCCCGTAGTGAAGAACGGGGAAGCAATCTGCAAGACTTCAACAAGCAAGCGCAATGAAGAAAGGTGGTCCAACTTGAGAAGGTCAAGATTGCTGTTATCTAGCTCAAGTCTAATGCACGAGGCTATGGTTTGTTCTTGACATGTTTTCTCTTTTATTGGTCTCTTGGTGTTTGTTGGGAAGCCAAGTTTTAGGATCGGAAGTCGTACTATCAAGAGGGTATCTCGAGTGAGTATCTTGATCATCTAGTTTGGAGAGAGATTAAACATTCACATCTTTGAAATCATTTTTCTTGGTTGTTACATGGATCATATCCATGTGAAGATTTCGAGCTTGTGGTTATTCTTATGACAATCTCCAGTTCATTGAAAATAGATTTCGTATAAAAACATGTTACTTTTAAAATGTTGGAGATTTTGCCGGTTCTTCGTTAAAGGAGCTTTAACCTCTAAATTCTTGGCAAATTCTCCCTTAAATTTGTTACATCTTATGAAGTATCGAAGCTACCGCCAACCATATCCTGTCTTTCAGAGGGGAATCCATTGGATCTAGATCTTTGAGAAATTTAGTTTTCTCATCCTTTGTTCTTCATCTATTATTCCCTCATAGGTTTTGTAGATTTGTTGGAATTTGAGAGTGGAGGACCTGAGGACCCCATGTGTTCTTACCTTTGCCTTTGGTTTATCAGTTTGAATTCTCCCCGGAGATTTGGTTGGTAAAAGTGTGTGAACTAATTATTCTTGGGTGCTTGTACCTAGAGCTTGTTCCTCTTGGGTTATTGAAACCCCAGATTGCTTTGTGGCCTTGTGAGCTTTCAATTAAGTATTAGAGATAACCCCAAGTTTGAAGTCTTTTGTGGCGATTACTTGGGAGCCTCCAATTAAGTTGTGGAGTTTTCCCTAACCTTGTACTGGTTCGGTGACCACCATCAACGATCAAATTGTGAATCGAGGATTTCCCTTTTGGTGAGAAGGTTCGAGGAAAACACGGCGAGCCATTGTGGTGATTGGCTAGCCTTGTGCTGGAACATCGCTCCAACAGAGAGTAGCATCCGCAAGAGTGTAACATTCAGGATACATCGTCGTCTTCATGTGTCTCGGTTATCTTATGCACTTTACTTTGTGATAACCTTCGTGCTTCGGTTAGCTTCTCACAAGAGCCAAGCGTTGCGGGCCTAAGGGCTTAGCGACTTTCTTTTATTTTGTGGGTTTTTTTATTAGCTAAGCGCCTAACTAAGAACTTCTTTGTTGTGCATGCTCTAAGGCTGCTCCATAATAAACATTCTGTAGGTATCGTCACAAGATATGGATAAATAACAACAGGGAACAATATCAACATAATGTGTTGTATTTCTGAGACATACTTGTCAAAACCACAATCAATTTACATTTATGAAGAGTGCAACATGTAGAAACCAGCTTAATTAGACGTGTAAGTGTGAAAATAATTCTGGCCTGGGATCTTAAATTTATTCTTTGATACCGTAAATGCTCTCCCAACTGTGATCCTAAGGCTCGAATGTCGTTGAATCCTTGTTTGGCGGTCCTAGCGTAATTCCTAGAAGAGAACTCATTCAGATCTTGTGAAGTGTTGTAGAAACCTACAACATATCATGTGATCCTAGCATAGTTCCTAGAAGAGAACTCACTCAATCTGTTTTCCGATACTGCAGATATCCTCTTAGATGTGATCCTAAGGACCGAATGTCATCGAATCGTTCTTTGGCCGTCTCAGTATAGTGTCTCCTAGAAGAGAACTCATTCAAGTCCTCAATGGTTGTAGAAATCACGAGGTCTATACTTTTTTTTTCCGAGGACATCGCAGGAGCTCTGCGTCATGAGGTGTAAAACATGATGCGAATAGTGTAATGTATGTTCCGTGCATAATTCGACCATGAAATCTGTCCTCAGAGGCGCACTTGTTTCCCCACTCAATCCATTATGCTAATGATCTTTGTTTTGTCCAATGTTGACTAGTTTTGGTTTGAGAATGAATAAATATAACAGCTACGACGGAGTTATCGGACCCCAAATCCTATCCACCCACCACCTGATGGCGACATGCATCCACAACCGAAGACAATGTTGCATGCCCTCTCCTCTGGCTGCATTCCTGAAGTGTCGCGTGTGTGCTCCATCATCGCGTGGAAAGCTGAAAGCGGCCGACAGCAAGAGCCCCAAGGGGAATCGACCCTGCGCCTGAACTGGAGAGCTTACCTGACGGAGCAATGGCGCCCTCAATCGCACGTTTTCCCCCGTAAAGCTGTTGCTGAACGTATCAGACCTCGTGGTCTGCTGTTCATAGATGTTGGACGCTTCGGCCGGTTGGAGAAACTGGCCGGCAACGCTGACAGGAAGAGAAGGTTAGGGTACGATGTGAGATAATAACAGGGAGATGAACTGCTCAGCAAAGGATGTGGAGCCGTGCTTGCTATAGTGGGTTTTGGACCAAGACAACGAACCATCGTCCTTGCTTGCTTGAATAAGATGATCGACTCAGGCCACACGCATTTCTGGAAGATGCCTTACTCACGCCAGCAGGGGAAAACGTGTGACGGGAATGATCTTCTTCATCGCTTTGCTGGTGTAACTCAATCTAAACGAAAGAGACGATTTTCCTCCCAGTGGTAAGTCATGGTAGAGTAGCAGCTCCAGGGTTGAAATCTTGCCGCTGACGCGGTTACTCTGGAAAAGCGAGAAGCACGGAGCCCATCGTCGCGCATTATACTGGAGGGAGCATAGGAAGCTCTGATTTCAGGGGTTTTAGGCTACATGGCGCAAAGACGAGAAACATCAAGCCATCATCATCCTTCGAGAACATTTTTTTCCTTCTTGAAAAAGATGATTGACTCACACCACACGCTTTTACAAGAAGGTAATCGACTCACGCCACAAGGAAATATGGCAATAAAAATTGTCTGCTTATCGAAGCTGAGTAACCATGAGCCATCACTTTACTGACGCAAATCGATCATACTTAAAATCATTGACTTTGTGTTGTAAATTGTGATAGTTTAATCTATAGGTAAAAACCAAAGCACAACGCAACAAATTTGAGATTTCGACAGCTCCTTACATTCTCGGCGAATTGATTTTTAAACTGAAGATTTTTAGACACCGAGGAAGGAACATATTCACTATATGAATGCTATTGGTAAACAATGTAAACCTGTTAATACAATGAAGAAAAAAAAGGTACAATACATGTAATTGTTGAGTGTGTTCCTTAGACTTTCAGCTGTATAAAACTTTACTTAATTCAGTCGTTGAAAAAAAGTATAAAGTGATTTATATTAGATTTAGATTTTCCTATAAATCTCAAAGCTCACATAGTGAAAGCTATGTGATTCTGAGTTCAAGTTGGTGGCAGCTCACTAAGGAGTGGCAAGAGGTGGGAAATTTAGTCCCAAATGGAAAGTTAGAAGAAAGTTATACCATCTTATAAGGTGGATTGTTCCACCACTAGTAAGCATACCTGGCTATGGGCAGCCCGGCCCAAGGCGCGGCCCGAAAAACTCGGGCATGGGCCTAGAAATGTTGGCCCAATATCCGGACTAGGCTTGGGTAGCCAAAAAATGCGATTTTACACTACAGCCTGGCGGCCTGGCCCAGCCTGACGTCCCGATGGGCTTGATGGGTATTTGGTGAGGCCAGGCCAGGCTTGGGCCTGAATTTCCAACGTCGGGCTTCCCTTGGCCCAGCCCGAGGCCTGGCCTAGCCCGACACATGACCAGGTATACTAGTAAGGGCATCTCTAGTGGCTCCTCTATATGATCCTCTAAATGTGTATAGATGATCATGAGCTAAAAAAACGCTTCCAGTGGCTCATCTAAACGGTCATCTAAATATAGAGGACTATTAAATGAGAGTTGGTTGTTTGACACTCAACGCACTTTGGTGGTCGTCATTG
The DNA here is from genome assembly GCF_022539505.1 of Lolium rigidum. NCBI lineage: Eukaryota > Viridiplantae > Streptophyta > Magnoliopsida > Poales > Poaceae > Lolium > Lolium rigidum. The sequence continues at coordinate 148,638,642 of NC_061512.1, read as the reverse complement.
AATAGATCCTGGACATCCAATCTATTCTCCCTACTCCGCTTCGTCCGATCAAGTCAATCACCAAATATCTTTTTATGCAGAAGTTAATTATGGCGTATCATCAATTAGGATCTGGTGATCATATCTCACGAAATCAGTGTTGAAGTCCCTATTCCCGACCTATTCTCAAGCAAGATACTTTCCTATTCTCAAGTCTTCCTTTCCCTAGCGACGAGGCATACCCCATGACTCCGCCCGCCCGCGTCGCTACCATCGTTCTTGCGTGCTTGCCGCCACCCTGCGTCGGCGACCTGCCCCCGTCGGGGTCACCCCTCCTATCCCCGCGACGTATCACCCTCCCTCCGAGCTCCTGCCCTTGGCATGGACGAGATCCCCTTCCTAGATGTCCTCATCCTCTTGCCTGAAGTATCTACACCGTCGGGTGACAGAGGATGCTCTCCTCCTCCTTTCCACGGGCTGAGTTACGCTCGGCTGGGAGGGCACCGGGCTGCTAGCCGTCGCCGGCATACCACACGCGGTCGCCCTCCACCGTCGGCTTCTCCCCCTGGCCTGCAACCCCGCCTTCACGGACCACCCATCAGGTGCCACCTCCTCAAGGTGACAAACACACCCAGTCTCCCCTTTTCTTGATTTCATTCGATTGATGGGCACTCCGTTGCAGAAGCACGGCGTGGGCAGTGACAGCCTCTGATGAAACCCGACACGACAGTGTCTTTATTCGAGCAGCTCCTAAGGCATGATTCAGATGGGAAACTCCAGGCGTGCCAGTGATGTATGTTATTATTCAGCTGCTTGATTGCTAATTTGCTATGCACTTTACTCAAAGTCAGTGGATCAAGTCTTGTGCTGGAGCAGTAGTAACTGCCAATTCTTATGTTGGCTCTTGTCATGAAAGCTCTATCTGTTATCCTATTAGGAACATTTCTTACTAACAAGAGGGATACTTGGCTTAAATATTTAAATTACATTAATCATATCTTTTGCTCTACATTTTGTTCACAGATAAATTACAGTTTGTGTTACTGAGTAGTCAGTATGTAGTACTCATTTTTGTGCTATGTCAATGGTATATTTTCTTCTGTTGGAGTCATGTGTATAGATGATAGAATAATAGGTTAGTTAGAGCCCTACCATTTGTGCCTCCTTGTGGTGTACTTCCTCCTCGTTTGCAGATATATGTCATTTTTTGGGGGTCACCATAGTGCAAGATCTAGGCTATGATTTTTATACTACAATGGAAGGAAATATGCTATAGAATTTTTTATGCATGTCCTGCTTTACTGCATCAATCATTATGTGCTCATGCTTGGACATAAATGTAGTGATTGATTCTCCCAATTGCGTGAGTATCTCAGTCAACGGTTTCTGTTGTGATGTAGGAGCTTTGGATAACCAGTGATTGGTTTTTCCTGCTGCACCACATTTTATTGGATGTTGGCTGAAGTTAATTACGAGTACATCTTCTCCCTACAATCGTGTCATCAGTATCGCTGTTTAAACGTATATATTGTTCCGGTTATGTAGATTTCAGAGTTGTTGACGCTCATCATCATAGCCGAAACCTTACACGCCCATGTTGCTTGCTTTCAACATCACCGCTTCGTGGCCAGCTCCATCGTTTCCCTTTATCTTAGCCTGTGAAAACAAAAGGATACACTATTTGGATCATCGGTAAATTTGGATCAGATAACTCTTCGATTTATAGATGTATTTGTCTTACTGTATATGTATGGTTCGTCAAAAAAGTATGTTTTAGCTAGCTTCACAATGGCGAGGAGATGCGGAGGGGAAGCGCTGCTAGCTATTTAGATTTTCTGCTGCTACTTTGTTGTTGCAGCGAGAAGTTGAGAAAGAAATTTAGCAGGGAGAGGACGAGGTGGGTCTGTACATTTTATTGGCATCTCTCCTACGCTGCACTGCACATCACATGTCTATTGGATTGGATGGATGATTTGGATAGTGATCAGGAAGGGCTTTGTAGGTTCCTGCTGTGGATAAGAAAAAACGGTGATCGAGCTCGCCGCCCTCGTCGTCGCCTAGGTGTCCTCCGCCGCGCGTAGAGGCCCCGGTGACTATCCCGGGGCCAATTTTTGGTCAAATTAGGCGCGCGGCGAGGATTAGTAGTTCTTTTGGCTGTTATATGCAAATTATGTGTGAATGTAACTCGATTGGAGCATCAAACTCGTTGCATTTCGCAGGTTCATCGCCGAAAATTTCCCGCGGTGTTTGATTTCTTTTTTTCAGTTCGTCTTTTCGGTTTCTATTCTGCACCTCGACTAAACTAAAATCGACGAAACCGTAAAATTCGGGAGACTGATAGACCCAATTTTCGGTTTTCAGTTTCGGCGAGTTCACCCACTGCTACATATGCTCTTAGAATACACTACAATGTCTTTCCTGTTTGATCTGTAAAACGTTGATGTATACCAAATTCAGTTATGTGCTCTATCTATTATTTAATTTAGTTTATCACTAGCTATTAGTTTTGCAGGATGCTGAATCACAAAATGCAACCAAATTCCGGTGACTTAGGAAGTGCAAATTATAGATGAGTTGGTCTCGGTACTAAAGAAGTAATCGTCAATGCACACCTTGTTCAGTTATGGATGTTGCAAGGATCACCGCTGACTTCTCCCAGGTACATATACAATGCATTTGATTGTTACTTATGAATGTTACACGCAACCATTCTTCTCTAAAGTGAAATGCGCTGAATGCTACTGCTGATGATCCATTGAATCCACTATGTTGAGCAGAGCGCGCAGTCGGGTTATCCGCAACTTTTTTTTAGGTGTTCTTGCGGTGAAGAATGCCTATAAATTTTCCATAGAACAAATTCTTGAAAATGGATAAGTTGTGAGTATTTAGGAAATGTGGACAATTTCTGTCTTGTAGATTCTCTGCATGTATGTCCTTTTGAGGATTCGATCGGGGATGGGCTTAGTTGGAACACATTACTGGTTGTTTTATTATTCCCAATTCCTCTGTTGGATGGATTCAGCTTAAGATTTGTTGCTGCTTTGTTTCAACAGTGATATCTTACTAGATTAGCGGGTAAGGTTCAATGTCGAAGGCTTGCTTACACATTAAGAGCAGCTGGACATTTTAAAAAAATTATACTGTATTGTTGTTCAGGTAATTTGGGGATGTACCCACATTGTTCTTGTTTTAACAACTTTTGCCAACATTTTTCCTGTGGTCTTAACAAATGAATCACTTCCCTATTTTCTGGAAGTGCTAATTTTGCAGCCGCTATCTTGTACTAAGAGAGTACTTAGTACTCGGTGCAAGTCTCAAGTTTCTTCAGTATTATGACAATCTCAAATAATCATCTCTTTGACATGATTGATGCAGTCTTTTGGGTGGATAGGAAAGTGCTGATGGCCAAGAAATTCTTAGTTGTATTGTGCAGTTTCTGCCGCTAAATTTATGTATTGACATGCATAAAGATCTGGATTTGGAGAAAATGTACACAAACACAGTAACTTGGTTAGACTAGCTAGGTAGGGAGAGACTATGTACCACTGTACAAGTCTATTTTTTTCATTTGAGATATAGTACTAGACTTATTAAGCAGCCTGCAGTAGAAAAGCAACAAATCCACCCAGGGAAGCGTAGGATGCATGGTCTAAGCGAGCAGCGGGCGGAACTCAGGCACCCACGGTTGGCTACTGTTTTTTGGCATGAAATCGATGTTTGGCCTAGGAAGTGCCTAGAATCAGGTGGAAAATGACAGGGGAGTTGTCATTAGGGCGATAAACAAAGCATCATTGATTTGCTTGTTTTCTTGAAGTTGTTTCAGCTGCGAAGTAATGTTTTTAAAACTTAGGTTTGTTGGATTACAAGCAGATTTACTAATGTGATTGTTTACTAATTGAAACATGTGTGTTCCTTATCTTGGATGAACAGATTAGACGCTTTGTGTTATTTAGTTTTACACACAACAATGAATGTGTGAAACTGGTTATGGTAATGTTTGTCAAGGGTTCGATTGCATGTTGCAAGGCGATGGAGGACATTGAGCTAATGTAGGTGTTCAATACTTAGTTCAAGACTTGGGGACACCCATAATATGTTCTATGTGCAGAGAGCAAGATGTTAAACTGACCTATCTCCGGTTGAAAAAGTGAACATGACCGAGTTGTATCTGGCCACTCCTTTGCCAAATTACCAGAGGCTAAGTATTTTCCATAGACATTTGTACAGGGAGCTTGTGTTTGAATAAACTCAGTATGGCTTTGAAATGATCTTGTGTTTGAATAAACTGATGTATGGTCCTAAGATGAAATAGTCTGCAGCTCATTTCTAGCTCTTTATTTTCTTTCCTCAATGGACTTGGAACTGATATGGGATGTGGAACAATTAACATGCCATTTCATAGCTGTAAAGGTGCCCGTAGTTGTTGTTTGAGAAGAGTTGATAGTGGTGTGATCTTTTTTTTGGTCCACAGAGTGTGCAATATGTTTCCGCTGCAAGTTACAGAAATATCGGTTTGAAACAACCCCAAAAAGAATTTAAGAGTTGTGTCCTTTCTTTTGTAGAAAAATCGATGAATTACCTCTATTAGGTGCAAAAATTGGCTAACAATATGGATAGAATATTTGCAATTATTTTTTCCTTTATGTATAATTTTATTTCTGATGTATCCTGTAATATTTTGCTCATGACATAAATATAGGCCAATTAAAGAGATCGAGGACACCGGCGCTGGTGACAGAGAAGTAAAAATCGTTGCTTGTTGCCTTGTATACACAATTTGACATTACTATGCTTATAAAAATCGTTGCTTATTGATCATTGTATACACATCACTATGTTTATAAAAAAAAATCCGTAGCAACGCACGGGCATTCAACTAGTACATGTAATTGTTGAGTGCGTTCCTTAGACTTTCAGCTGTATAAAACTTCACTTAATTCAGTCGTTGAAAAAAAAAGTGACTCATATTAGATTTAGATTTTCCTATAAATCTCAAAGCCCACATAGTGGAAGCTATGTGATTCTGAGTTCAAGTTGGTGGCAGCTCACTAAGGAGTGGCAAGAGGTGAGAAATTTAGTCCCAAATGGAAAGTTAGAAGAAAGTTATACCCTCTTATAAGGTGGGTTGTTCCACCACTAGTAAGCATACCTGGCTATGGGCAGCCCGGCCCGAGGCGTGGCTCGAAAAACTCGGGCATGGGCCTAGAAATGTTGGCCCAACATCCGGACTGGGCTTGAAAATGCGATTTTACACTACGGCCTGGCGGCCTGGCCCGGCCTGACGTCCCGACGGGCTTGATGGGTATTTGGTGAGGCCGGGCCAGGCTTGGGCCTGAATTTCCAGCGTCGGGCTTCCCTCGGCCCAGCCCGAGGCCTGGCCTAGCCCAACACATGACCAGGTATACTAGTAAGGGCATCTCTAGTGGCTCCTCTATACTTCTTTTCTGTTTATTTTTATTTTTGTTCAAATTTGAAAATAGTTTAAATTCGGAAAATTTTCAAAATTGAAAATTGTTCAAAATTAAAAAAATGTTCAAATTTTAAAAACGTTCAAATTTGAAAACCGTTCAAATACAAAAAATGTTCAAATTATAAAAGCGTCCAAATTTGAAATCCATTCGAATTTGGAAAATGGTCAAATACAAAAAATGTTCAAATCATAAAAGCGTTCAAATTTGAAATCCGTTCAAATATATAAAGCGTTCAAATTTGGAAAAATGTTCAAATTCGAAAAATGTTCATAACTAAAAATGTTAATTTTTTGGAAAAAATAAATTTTACAAATTTTTAAAAATGTTCAAATTTAAATTATGTCCATATCCGAAAATGTTCAAATTTCAAAAAAAAAAATTAAATCAAAATCTGAACATTTTTAAAATTTCGAAAATTTCGAATCTGAACAGATTTTGAAATTGTGTTCTCCAATTTTTTTTTTGTTAGATATTGAAAAAGAAAAATATTAACAGAAAAGAAACATCAAAAAAAATAAAAAAACGTACCTACTCTTAATGGGCCGCGACCCAACCCACCGACCTGGTCGCTGGAGTGTGCGGTGCCCCATACATGCCGACCAGGTCGGCAGCCCCCCGTGAAGCGGCATAAGAATGGAAAATGATTCATCTCCCCCGGGGGATGGAGCGTCCGCAACCTCCTCCTTAATTGCACGACGCGTGTCCCCGTCCAAGTAGTGGGGCCCACTGGCACTTCTTATCCTCACGCCTTCTTCCTCCTCCACTAGTTCTCGTGACGAGATTGCGCCGCCGCCGGGAACCCATGTCGCCACTGCTGCTCTCTGCTACCGACCACGCCCACGCCCACCTCCCCGTCGGCGCCGCCCACCTCCATGTCCCGCCGCCCACCTCCGCGTACCTCCGTGCCGCCTACCTCAGTGCATTTCTCCTCCCAAAGCCCGCCCTCCTCGCCGCCCGTTCCCCATCCGGAGCTCGCCCACCTCACAACTCAGAGCTCGCCGGAGCCGACGGCGGGGCAGACGACGGGGCCGGCGACGGGGAAAAGCTCGCTGCTTCCTCTCCTTCTCCGTGGTGGTGTGCTCCATGCTTCCATCTCCTGGTTCCCCAGTATCCCGCGCATCGCTCGGGAGAGGTCGTCGCCGTCATGAATCTGCTGCAGAGGTGGGCTGCAGGCCAGTGTGGGCGTGCTTCCAGCGGTGGACGTGGTTGCTACAAGAGGCGGCCGGTTTCGCTCCGAGGGGCGGCCAAACTTGCTACCAGAGGTCGCCGGCGTTGCTACCTATCTGCGTCGAGGCTGCTACCAAGGTGTATCAGAGTTGCGGCCAAGGCGTGGCGGTGTTGCTGCCAGCGGCCGCCGGGGCTGCTACCATGGCGCTGCGGCATTTGCTGCCATGGCGAGGCGGGGTTGCTGCTAGCGGCCGTCGGGGCTGCTACCATGGCGATGCGGCGTTGCTGCCTTAGCTTGGCGGCGTCGCTGCCAGCGGCCGCCGCGGCTGCTACCATGGTGCATTGGCACTGCTACCATGTACCATAATCGTCGACGACGTGTTGGGCTCTCCGGCGACGGCCGAGGCTGTTGAAGGAGCAACGCCGCCTTGCACGGATGTAGCGGAGGCGGAGCGGTGAGGTATGATGTGGCTGCTACATCGGCGCATGACTGGCTCTCCGGCGACTCCATGACGGGATTTCTCCGGCGACGCCACGGCGTGGTTCTCCGGCGACGCCACAGCGTCGTTCTCCGGCGACGCCACGGTGTAGATCTTCGGCGATTTTCGGAGGGAAGGACCATCAACGGCGGTTCTGCATACGCGAGGGACGAAAGTCTCCGGAAAACGACGGTGTTAGATCCCTTCATGGATGTGTTTTTTTTGGTTTCCTTTGCTAGGAACGTTGACCGGGGCTGGATGTTCTTGATCAAACGCATCGCACGGCTGACGACCCGGGGATCGAGAGATTTAATCCCGCCGGGGACGCTCAGCACGATCCATATGTTTGCTACAATTGTACCATATGTTTGCTACGGGGGTCTCCAACGAGGTCTCCGGCGAGTCCCCGGCGAGACTCCGGTGAGCTCCTTTTTTTGCTACATGCAGTTGCTACATTAGCATTTTTCTGCTACAATAGCATATTTTTTTGCTACGAGATCTCCGGCGAGGTCTCCGGCGAGCTCAGCCTTTTTATTTGATTTCGTGACTGAACCGTTTTTTGCTACAATGTAGCAAAAGCGGATTATTTTTTGCTGCCGGAAGTTGTTTTTTTGCTACATTCAGTAAAAGCAGATCTGGCCGTCCAAGATGGCCGATCCGACGGCTGGCGACCCGGGGGCTGGGAAATCAGATCCCCGGGGGACGCCGAGCAGTTTCCAGAATCGCCGTAGGTAGTTGAGTCATATACTGTTTCTTGAGGTGTATTTTTTTCTTCAACAAAAATAGGAAAATAAGGGGAGGCCCGGTCCACTGGGCTCCGAGACCAGATCGTAAACGGGAGCGATACCGATTTGTTCCATAGCAGAAGTTTAGAGCATCTCCAACAGAAGTTGTAAATATCGGCGCGCTATACGTCCCTTCCGACGCGCTGTAAACGTTTGCCGCGTGTTTTGACGAACTTTCCCCCGCCGGACGCGCCAAAATACAGCGCCTGCGCGGGCGGTGAAATTGGGCCTCCTGCGGACGCGCTAAAATACAGCGCGCGCCGTCACGCGAACGGCTAGTTTTTTTGTATATCATTCGAAACGGATCAAACAATTCAAACAAAATTACGGAAATTTAACCGAAATTACGAAATATATTAAAAGTTCGACAAATACCGACATTTTATTTAAACTAAACTAAACTAGACTACTCTGAATCCTCCCGGTCGAAGTCCGACGATCCGCTAGTCGGAGTCGTGTCGGAGACGGGAGTGCTCGTCCACTCCCGGGAGGAGGAGGAGCTCGGCGAGGTTCCTCGACGGTCCGGCGCCTCTCTTCTTCTCCTCCGCCCTCTTCGCCCTGCGCGCCGCCTTCGCCGCCCGCTCCGCCTTCCTCGCCGCCGACTCGGCGCGGCGCCGGTCGCGGTCGGCCTTCTTCTTCGCCGCAGCCTTCGCCTTGGCATCCTTCTTCCGCGCGTAAACGCCTCCGTGGCGGCGACGTCCTCCGGGAACGCGCGCGCCCACTCGAGGCGCAGGCGCTCGTCCTGCTCCGCCACGCGCAGCGCGCTGCTCGAGGTCGCGGGCGCGGCGCCGCTGCTCGGTCGTGATGAGCGGCGATGGCGGCGCGAGCATCTCCGCCGCTCGCGCGTCCAAACGTCGTCGAAGTTCATCCGCCGGCGGGGGCGGCCGAGGCGCCACGCGACGGCGTCGTAGGCTCGCGCCGCCTCGTGCGCGGTGTCGAAGGTGCCGAGCCGGATCCGCTCCTCGCCGGAGCGAATCTCGGCGTCGAAGCGGCCGCTCGGCCGCGCGCGGACGCCGCGGTAGCCTCGAGGCGGAGCGACGGCGCGGAGGCATGTCGCCGGAGGCGGAGGCGGACAGGCGGCGGAGGTAGAGCGGTGGCGCGTGGCGCGGAGGCGAGCGGTGGGGGAGAGGCGGAGGGACACGCGGAAGTTTCGAGAGGTGGGAGAGGTAGTTGGCGCGTTCGCGCGTGTCGTCCATATAGCGCGCGCGGCAGCGCACGCGGCAAATTTCCCGCGTGGGATGGCGCAAAGCGCGGGCGCGGCAAAAATTTTACCGCGCGCGCTCTTTTCCCGCGTCTGCTGGAGCTTCGCGCGAGCTCTCGCGCGCGCCAAACTGGCAGGTATTTTGCCGCGCGCGCCTTTTACAGCCTCTGTTGGAGATGCTCTTAGGAGGGGAAGGGGCCTCGGCTAGGGTTCTCTTCTTTTATATAGAGATCGAGACGCCGCTGCCGCGTCTTTCCTCCTGTCCCCAAACCAGCAACGAACCAACATCGAAATCCGGCATCGGAAGGGAAGGGGAAGGGATTGCTCGTCGATTTCTCTTCTGATCCAGGCGATCGCGTGTATGGAGGAGGTTTCAATGGAGGCGGTGGCCGGTGACGATGGTCCGCTGATGCCTAATGGATGGGGCGGTGAATTTTTGGGATCTGATACCGCGTCGTTTGATCCGGTAGTGATTGACGAGTTGCTGCGTCAGGTGAAGCTGCCAGCCGCAAGACCAGGTAGAAAGCATAGGCTGTCGGAAGCTGAGATCACGACCATACTCGCCCTGAAGCCGGTACCCCTTCCCACCACCGATTACCTGGACGACATGGCAGGAATCTTCCCGCCTGAGTATATCAATGAAAGGAAGCAGCAACTTGAAGCCGAGGCAGAGCTCACCAAGAAGATAGACGAGGAGTTTGAAGTGTTCCAGCAGCAGGTCATCGATAGCGTGCGTGTCAATGGCTACTTCGAGGTCGATGACGACTACTATCTCAACCAGTTCAAGGCCCATAAATGGGCGCTCGAAGAGTTTAGGACGAACGATTTTGGCGGACTCTGTTTTGCCGAGCAAGACGCGGAGATGGTCCCTTACTCTCCTAGCAAAGAAGATGCTGCTCTTCTGGATCCTCTGATTGACGATGAAGATGATGATGTGATTGATGATGAAAACAAAGCTGAAAGAGTGGACGAGGCACATGCCCACAAGGCTGCTCCTGCTATTGGGGACAACTGAACTGAGGAATCTGGTCCTTCTCTATCTAATTCTATATTATCTAGAAGATAACTGTGTTTCTGTGGATCCATCCATACATGTTGGTCCATGCTATGTAGTCTACCTGTACGTGTGTTATATTGGCACTCTGTTGATCTTCGTCTCCCCATATGTATTTGGCACTCATGTTAATCGATCTACCTATATCATCTATCTATCTGTGTTTTATTATAATTATAAGGGTACTCCTCTTATCTTATGTTTGCTTCAGCACTGTTGTACTATTGTTTGTTGTTGTGGGCGTCTCCTGAGAAAACTACAGGGTCCCAAAACAGTTCATGCCTTGTGTTTGTTACTGTAGATTATATTATGTTTGTTGCTCTAGATTGCTGTTTTTGGAATGGTACTGTGATGATAACGGTAGCACTCTTGCGTTTAGTCTGTTTTTATCTAATATGAACCCGAATTTCAGTTTTGCACTGGACTGAAACACGAGAAGTTTCTTGGTGTTTTCACTCCTCTTGAAGTGTAATATTTGCAACTTATAGTCATCCAATCAGTTAAGGAAGCAGGCTGTAACATCATGTCTCTGATTGTTCGAAAATTTCTATATCTGTGTCATTCTGAAATATTATCGAGAGTGAAGATAGGAGGGACCAAATGGGTTATTGTATTCTGTGATAATTTATATGAAAAAAGTTCCATCATACAGGCTTCAACTTACTCTAAAGTCCATACTTGTTCCTTATGTGAGTTGTTTTCTATATGAATGTTGTTTTGTAGTAACTTTCCTTTGCAGAAAGAGGTTATAGCTAGCTTTCATGATAACATTTAGTTCCAAATAATGTTGGATAGGTTTAGGCTTTGATCGAGTCTGCTAGAATAAAATGGAAATGATTTGTATGGTGATTGGAGAAACTGAAAAAATCACGAGTTGAAGAACCATTATCAGTATCCAGTTTCATGGCTATTGTGTTATATGTTGATAAGTTGCGCTGATAAATTGTGAAATGACAGCCATCATAAATGCATTACGTAGATCATTGTGCTGTTGGGTTCCTGATTGTTGTCTGCCAATGATTTTGCTTCTTTGAAACTGCGGACCTCAGGCAATCACTGTATATTCCTTTGTTGCTACAGTTTACTTCCCTGCAACACATTCTGTTATGAACCTTCCTGAATTGCTGTAGCTTTTGAATTCTATCTATTTTCTTTATGCTGCTAGATAAAGTCAGGTAGGCACACAATATCCTTTCACCTTAAAAGATACTAATCAGCATTATTCCGTATGCAGAACAGCTATGCAAGCTGGAGTTCTATTTAATCCACATGTGATAGTGTTTTTCTCCATATCGCAGCTATTTATTAATCTACAAATAAATGAGTATGGTTGAACATGATTGGGTTTCTTACAGATTGGAAAATGCATTTTCTCAATAATGTATTCTTGGTCAACTAGATTCTGATGTATCTATAACAACATGATTGGGTTTCTTACAGATTGGAAATGCATTTGCTCAACAATGTAGTATTTTTGAGCATATCCATGATGAGCATATCCCAAATTTTAAGGAACAATCTCGTGCGTAGCTATTGCCTTTGTTGATTTGCATGTTTCTCTAGCACTGTTGAGGAATTTTAGTTGAATCTGATTTGTGCACCAAACGAAGAGTCATTACCCCTAGTGCTTAGATTACTATTGTACATGCTTTTTTTTATCAGATCCTGATATATGATGTTCAGTTGTGGGAAACTGAATACTTGGTTTGAACAATTTGAAGGAATTAGGTCCTGCTGCACACTTCCCATCTTCGAGGAGCTTAGGTTGACGCCCAGTCGAGGTGGACATAATGTCGCAGCCTAGGCTGGAGATGTGAATCTACCAGGCTGAGGAGCTGTAGGTTTTGATCCGAATGGCGTTGACGAGAAAGTTCGTTCTGTTTCATTGGTGGTCATCTCCAAGATTTGTTTGGTGCATGTGGTACAAAATATACTCCTGCCCTGTGATATACTGAAGAATGGCTTCATAAAATTTCCTCAAGTGCGGCTGAGGGACAAGGACAGATCACTCCATGGTCCTCTGGTGGAGGAGGTGAAAGAGCTCATGGTTGGTTTCGATGAGATCACGGTGAAGGCGGTGCGCCGAAGGGCAAATGAAGTTGCTCATGTGTTAGCGAAGGAGGGCTGCGATAATAAACTGTCTAGGTCTTGGCTTGGTGTTCCACCAGCTGTTATTGTAAGTGTGTTGGATTCCGATGTTTCGGTGAATTAATATATCGCAGCGATCTTTTCTCAAAAAAAAAAATTCTCAAGTGCTATTATAACTCAGTTAGACTTAGAAATAGTACTGTCAAGTTCTGATTTTCCATATATTTGACAAAACTTATTATGCCTGAGAGGGAGCTACCAACGAAGCAGTTTATTTCCCAGAAGTAGCCGATATGCGTGGGTTTTTCTTAATTTCCTCAAGTGCTAGCTCACGGCGCCGTCGATGCCCGCCTCCCCCCTTTACTACAGCCACTTCCTCGGCCATGAGCGGTGCCGTCGACATCCGGGAGCAGCAAATCATCGGCCGCGGCGCAGCCCTGGATGTTTTCAAGGATGACCTGGTATGCCGTCACGCCAGATAAGCCCAAAGAGACGCCGGCCTTCATGTGAGATCGTGTCCACGCGGAGCACGAGTGGGTGACCGAAGTGGTAGAAATGAAGAGAGAAACATAAAGTGAGCAAGCGAGTTGTGTTGGGTTGTAACGACTTAAACCCAGATGTAGGTGCTTCTGATTAAATAATTTGTTTGAATAAAACAGCAAATAAATTTAAAAAAAATCTGTAAAATGAACAAGTGTTCAAACTGCACACCAAAAATCTCCGAGAAACAACATATGCAGTGGTATGTGCAAACATGACAAATAGGAGTGATGTAAGCAACAAACTAGATGTCACCATATTTTGTCTTTTCTGCACAGACCACTATGTATGTCTTTTCTCGAAGATTTCTTGTGTGCAGTTAGAACACTTGCTTGTGTTCATTGTACAGTACAAAACACTCTTTTTTAAATTTATTTGCTATATTTTAAAAAAAAATCAACCAAAAGCATCTAAACACTACAGGAATGGCTCGCTGCGCCGACGGCCGTGGCGTACGCCGACGGCCAAATGTCGGGGCCGTCGGCGTACGTCCGGTCCATGGCAGCGGCCCATCTAGCCCCTCGGCGTAGACATACCCTCGGCGTAGAGAGGGATACGCCGACGGCCACCCTCGGCGTACTAAAGACCGTCGGCGTAGCACTAGCATGTGCTCCGGTCCCGCTCCGGCCGTGACGGCCCGGTCACGGCGTCAGCGAGGCGCCGAGGGCCACCCTCGGCATAGGGCATCACCCACCTATGCCGACGGCCACCCTCGGCATACACTTTTTTTTTCTTTTTTTCTTCTCGGTCATTAACTTTATATTATGTTTGTTTTATTTATGTACTAGTATGAATTATGTAAAAATAGTTACTTTTTTAAAGAAAAAAAGGGTAGATGGCTTATGTAGATCCCACAAGTGACGCTCTCAAGGTTTTAAATAGCACGCAATTTCGCCGGTTTTAGCGCGCAATAGCGGATTTGGACCCTTCACGCTATATTTGACAGAAAATGGTCGCTACAATGCTAAACACGAAATAACACGCTAAATCGTGCTAAATCGCGCTAAAAGACATAACACGTAGCGGCGCTAAAACGTTTAGCTGCAAAAAACAAAGGTCCAAAACTGCATGCCAACCCATCCACCCAAAAGTCCAATTTCCCCAACAAAACTAAATACCTAAAGCTCGTATACGTACGGCAAAACCTAGCCTAAATCCCAGTTTAGCAGTTCCGCACGGAACCGACGGCAGCTACTGCCTCTTCCAGTGTGACGTCGGCGTGCGTTGCTTCCTCCCACAGAGTTCTGTCAGCTACTTCCTTCGGCTCGAATGTCGGAGACACCTTAGAAAAATCACCCACCAGGTTAGAGCTGACTAGAACCTCCTCCTCATCCTGATTTGTAGATGCGTAGATGTATTGAACTATTGATGTGTAGATCTTCCGATTCTGAATGAGTGCTTTCACTTTTGTTGTTGCCTTCTTGGCTCTAAATCATAATGTTAGTATGTGCTAAAAAATGTTGTCTTTAATTTGGTCCTATTTGGTCCTGGGAATCTACTTTGAACGATTTGATTATGCAATTTGTCTGCTGGACAAGATTTTAGTTGCCGAAATCCTTAACATTTACATGTCTTTTTGCAAAATGCTATTTTATATATAGCGCGTTATAGCGCGCTATAACGTGCATAGCGTTTAGAGAAGGTCCTCGCTAAATGAATTAGCGCGCTATTTAAAACCTTGGACGCTCTTCGTAGACGGGTCGACGGGATCCAGTAGGCCCAACATCTGCTATCGATGTACATATGTCCTAAAACAAAGGAAAAAAGTCCATTGCTAACCCTAACTCTAACCCTAACCCTAACCCTAGGGGTAGATTTGCGGGGTCCCCGCCCCTAGGGTTTCCCTAGATACAAACCACCGGAGCGTCCGAATCGCTGGAAACTCCTGCTACGGCTCATCCGGGGCCTATTTCATTCCAAACCTATGGTTTCCATGTGCATATGTCCTAAACAAAGCAAAGAAATTAAAAAAAATCCATTGGTGAACCCTCGCACGAAAAAAGCTATAGGGGTAGATCTGCAAGGTCCCCGGTCTAGGGTTTCCCAAGATACAGATCACCGGAGCGTCGGAATCGCTTGAAAACTTGCATTTGTCCCTAACATATGTGTACAAGTGTGATGTAAGGTTTGTCTAACCTTGCATGTACCCGGCGTTGACGATTTCCGCATACATGGGCCCACACTTGGTAAAATCCAGGATTTGTATGTGGAAACTCCTGGTACGGCTCATCCGGGGCCTATTTCATTCCAAACCTATGGTTTCCATGTGCATATGTCCTAAACAAAGCAAAGCAAATAAAAAAATCCATTGGTAAACCCTCGCACGGAGAAAGCTATAGGGGTAGATCTGCAAGGTCCCCGCCCTAGGGTTTCCCAAGATACAGATCACCGGAGCGTCGGAATCGCTTGAAAACTTGCATTTGTCCCTAACATATGTGTACAAGTGTGATGTAAGGTTTGTCTAACCTTGCATGTACCCGGCGTTGACGATTTCCGCATACATGGGCCCACACTTGGTGAAATGCAGGATCTGTATGTGGAAACTCCCGCCACGGCTGAAACAGAGCCTATTTCATTCCAAACCTATGGTTTCCATGTGCATATGTCCTAAACAAAGCAAAGCAAATAAAAAAATCCATTGGTAAACCCTCGCACGGAGAAAGCTATAGGGGTAGATCTGCAGGGTCCCCGCCCTAGGGTTTCCCAACATACGGATCACCGGAGCGTCGGAATCGCTTGAAAACTTGCATTTGTCCCTAACATATGTGTACAAGTGTGATGTAAGGTTTGTCTAACCTTGCATGTACCCGGCGTTGACGATTTCCGCATACATGGGCTAGCACTTGGTGAAATGCAGGATCTGTATGTGGAAACTCCCGCCACGGCTCAAACGAGCCTATTTTATGGTAAAGTATGCCCAACCTATGGTTTCCATGTACATATGTCCTAAACAAACCAAAGCAAGTAAAAAGTCCATTGGTAAACCCTCACACGGAGAAAGCTATAGGGGTAGATCTGCGGGGTCCCCGCCCTAGGGTTTTTCAAGATACAGACCATCGGATCGTCGGAATCGCTGGAAAACTTGCATATGCCCATAACATATGTGTACAAGTGTGATGTAAGGTTTGGCTAACCTTGGATGTACCCGTTGTTGATGATTTCCGCATACATGGGCTAACACTTGGTAAAATCCAGGATCTGTATGTGGAAACTCTCGCCACGGCTCAAATGGAGCCTATTTTATGGTAAAGTATGCCCAACCTATGGTTTCCATGTACATATGTCCTAAATAAACCAAAACAAGTAAAAAATTACATTGGTAAACTCTCGCACGGAGAAAGCTATAGGGGTAGATCTACGGGGTCCCCGCCCTAGGGTTTCCCAAGATACAGATCACCGGAGCGTCAGAATTGTTGGAAAACTTGCATCTGCCCCTAACATATATGTACAAGTGTGACGCGTCATTTTATGTGCTAAATGTTTTCCGTTTCGCGCGTTGGCGAACGGGTGCACGCGCGCGCCCGGTACGGCCATACCGCATGTCCCGGCGGCCCCGTTTTGCGCGAGTTGGCAAAGCAAACGGAGCCAAAAAAATCGAGCGGAGCCGCGTGGCGTCATTTTATGTGTCCTAGTAACCACCGCAAAAGACGGAACCGGGATACGGCAATTATCTTGGAGAACCCTTCACGAACGGGGCTATCTCGTCCGGAGTTCTATGGCTTTTAGGGGAAATGAGTAGGAAACGGCCCGTTTCACCACATAGTTTGTCGGAACGAGGCCATATTTGGCACGTGCGTGGGCCTTAGGATGGGAAGCAAGGCCCCGGTCGCGGATTTCCAATCCGAACCACGGGCGACGGTTTTTCCATTTTCGGGGTGCCGGAAGGGCTTTTTTTGTGAAGCAGCTACATGGTGCGCATTTCAGTATCGCGCGGGACCTCCGCGCAGCGGTAGGATACCTCCTACGCACCACCTATCACATGCCATATGCGCGCGGAAGCCATCTGGGAATCCCACCCGCTTCATGCGGTGCCCCGCCGAATCCGCTGGAAACTGACCGGATTTGAACTGGGCGACACTTTCCTTCGCTCAATAAATGGAGGGAAAAATGTTTTTAGGTCTAGGACGCATCATTTTATGTGCTAAATGTTTTCCGTTTCGCGCGTTGGCGGACGGGTGCACGCGCGCGCCCGGCACGGCCATACCGCATGTCCCGGCGGCCCCGTTTTGCGCAGTTGGCAAAGCAAACGGAGCCAAAAAATCGAGCGGAGCCGCGTGGCGTCATTTTATGTGTCCTAGTAACCACTACAAAAGACGGAACTGGGATACGGCAATTATCTTGGAGAACCCTTCACGAACAGGGCTATCTCGTCCGGAGTTCTATGGCTTTTAGGGGAAATGAGTAGGAAACGGCCCGTTTCACCACATAGTTTGTCGGAACGAGGCCATATTTGGCACGTGCGTGGGCCTTAGGATGGGAAGCAAGGCCCCGGTCGCGGATTTCCAATCCGAACCACGAGCGACGGTTTTTCCATTTTCGGGGTGCCGGAAGGGCTTTTTTTTGTGAAGCAGCTACATGGTGCGCATTTCAGTATCGCGCGGGACTCCGCGCAGCGGTAGGATACCTCCTACGCACCACCTATCACATGCCATATGCGCGCGGAAGCCATCTGGGAATCCCACCCGCTTCCTGCGGTGCCCCGCTGAATCCGCCGGAAACCGACCGGATTTGAACCGGGGCGACACTTTCCTTCGCTCAATAAATGGAGGGAAAAATGTTTTTAGGTCTAGGACGCGTCATTTTATGTGCTAAATGTTTTCCGTTTCGCGCGTTGGCGGACGGGTGCACGCGCGCGCCCGGTACGGCCATACCGCATGTCCCGGCGGCCCGTTTTGCGCAGCTTGGCAAAGCAAACGGAGCCAAAAAATCGAGCGGAGCCGCGTGGCGTCATTTTATGTGTCCTAGTAACCACCGCAAAAGACGGAACCGGGATACGGCAATTATCTTGGAGAACCCTTCACGAACAGGGCTATCTCGTCCGGAGTTCTATGGCTTTTAGGGGAAATGAGTAGGAAACGGCCCGTTTCACCACATAGTTTGTCGGAACGAGGCCATATTTGGCACGTGCGTGGGCCTTAGGATGGGAAGCAAGGCCCCTGTCGCGGATTTCCAATCCGAACCACGGGCGACGGTTTTTCCATTTTCGGGGTGCCGGAAGGGCTTTTTTTTGTGAAGCAGCTACATGGTGCGCATTTCAGTATCGTGCGGGACCTCCGCGCAGCGGTAGGATACCTCCTACGCACCACCTATCACATGCCATATGCGCGCGGAAGCCATCTGGGAATCCCACCCGCTTCCTGCGGTGCCCCGCCGAATCCGCTGGAAACCGACCGGATTTGAACTGGGGCGACACTTTCCTTCGCTCAATAAATGGAGGGAAAAATGTTTTGAGGTCTAGGACGCGTCATTTTATGTGCTAAATGTTTTCCGTTTCGCGCGTTGGCGGACGGGTGCACGCGCGCGCCCGGTACGGCCATACCGCATAGTCCCGGCGGCCCCGTTTTGCGCAGTTGGAAAAGCAAACGGAGCCAAAAAATCGAGCGGAGCCGCGTGGCGTCATTTTATGTGTCCTAGTAACCACTCGCAAAAGACGGAACCGGGATACGGCAATTATCTTGGAGAACCCTTCACGAACAGGGCTATCTCGTCCGGAGTTCTATGGCTTTTAGGGGAAATGAGTAGGAAACGGCCCGTTTCACCACATAGTTTGACGGAACGAGGCCATATTTGGCACGTGCGTGGGCCTTAGGATGGGAAGCAAGGCCCCTGGTCGCGGATTTCCAATCCGAACCACGGGCGACGGTTTTTCCATTTTCGGGGTGCCGGAAGGGCTTTTTTGTGAAGCGCCTACATGGTGCGCATTTCGGCATCGCGCGGGACCTCCGCGCAGCGGTAGGATACCTCCTACGCACCACCTATCACATGCCATATGCGCGCGGAAGCCATCTCGGGAATCCCACCCGCTTCTCGCGGTGCCCCGCCGAATCCGCCGGAAACTGACCGGATTTGAACTGGGGCGACACTTTCCTTCGCTCAATAAATGGAGGGAAAAATGTTTTTAGGTCTAGGACGCGTCATTTTATGTGCTAAATGTTTTCCGTTTCGCGCGTTGGTGGACGGGTGCACGCGCGCGCCCGGTACGGCCATACCGCATGTCCCGGCGGCCCCGTTTTGCGCAGCTTGGCAAAGCAAACGGAGCCAAAAATCGAGCGGAGCCGCGTGGCGTCATTTTATGTGTCCTAGTAACCACTGCAAAAGACGGAACTGGGATACTGCAATTATCTTGGAGAACCCTTCACGAACAGGGCTATCTCGTCCGGAGTTCTATAGCTTTTAGGGGAAATGAGTAGGAAACGGCCCGTTTCACCACATAGTTTGTCGGAACGAGGCCATATTTGGCACGTGCGTGGGCCTTAGGATGGGAAGCAAGGCCCCTGTCGCGGATTTCCAATCCGAACCACGGGCGACGGTTTTTCCATTTTCGGGTGCCGAAGGGCTTTTTTTTGTGAAGCAGCTACATGGTGCGCATTTCAGTATCGTGCGGGACCTCCGCGCAGCGGTAGGATACCTCCTACGCACCACCTATCACATGCCATATGCGCGCGGAAGCCATCTGGGAATCCCACCCGCTTCCGCGGTGCCCCGCCGAATCCGCCGGAAACCGACCGGATTTGAACGGGGCGACACTTTCCTTCGCTCAATAAATGGAGGGAAAAATGTTTTTAGGTCTAGGACGCGTCATTTTATGTGCTAAATGTTTTCCGTTTCGCGCATTGGCGGACGGGTGCACGCGCGCGCCCGGTACGGCCATACCGCATGTCCCGGCGGCCCCGTTTTGCGCAGTTGGAAAAGCAAACGGAGCCAAAAAATCGAGCGGAGCCGCGTGGCGTCATTTTATGTGTCCTAGTAACCACTGCAAAAGACGGAACTGGGATACGGCAATTATCTTGGAGAACCCTTCACGAACAGGGGCTATCTCGTCCGGAGTTCTATGGCTTTTAGGGGAAATGAGTAGGAAACGGCCCGTTTCACCACATAGTTTGACTGAACGAGGCCATATTTGGCACGTGCGTGGGCCTTAGGATGGGAAGCAAGGCCCCGGTCGCGGATTTCCAATCCGAACCACGGGCGACGGTTTTTCCATTTTCGGGGTGCCGGAAGGGCTTTTTTTTGTGAAGCGGCTACATGGTGCGCATTTCGAGATCGCGCGGGACCTCCGCGCAGCGGTAGGATACCTCCTACGCACCACCTATCACATGCCATATGCGCGCGGAAGCCATCCGGGAATCCCACCCGCTTCTCGCGGTGCCCCGCCGAATCCGCCGGAAACCGACCGGATTTGAACTCGGGGCGACACTTTCCTTCGCTCAATAAATGGAGGGAAAAATGTTTTTAGGTCTAGGACGCGTCATTTTATGTGCTAAATGTTTTCCGTTTCGCGCGTTGGTGGACGGGTGCACGCGCGCGCCCGGTACGGCCATACCGCATGTCCCGGCGGCCCCGTTTTGCGCAGCTTGGCAAAGCAAACGGAGCCAAAAATCGAGCGGAGCCGCGTGGCGTCATTTTATGTGTCCTAGTAACCACCGCAAAAGACGGAACTCGGGATACGGCAATTATCTTGGAGAACCCTTCACGAACGGGGCTATCTCGTCCGGAGTTCTATGGCTTTTAGGGGAAATGAGTAGGAAACGGCCCGTTTCACCACATAGTTTGTCGGAACGAGGCCATATTTGGCACGTGCGTGGACCTTAGGATGGGAAGCAAGGCCCCTATCGCGGATTTCCAATCCGAACCACGGGCGACGGTTTTTCCATTTTCGGGGTGCCGGAAGGGCTTTTTTTGTGAAGCAGCTACATGGTGCGCATTTCAGTATCGTGCGGGACCTCCGCGCAGCGGTAGGATACCTCCTACGCACCACCTATCACATGCCAGATGCGCGCGGAAGACATCTGGGAATCCCACCCGCTTCCTGCGGTGCCCCGCCGAATCCGCTGGAAACCGACCGGATTTGAACCGGGCGACACTTTCCTTCGCTCAATAAATGGAGGGAAAAATGTTTTTAGGTCTAGGACGCGTCATTTTATGTGCTAAATGTTTTCCGTTTCGCGCATTGGCGGACGGGTGCACGCGCGCGCCGGTACGGCCATACCGCATGTCCCGGCGGCCCCGTTTTGCGCAGCTTGGAAAAGCAAACGGAGCCAAAAAATCGAGCGGAGCCGCGTGGCGTCATTTTATGTGTCCTAGTAACCACCGCAAAAGACGGAACCGGGATACGGCAATTATCTTGGAGAACCCTTCACGAACAGGGCTATCTCGTCCGGAGTTCTATGGCTTTTAGGGGAAATGAGTAGGAAACGGCCCGTTTCACCACATAGTTTGACGGAACGAGGCCATATTTGGCACGTGCGTGGGCCTTAGGATGGGAAGCAAGGCCCCGGTCGCGGATTTCCAATCCGAACCACGGCGACGGTTTTTCCATTTTCGGGTGCCGGAAGGGCTTTTTTTTGTGAAGCAACTACATGGTGCGCATTTCAGTATCGCGCGGGACCTCCGCGCAGCGGTAGGATACCTCCTACGCACCACCTATCACATGCCATATGCGCGCGGAAGCCATCTGGGAATCCCACCCGCTTCCTGCGGTGCCCCGCCGAATCCGCTAGAAACTGACCGGATTTGAACTGGGGCGACACTTTCCTTCGCTCAATAAATGGAGGTAAAAATGTTTTTAGGTCTAGGACGCGTCATTTTATGTGCTAAATGTTTTCCGTTTCGCGCGTTGGCGGACGGGTGCACGCGCGCGCCCGTGCACGGCCATACCGCATGTCCCGGCGGCCCCGTTTTGCGCAGCTTGGCAAAGCAAACGGAGCCAAAAAATCGAGCGGAGCCGCGTGGCGTCATTTTATGTGTCCTAGTAACCACCGCAAAAGACGGAACTGGGATACGGCAATTATCTTGGAGAACCCTTCACGAACAGTGGCTATCTCGTCCGGAGTTCTATGGCTTTTAGGGGAAATGAGTAGGAAACGGCCCGTTTCACCACATAGTTTGTCGGAACGAGGCCATATTTGGCACGTGCGTGGGCCTTAGGATGGGAAGCAAGGCCCCGGTCGCGGATTTCCAATCCGAACCACGGCGACAGTTTTTCCATTTTCGGGGTGCCGGAAGGGCTTTTTTTTGTGAAGCAGCTACATGGTGCGCATTTCAGTATCGTGCCGGACCTCCGCGCAGCGGTAGGATACCTCCTACGCGCCACCTATCACATTCCATATGCGCGCGGAAGCCATCTGGGAATCCCACCCGCTTCTCGCGGTGCCCCGCCGAATCCGCCGGAAACCGACCGGATTTGAACCGGGGCGACACTTTCCTTCGCTCAATAAATGGAGGGAAAAATGTTTTTAGGTCTAGGACGCATCATTTTATGTGCTAAATGTTTTCCGTTTCGCGCGTTGGCGGACGGGTGCACGCGCGCGCCGGTACGGCCATACCGCATGTCCCGGCGGCCCCGTTTTGCGCAGCTTGGCAAAGCAAACGGAGCAAAAAATCGAGCGGAGCCGCGTGGCGTCATTTTATGTGTCCTAGTAACCACTGCAAAAGACGGAACTGGGATACGGCAATTATCTTGGAGAACCCTTCACGAACAGGGCTATCTCGTCCGGAGTTCTATGGCTTTTAGGGGAAATGAGTAGGAAACGGCCCGTTTCACCACATAGTTTGTCGGAACGAGGCCATATTTGGCACGTGCGTGGGCCTTAGGATGGGAAGCAAGGCCCCGGTCGCGGATTTCCAATCCGAACCACGGGCGATGGTTTTTCCATTTTCGGGGTGCCGAAAGGGCTTTTTTTTGTGAAGCAGCTACATGGTGCACATTTCAGTATCGCGCGGGACCTCCGCGCAGCGGTAGGATACCTCCTACGCACCACCTATCACATGCCATATGCGCGCGGAAGCCATCTGGGAATCCCACCCTTCACGAACAGGGCTATCTCGTCCGGAGTTCTATGGCTTTTAGGGGAAATGAGTAGGAAACGGCCCGTTTCACCACATAGTTTGTCGGAACGAGGCCATATTTGGCACGTGCGTGGGCCTTAGGATGGGAAGCAAGGCCCCGGTCGCGGATTTCCAATCCGAACCATGGGCGACGGTTTTTCCATTTTCGGGGTGCCGAAGGGCTTTTTTTGTGAAGCAACTACATGGTGCGCATTTCAGCATCGTGCGGGACCTCCGCGCAGCGGTAGGATACCTCCTACGCACCACCTATCACATGCCATATGCGCGCGGAAGCCATCCGGGAATCCCACCCGCTTCTCGCGGTGCCCCGCCGAATCCGCCGGAAACCGACCGGATTTGAACCGGGGCGACACTTTCCTTCGCTCAATAAATGGAGGGAAAAATGTTTTTAGGTCTAGGACGCGTCATTTTATGTGCTAAATGTTTTCCGTTTCGCGCGTTGGCGGACGGGTGCACGCGCGCGCCCGGCACGGCCATACCGCATGTCCCGGCTGGCCCCGTTTTGCGCAGCTTGGAAAAGCAAACGGAGCCAAAAAATCGAGCGGAGCCGCGTGGCGTCATTTTATGTGTCCTAGTAACCACCGCAAAAGACGGAACTGGGATACGGCAATTATCTTGGAGAACCCTTCACGAACAGTGGCTATCTCGTCCGGAGTTCTATGGCTTTTAGGGGAAATGAGTAGGAAACGGCCCGTTTCACCACATAGTTTGTCGGAACGAGGCCATATTTGGCACGTGCGTGGGCCTTAGGATGGGAAGCAAGGCCCCGGTCGCGGATTTCCAATCCGAACCACGGGCGACGGTTTTTCCATTTTCGGGTGCCGGAAGGGCTTTTTTTGTGAAGCAGCCTACATGGTGCGCATTTCGATATCGCGCGGGACCTCCGCGCAGCGGTAGGATACCTCTTACGCACCACCTATCACATGCCATATGCGCGCGGAAGCCATCCGGGAATCCCACCCGCTTCCGCGGTGCCCCGCCGAATCCGCCGGAAACCGACCGGATTTGAACCGGGGCGACACTTTCCTTCGCTCAATAAATGGAGGGAAAAATGTTTTTAGGTCTAGGACGCGTCATTTTATGTGCTAAATGTTTTCCGTTTCGCGCGTTGGCGGACGGGTGCACGCGCGCGCCCGTTACGGCCATACCGCATGTCCCGGCGGCCCCGTTTTGCGCAGTTGGCAAAGCAAACGGAGCCAAAAATCGAGCGGAGCCGCGTGGCATCATTTTATGTGTCCTAGTAACCACTACAAAAGACGGAACTGGGATACGGCAATTATCTTGGAGAACCCTTCACGAACAGGGCTATCTCGTCCGGAGTTCTATGGCTTTTAGGGGAAATGAGTAGGAAACGGCCCATTTCACCACATAGTTTGTCGGAACGAGGCCATATTTGGCACGTGCGTGGGCCTTAGGATGGGAAGCAAGGCCCCGGTCGCGGATTTCCAATCCGAACCACGGCGACGGTTTTTCCATTTTCGGGTGCCGAAGGGCTTTTTTTGTGAAGCGACTACATGGTGCGCATTTCGCATCGCGCGGGACCTTCGCGCAGCGGTAGGATACCTCCTACGCACCACCTATCACATGACATATGCGCGCGGAAGCCATCCGGGAATCCCACCCGCTTCCTGCGGTGCCCTCGCCGAATCCGCCGGAAACTGACCGGATTTGAACCGGGGCGACACTTTCCTTCGCTCAATAAATGGAGGGAAAAATGTTTTTAGGTCTAGGACGCGTCATTTTATGTGCTAAATGTTTTCCGTTTCGCGCGTTGGCGGACGGGTGCACGCGCGCGCCCGGTACGGCCATACCGCATGTCCCGGCGGCCCGTTTTGCGCAGCTTGGCAAAGCAAACGGAGCCAAAAATCGAGCGGAGCCGCGTGGCGTCATTTTATGTGTCCTAGTAACCACCGCAAAAGATGGAACTGGGATACGGCAATTATCTTGGAGAACCCTTCACGAACGTGGCTATCTCGTCCGGAGTTCTATGGCTTTTAGGGGAAATGAGTAGGAAACGGCCCGTTTCACCACATAGTTTGTCGGAACGAGGCCATATTTGGCACGTGCGTGGGCCTTAGGATGGGAAGCAAGGCCCCGGTCGCGGATTTCCAATCCGAACCACGGGCGACGGTTTTTCCATTTTCGGGGTGCCGGAAGGGCTTTTTTTGTGAAGCAGCCTACATGGTGCGCATTTCAGTATCGTGCCGGACCTCCGCGCAGCGGTAGGATACCTCCTACGCGCTACCTATCACATGCCATATGCGCGCGGAAGCCATCTGGGAATCCCACCCGCTTCCTGCGGTGCCCCGCCGAATCCGCTGGAAACTGACCGGATTTGAACTGGGGCGACACTTTCCTTCGCTCAATAAATGGAGGGAAAAATGTTTTTAGGTCTAGGACGCGTCATTTTATGTGCTAAATGTTTTCCGTTTCGCGCGTTGGCGGACGGGTGCACGCGCGCGCCCGGTACGGCCATACCGCATGTCCCGGCGGCCCCGTTTTGCGCAGCTTGGCAAAGCAAACGAGCCAAAAAATCGAGCGGAGCCGCGTGGCGTCATTTTATGTGTCCTAGTAACCACCGCAAAAGACGGAACCGGGATACGGCAATTATCTTGGAGAACCCTTCACGAACAGGGCTATCTCGTCCGGAGTTCTATGGCTTTTAGGGGAAATGAGTAGGAAACGGCCCGTTTCACCACATAGTTTGTCGGAACGAGGCCATATTTGGCACGTGCGTGCGCCTTAGGATGGGAAGCAAGGCCCCGGTCGCGGATTTCCAATCCGAACCATGGGCGACGGTTTTTCCATTTTCGGGGTGCCGGAAGGGCTTTTTTTTGTGAAGCAGCTACATGGTGCACATTTCAGTATCGCGCGGGACCTCCGCGCAGCGGTAGGATACCTCCTACGCACCACCTATCACATGCCATATGCGCGCGGAAGCCATCTGGGAATCCCACCCGCTTCTGCGGTGCCCCGCCGAATCCGCCGGAAACCGACCGGATTTGAACTGGGGCGACACTTTCCTTCACTCAATAAATGGAGGGAAAAATGTTTTTAGGTCTAGGACGCATTATTTTATATGCTAAATGTTTTCCGTTTCGCGCGTTGGCGGACGGGTGCACGCGCGCGCCCGGTACGGCCATACCGCATGTCCCGGCGGCCCCGTTTTGCGCAGCTGGCAAAGCAAACGGAGCCAAAAAATCGAGCGGAGCCGCGTGGCGTCATTTTATGTGTCCTAGTAACCACTGCAAAAGACGGAACTGGGATACGGCAATTATCTTGGAGAACCCTTCACGAACAGGGCTATCTCATCCGGAGTTCTATGGCTTTTAGGGGAAATGAGTAGGAAACGGCCCGTTTCACCACATAGTTTGTCGGACCGAGGCCATATTTGGCACGTGCGTGGGCCTTAGGATGGGAAGCAAGGCCCCGGTCGCGGATTTCCAATCCGAACCACGGGCGACGGTTTTTCCATTTTCGGGGTGCCGGAAGGGCTTTTTTTTGTGAAGCAGCCTACATCGTGCGCATTTCGGCATCGCGCGGGACCTCCGCGCAGCGGTAGGATACCTCCTACGCACCACCTATCACAT
The DNA here is from genome assembly GCF_022539505.1 of Lolium rigidum. Taxonomy (NCBI): domain Eukaryota; kingdom Viridiplantae; phylum Streptophyta; class Magnoliopsida; order Poales; family Poaceae; genus Lolium; species Lolium rigidum. The sequence goes on along the minus strand of NC_061512.1, from coordinate 148,612,220 downwards.
GCCATATGCGCGCGGAAGCCATCTGGGAATCCCACCCGCTTCCTGCGGTGCCCCGCCGAATCCGCTGGAAACTGACCGGATTTGAACTGGGGCGACACTTTCCTTTGCTCAATAAATGGAGGGAAAAATGTTTTTAAGTCTAGGACGCGTCATTTTATGTGCTAAATGTTTTCCATTTCGCGCGTTGGCGGACGGGTGCACGCGCGCGCCGCGCACGGCCATACCGCATGTCCCGGCGGCCCCGTTTTGCGCAGTTGGCAAAGCAAACGGAGCCAAAAATCGAGCGGAGCCGCGTGGCATCATTTTATGTGTCCTAGTAACCACCGCAAAAGACGGAACTGGGATACGGCAATTATCTTGGAGAACCCTTCACGAACAGTGGTTATCTCGTCCGAGTTCTATGGCTTTTAGGGGAAATGAGTAGGAAACGGCCCGTTTCACCACATAGTTTGTCGGAACGAGGCCATATTTGGCACGTGCGTGGGCCTTAGGATGGGAAGCAAGGCCCCGGTCGCGGATTTCCAATCCGAACCACGGGCGACGGTTTTTCCATTTTCGGGGTGCCGGAAGGGCTTTTTTTTGTGAAGCAGCTACATGGTGCGCATTTCAGTATCGCGCGGGACCTCCGCGCAGCGGTAGGATACCTCCTACGCACCACCTATCACATGCCATATGCGCGCGGAAGCCATCTGGGAATCCCACCCGCTTCCTCGCGGTGCTCCGCCGAATCCGCCGGAAACTGACCGGATTTGAACTGGGGCGACACTTTCCTTCGCTCAATAAATGGAGGGAAAAATGTTTTTAGGTCTAGGACGCGTCATTTTATGTGCTAAATGTTTTCCGTTTCGCGCGTTGGCGGACGGGTGCTCGCGCGCTCCCGGTACGGCCATACCGCATGTCCCGGCGGCCCCGTTTTGCGCAGTTGGCAAAGCAAACGGAGCCAAAAAAATCGAGCGGAGCCGCGTGGCGTCATTTTATGTGTCCTAGTAACCACTGCAAAAGACGGAACTGGGATACGGCAATTATCTTGGAGAACCCTTCACGAACGTGGCTATCTCGTCCGGAGTTCTATGGCTTTTAGGGGAAATGAGTAGGAAACGGCCCGTTTCACCACATAGTTTGTCGAACGAGGCCATATTTGGCACGTGCGTGGGCCTTAGGATGGGAAGCAAGGCCCCGGTCGCGGATTTCCAATCCGAACCACGGGCGACGGTTTTTCCATTTTCGGGGTGCCAGAAGGGCTTTTTTTTGTGAAGCAGCTACATGGTGCGCATTTCAGTATCGCGCGGGACCTCCGCGCAGCGGTAGGATACCTCCTACACACCACCTATCACATGCCATATGCGCGCGGAAGCCATCTGGGAATCCCACCCGCTTCCTGCGGTGCCCCGCCGAATCCGCTGGAAACTGACCGGATTTGAACTGGGGCGACACTTTCCTTCGCTCAATAAATGGAGGGGAAAATGTTTTTAGGTCTAGGACGCGTCATTTTTGTGCTAAATGTTTTCCGTTTCGCGCGTTGGCGGACGGGTGCACGCGCGCGCCCGTGCACGGCCATACCGCATGTCCCGGCGGCCCCGTTTTGCGCAGCCTGGCAAAGCAAACGGAGCCAAAAATCGAGCGGAGCCGCGTGGCGTCATTTTATGTGTCCTAGTAACCACTCGCAAAAGACGGAACCGGGATACGGCAATTATCTTGGAGAACCCTTCACGAACGTGGCTATCTCGTCCGGAGTTCTATGGCTTTTAGGGGAAATGAGTAGGAAACGGCCCGTTTCACCACATAGTTTGTCGGAACGAGGCCATATTTGGCACGTGCGTGGGCCTTAGGATGGGAAGCAAGGCCCCGGTCGCGGATTTCCAATCCGAACCACGGGCGACGGTTTTTCCATTTTCGGGGTGCCGAAGGGCTTTTTTTGTGAAGCGGTACAGGTGCGCATTTCAGTATCGCGCGGGACCTCCGCGCAGCGGTAGGATACCTCCTACGCACCACCTATCACATGCCATATGCGCGCGGAAGCCATCCGGGAATCCCACCCGCTTCCGCGGTGCCCCGCCGAATCCGCTGGAACCGACCGGATTTGAACTGGGGCGACACTTTCCTTCGCTCAATAAATGGAGGGAAAAATGTTTTTAGGTCTAGGACGCGTCATTTTATGTGCTAAATGTTTTCCGTTTCGCGCGTTGGCGGACGGGTGCACGCGCGCGCCCGGTACGGCCATACCGCATGTCCCGGCGGCCCCGTTTTGCGCAGTTGGCAAAGCAAACGGAGCCAAAAATCGAGCGGAGCCGCGTGGCATCATTTTATGTGTCCTAGTAACCACTACAAAAGACGGAACTGGGATACGGCAATTATCTTGGAGAACCCTTCACGAACAGGGCTATCTCGTCCGGAGTTCTATGGCTTTTAGGGGAAATGAGTAGGAAACGGCCCATTTCACCACATAGTTTGTCGGAACGAGGCCATATTTGGCACGTGCGTGGGCCTTAGGATGGGAAGCAAGGCCCCGGTCGCGGATTTCCAATCCGAACCACGGGCGACGGTTTTTCCATTTTCGGGGTGCCGGAAGGGCTTTTTTTTGTGAAGCAGCTACATGGTGCGCATTTCAGTATCGCGCGGGACCTTCGCGCAGAGGTAGGATACCTCCTACGCACCACCTATCACATGACATATGCGCGCGGAAGCCATCTGGGAATCCCACCCGCTTCCTGCGGTGCCCCGCCGAATCCGCTGGAAACTGACCGGATTTGAACTGGGGCGACACTTTCCTTCGCTCAATAAATGGAGGGAAAAATGTTTTTAGGTCTAGGACGCGTCATTTTATGTGCTAAATGTTTTCCGTTTCGCGCGTTGGCGGACGGGTGCACGCGCGCGCCCGGTACGGCCATACCGCATGTCCCGGCGGCCCCGTTTTGCGCAGTTGGCAAAGCAAACGGAGCCAAAAATCGAGCGGAGCCGCGTGGCGTCATTTTATGTGTCCTAGTAACCACCGCAAAAGACGGAACTCGGGATACGGCAATTATCTTGGAGAACCCTTCACGAACGGGGCTATCTCGTCCGGAGTTCTATGGCTTTTAGGGGAAATGAGTAGGAAACGGCCCGTTTCACCACATAGTTTGTCGGAACGAGGCCATATTTGGCACGTGCGTGGGCCTTAGGATGGGAAGCAAGGCCCCGGTCGCGGATTTCCAATCCGAACCACGGGCGACGGTTTTTCCATTTTCGGGGTGCCGGAAGGGCTTTTTTTGTGAAGCAGCTACATGGTGCGCATTTCAGTATCGTGCCGGACCTCCGCGCAGCGGTAGGATACCTCCTACGCGCTACCTATCACATGCCATATGCGCGCGGAAGCCATCTGGGAATCCCACCCGCTTCCTGCGGTGCCCCGCCGAATCCGGCTGGAAACCGACCGGATTTGAACCGGGGCGACACTTTCCTTCGCTCAATAAATGGAGGGAAATTTTTTTTTAGGTCTAGGACGCATCATTTTATGTGCTAAATGTCTTCCGTTTCGCGCGTTGGCGGACGGGTGCACGCGCGCGCCCGGTACGGCCATACCGCATGTCCCGGCGGCCCCGTTTTGCACAGTTGGCAAAGCAAACAGAGCCAAAAAAATCGAGCGGAGCCGCGTGGCGTAATTTTATGTGTCCTAGTAACCACTGCAAAAGACGGAACTGGGATACGGCAATTATCTTGGAGAACCCTTCACGAACGGGGCTATCTCGTCCGGAGTTCTATGGCTTTTAGGGGAAATGAGTAGGAAACGGCCCGTTTCACCACATAGTTTGTCGGAACGAGGCCATATTTGGCACGTGCGTGCGCCTTAGGATGGGAAGCAAGGCCCCGGTCGCGGATTTCCAATCCGAACCATGGGCGACGGTTTTTCCATTTTCGGGGTGCCGAAGGGCTTTTTTTGTGAAGCAGCTACATGGTGCGCATTTCAGTATCGCGCGGGACCTCCGCGCAGCGGTAGGATACCTCCTACGCACCACCTATCACATGCCATATGCGCGCGGAAGCCATCTGGGAATCCCACCCGCTTCCTGCGGTGCCCCGCCGAATCCGCTGGAAACTGACCGGATTTGAACTGGGGCGACACTTTCCTTCACTCAATAAATGGAGGGAAAAATGTTTTTAGGTCTAGGACGCATTATTTTATATGCTAAATGTTTTCCGTTTCGCGCGTTGGCGGACGGGTGCACGCGCGCGCCCGTGCGGCCATACCGCATGTCCCGCGGCCCCGTTTTGCGCAGGCGGCAAAGCAAACAGAGCCAAAAAATCGAGCGGAGCCGCGTGGCGTCATTTTATGTGTCCTAGTAACCACCTGCAAAAGACGGAACCGGGATACGGCAATTATCTTGGAGAACCCTTCACGAACAGGGCTATCTCATCCGGAGTTCTATGGCTTTTAGGGGAAATGAGTAGGAAACGGCCCGTTTCACCACATAGTTTGTCGGACCGAGGCCATATTTGGCACGTGCGTGGGCCTTAGGATGGGAAGCAAGGCCCCGGTCGCGGATTTCCAATCCGAACCACGGGCGACGGTTTTTCCATTTTCGGGGTGCCGGAAGGGCTTTTTTTTGTGAAGCAGCTACATCGTGCGCATTTCAGCATCGCGCGGGACCTCCGCGCAGCGGTAGGATACCTCCTACGCACCACCTATCACATGCCATATGCGCGCGGAAGCCATCCGGGAATCCCACCCGCTTCTGCGGTGCCCCGCCGAATCCGCCGGAAACTGACCGGATTTGAACTGGGGCGACACTTTCCTTTGCTCAATAAATGGAGGGAAAAATGTTTTTAAGTCTAGGACGCGTCATTTTATGTGCTAAATGTTTTCCATTTCGCGCGTTGGCGGACGGGTGCACGCGCGCGCCCGGTACGGCCATACCGCATGTCCCGGCGGCCCCGTTTTGCGCAGTTGGCAAAGCAAACGGAGCCAAAAAATCGAGCGGAGCCGCGTGGCATCATTTTATGTGTCCTAGTAACCACTGCAAAAGACGGAACTGGGATACGGCAATTATCTTGGAGAACCCTTCACGAACAGGGCTATCTCGTCCGGAGTTCTATGGCTTTTAGGGGAAATGAGTAGGAAACGGCCCGTTTCACCATATAGTTTGTCGGAACGAGGCCATATTTGGCACGTGCGTGGGCCTTAGGATGGGAAGCAAGGCCCCGGTCGCGGATTTCCAATCCGAACCACGGGCGATGGTTTTTCCATTTTCGGGGTGCCGGAAGGGCTTTTTTGTGAAGCAGCTACATGGTGCGCATTTCAGTATCGCGCGGAACCTCCGCGCAGCGGTAGGATACCTCCTACGCACCACCTATCACATGCCATATGCGCGCGGAAGCCATCTGGGAATCCCACCCGCTTCTGCGGTGCCCCGCCGAATCCGCCGGAAGCCGGCCGGATTTGAACCGGGGCGACACTTTCCTTCGCTCAATAAATGGAGGGAAAAATGTTTTTAGGTCTAGGACGCGTCATTTTATGTGCTAAATGTTTTCCGTTTCGCGCGTTGGCGGACGGGTGCACGCGCGCTCCCGGTACGGCCATACCGCATGTCCCGGCGGCCCGTTTTGCGCAGTTGGCAAAGCAAACGGAGCCAAAAAAATCGAGCGGAGCCGCGTGGCGTCATTTTATGTGTCCTAGTAACCACTGCAAAAGACGGAACTGGGATACGGCAATTATCTTGGAGAACCCTTCACGAACAGGGCTATCTCGTCCGGAGTTCTATGGCTTTTAGGGGAAATGAGTAGGAAACGGCCCGTTTCACCACATAGTTTGTCGGAACGAGGCCATATTTGGCACGTGTGTGGGCCTTAGGATGGGAAGCAAGGCCCCGGTCGCGGATTTCCAATCCGAACCACGGGCGACGGTTTTTCCATTTTCGGGGTGCCGGAAGGGCTTTTTTTGTGAAGCAGCTACATGGTGCGCATTTCAGTATCGCGCGGGACCTCCGCGCAGCGGTAGGATACCTCCTACACACCACCTATCACATGCCATATGCGCGCGGAAGCCATGCGGGAATCCCACCCGCTTCTGCGGTGCCCCGCCGAATCCGCTGAAACCGACCGGATTTGAACCGGGGCGACACTTTCCTTCGCTCAATAAATGGAGGGGAAAATGTTTTTAGGTCTAGGACGCGTCATTTTTGTGCTAAATGTTTTCCGTTTCGCGCGTTGGCGGACGGGTGCACGCGCGCGCCCGGTACGGCCATACCGCATGTCCCGGCGGCCCCGTTTTGCGCAGTCGGCAAAGCAAACGGAGCCAAAAATTAATTTTATGAGGTTAGGATTTCATGTACCAGAGGGAATCTTCAGGTATAAGATGATATAATTAATTTTACTACTTGTTCCTATGGAGGCACCGCCGATGGAGGTCGGGGTAGACCGCCCGATCGAAGGGGCAAAAGGGAAACTGCCCTGCTGTTTCTCCCTTAGCTAACCTCTCTTAATAATTCTCCCACTAGTATATTAATTATGGTTAGAAGAAACAAGGAAAGAAAAAAAAAATAGTATGCCGAGGGTGGCCCTCGGCGTATTAGGTGGCCCTCGGCGTAGCCAGGAAAACCCTAGAGTAAACCAGGGTCCACCTGGTCGGCCCAGGCGACACACATAAGCCGAGGGTGGCCCTCGGCGTATGGGTGGCCCTCGGCATAGCTAGGGATCTGAGCCCGAAAAAACCCCCTGGTCGGCCTCCTCCTCGCCAAAGCCCGCGCCCATTATTTCCCAAGTCCCGCCTCCTGCCCGACGCCGCCGCCGCAGCCTCCCGCCCGCCGCCGCCGCCTCCCGCCCGACGCCGCTGCCGCCTCCCGCCCGACGCCGCTGCCGCCGCCTCCCGCCCGACGCCGCCGCCGCCGCCTCCCGCCCGACGCCGCTGCCGCCGCCTCCTGCCCGCCGCCCACCGCCCGTCGCGCCGCCGCTAGCTCCTCCCCTCCCCCTCCTCCTCCGGCCCGTCCCCATCCTCCCGTCGGCGCCCTCCTCCTCGCTGCGCCCTCCTCCTCGCCCGGCCCTCCTCGCCCCGGCCCTCCTCCAGTACCCGGTATGGTAAGGGGAAAGTAGTTTGGTTTACTTAAATTAGACATGATATGAAATCTGAACCCAGTAAGTTAGTAATTTTATTTGTAGATTGTCACATATCTCTCTTTCAATAATAAGTTAGTTTAGGTCTTGAGCAATTTGGCGAGTAAGGGGAAAAGTCACCGGGCTCAAGAGTCACGACTATCATATATGGATTGAGCGGCTGATGCCGGTGATGCTTCGAGGGTATCTCCCCGAGAAAATATGGCGAGTGCTCGCGGAGTTGAGCCATTTCTTCCGCACGCTCCGTGCTAAGCGTATATGTCCTAAGGTTATTGAGAAGCCGCAAGTTCAAGTGCCGGAGTTGCTATGCAATTTGGAGATGATCTTTCCGCCAGGCTTCTTTACTCCGATGGCACATCTCATTGTGCACCTCGCAAACGAGGCACTCTTGAGTGGCCCAAGTGCGGTTTCGGTGGCAGTTTTGTATTGAGAGGGAGTTCAAGTATATTCGGAAGATAACTCGGAAACAAAGCCAAGATTGAAGCATGCATAGCTGAGGCAACGTGCCTTCGGGAGATGGCAGATGCCGCAACAACGTACTATCCCGATGAAGTTCCCACTCGCATAACCCGGTCTCTCGTTACAATGTCGACGTGCCCATGAATGACCCCAAGCTTCAACTATTCCAATGTCCCGGTGGCAAGGCTGGTAAAGGACAAAAATATAGATTGGAGAGGGAAGAGAAGGATTGCATAATGCTCTATGTGCTTATGAACATGAAGGAAGTGGTGGGGGGGGACGACGACGATGGCGGTCACGATTTCATTAGGTAACATGGTGTAATGCTTATTGTATCTAGTTTCGATCACCTACACTCAACTCGGTCTAATGCTTATTGTATCCTTTCAGCGAATTCACGGATGAACAGTGGTGGCTTCCGCGCGATCCCACGGGCTCGGAGTTGGAGACTCTACTGAAAGAGGGTGCTCCCGAAGTAAAAATAAACTTTGTGTCTTGGTTCATGAAAAAAGTAATGTCTAAGCTGTCCCTCTTACCTACCAATATGTGACTTGTCCCCGTTATTCCACGTAACTAATGCACACAACAAATTTGAACCGTGCTTGTAGGGAGCTGATGCAAACGTTGAGATGACAGATGAGTTGAGATGTGTTTCCCAAGGTTGTAACCGTGACGTCATGAAGTATGAGAAGTATGACGTGAATGGGTTTCGATTCCATATAGAGACACACCAGAAGGGCCGGGCGAATCCAAAAACGATAAATACTGGTGTCTTCACTAAAGGATCCGATACCTTTGATTACTACGGGAGGTTAGAGAATGTATACGAGCTGACCTTCAATCGTACAAACAAACAACTCAATCTCGTTGTGTCCAAGTATCATTGGTTCGACCCAAGAGGTGGGCAAAAAAATTACCAAGTCCATTGGGTTAGTTGAAGTTAAGCCTTCCACCACCTATACCGGAGCCGATGTCTATATTGTTGCTCACCAAGCCAAGCAAGTTTATTATTTGCCGTACCCATGCCGGAAAGCGGCCCTCAACGGCTGGGAAGTCGTGTTCCGTGTATCGCCACATGGTAACCTACCGATTCCCTCCGAGGACGATTACAACAACATTGACCCCGTAACATACGAGGGAATTTTCTATCAAGAGGAAGAGGACTTCGGGCACTTTGAGTTAGAATGTGTTCTTGAAGAGGACCTCGAGAACGATGCGGAAACTCGTGGTGAGTCGGTGGTGGATCTAAAGGACATAGATATGCTCGAGAAGTTACAAGTGGAAGATGATAGCGATGATGAGCCTCCACCCGTCTATCAAGATCCAACTTACTACTCAAAAGATAGTGATAGTGATAGTGGCAAGGAGAAACAAAATGAGATTGACGATGAGATTGATGACGGCTGGTGAGGGTCTTTTATGTGTTTATATTTCAACATGCTTCTTATTTGTTTAGTATCTTTATGCTTAGTATTTATATTTTTTTCAACATGCTTCTTTATTGTTTAGTATCTTTATGCTTAGTATTTATATTTTTTTGAACATGCTTCTTAATTGTTTAGTGTCTTTATGCTTACTATTTATATATTTTTCAACATGCTTCTTAATTGTTTTCTCTTTCTCAATGCGGTGATTGAACAATATGAGCGGCGGCAAGGAGGACTCGTCGAGCTTGCTTAAGAAGATGCAACAACGCAAGAACAATGTTAGAAGGAGTGAGAGGGCACCTGCGTCGCAATCCGCGTTACGAGGACGGCGCGGGAGGAGGAGGAGGACGAGGACGAGGACGAGGACGGGGACGAGGTGGTGGAGCCGGGAGGTGGCTTGGGAGGAGGTGGAGGTGGAGGTGGAGGTGGAGGTGGCTGGGGAGGACCGGACTTTGAGCCACCACCCTCGGCTTCGAGCGACGTTGCTTCCGGGTTCTTTTTGGAGGGGACGTCTAGAGAGGAGGCGGAGAAGGAGTCTAGAGCCGAGGAGGACTCTAGCCGCGGGTTTGAGACTCCGGAGGAGGATGGGCGGCCGAAGGCACTGAAGATTCGTGGGGAAGCGAGAGTCCCCGACGAGAGGAAGGAGCCTAAGACCCATGAGGCGAAGACCCTTATTATTCATGCTGGCCCTGAGTAAGTGTACTAATTTGGCAATTTCGATTTTCATGTACTAATGTTTGATTTTCATGTGCTAATGTTTGATTTTCATGTGCAGCAATTGGATATTTCCTCCGGGGGTCAAGGGGCGCCTGCCTAGCAGCATGATTGGAGCTTTGCTTAGGAAGTTCTGGCCGGGCAAGTACTATCCCCTCGGCACTCGTCCCAGCTGGCGAGAAGAAGCTAGCCACTACTTGGACGGACTACGAGAGTGCCCCGGCGTAGGCTTCCCGACGGCTGCCGAGGCCGTGATGAGAAAGTTTTGGGTAAGACATATTTTCTCGAGCTTCGTTCATATTTGATGACCCCAATGTTCTAACTCATGAATCTCACAATTGTTTTTGCATGATTGAAGTGTTTTTATCGTGTGGCGCCCGAGGTTGAGGAGACGGCCGCGAACAGGACTTTGCGGGTGACTTGTGAGAGGTTGACACCGCAGGTGTGGTACAACCAAAGGATCACGTCCGCGGGTCACTTCTGGGCAGAGAGAGGCGAGAGGGTCCATAAGCCGAACATTGTCGGTAAGAATGCTAAGGCCGAGTACGAGATGACGGTGGAGGACTACATGTCGGTGAGTAAAATGTCAATGAGATTCTACATTGCTACTAAGTTGCGATTGCATTAGATTGAGTTGAGTATTGCATTTTCAGGTTATCCCCGATTGGGCCGAGCCGCATGCCGAGGCATGGGAGGAGATGGTTAGGACGAGGTGGCTCAAGATGGACGAGGACTTTGCAGCCGTGGCGAGGCGGAACGCGGAGAACCGAGGCGACGGTGGCACACACCGTGGGGAAACCTCAGCTACGAGCGCTACAAGGGGAAGACGGTATGTATACATTTTATTTTCCTTCAGGTTCAAAGTTGGTACTCACAACATTTCCTTTCGCGATGCGGAGGGCCGCGTTAGGACCCGAGGAGGAGATGTCCGACCTCGAGATATACAACAAGATGCGGCTTAAGAAGCCCGATCTCTCGCAGCCTCGGCCCTCGCTCCCCGAGTACTTCGGCACCTACGCCGAGGACGTCGAGAACTACTCGCGAGATGGTGAGGCATCGTCACCCGGAGGTGGATGACCCCATGAGCGCGGAGGTCGACGAGGAGTCGTTGGTCCTGTCGTCCGGAGGGTTGCCGCATGGCCGTCTCGCCATGCTGAACAAGGCCGTCAAGCATACCCTCACCACGACCTTCACGCGTCTCAAGGCGGGACTCACCAAGGACAGCCCCCTCTCCCGCCTCGTCGCCGGGCTCGGCAACAACCCGCATACGACGTAAGTTTCCCTCATTTCCATCCTCTTTCCGACTTTCGTTCATACATTGCTAAGTGCTAACGAGACATGAATTTGTGAAATTGTAGCTCGACTTCGAGGCGGCCTACGTGGCCGCTCATCAAGAATATCAGGTGGCCTTCAACCAGCACCAGCAGCAGTTCATGGAGTACATGGCATATATACATGTAAGTTCCAGCCTTTGTTTTCGCAAATGATGACAAGTCCCACTTTCCCCTAGTTTGATGCTTCATTTATGCAAAGACTGACATGTAAACTATCTTGCAGGCGTCGTTTGTGGGTAATCAAACTGGACGAGACGATGGATTTAGGGCCGATGCCTCCCTTTCCGGGGCCGGCGCTAAACATGCCATCGAAGGAAAATTTCGCTGCGGAGTACTATGGGAGAACAACGGTAAGTTCTTCGCCAAACCGAATACTACGGCTTTCCTTTGCCTCGCAAATTGCTAACATCTCGGGAACATGTGTGTAGGGAACGGGATGTTCCGAAAACCAGGGTGGTGGGAGGGATATGACACCGGTTCATCATGGTGGTCCTTCTCCCAGTGCTACACCCGGTACTTCTCCCGGTACTTCTCCCGGTCCTTCTCCCGGTGGTTCTTCCGCAGCTTCTACCGGAAGGAATCGGCCCGGGCCGGTGTTTAGCGGCGACGAGCTCCTCTAGTAGTCCCATGTATCTTATGCACACTATGGCACCATGCATGTATGCACACTATGGCACTATGTATGCATCCTATGTCACTATGACACTATGTATGCAACCTATGGCACTATGACACTATGTATGCACTTGATGTTATATGTATTTGCACTTCATGCCTATGAATTTCATGTGAATTATATGTGCTTGTGTATCCTGCCAAATCTGGAAAACGCGCGAAACAGCAAAAAACGAAAAAAATGTACCAAATGGTACCCTCTACGCCGACGGGTTCCCCCTCGGGGTAGCTCCCGGGTTCCCCCGTGGCGCGCCACGCGTCCAGAAATGGACCAAATGGTCGCCCGTACGCCGACGGGTTCCCCCTCGGGGTAGCGTCCGTCGCCCAGGGACGCCCAGGCCGCGCCACGCGTCCACGTACGCCGACGGTGAGGCGCTCGGCGTATCGGCGCCAGGATCGCCCAGGCGGCGCCACGCGTCCACGTACGCCGACGGTGCGGCCCTCGGCGTATCGAGCGCCAGGGTCGACCAGGCGGCGCCACGCGTCCTCCTACGCTGACGGTGCGGCCCTCGGCGTATCGAGCGCCAGGGTCGACCAGGCGGCGCCACGCGTCCTCGTACGCCGACGGTGCGGCGCTCGGCTTAGCTGTAACGGCCGTCAGCCTGACGGTGCCGGTTAGCCCGCTACGCCGAGGGCCAGTACGCCGACGGGTGGGACCAGCCGTCGGCCCTCTCCGTCTACGCCGACGGGCGGCGCTACGCCGAGGGCCACGTGTGCTCTGCCGAGGCCTACCTTCCCCGAGGAGCTACACCGAGGGCCACCGTCGGCGTAGCGTATGCCGAGGGCGAGGCAGTGATACGCCGAGGGCTGGAGGCCGTCTGCATCTTGGCAGATTCCTGTAGTGAAATTCGGGTTGAGGACTGATTTTTCAAGTCAAATTTCCTTGTACTACGTAGAGCTAGGTAGCTAGAATTAATGTCAATCTACCGGTCCAGATTTGACACGGCTACTAGGGAGTCAGGAATAATTTTAGTTTTTTTTTTTTTTTGACAAATCATGGCATTTTATTGAACTAAAACATTGATCAAGATACAAAGATCGCCGGGAGGCTAGAGGAGCCAAACCTGACGTCCCAAATTGCTAGAAATAGCAAATCGTGCCAGACGATGAGATTCAAAGTTTGAAAGTCTACTTTCATGCCTAAAAGAAGATTCTTGAAGAAGGCTCGCATCGAATTTCACCTCGTCAAGGATCATGATGTAGCTTCCCTTGAAGCCCTCGGTCTTGATCACCTTGATCACCGATAGATAGTCGGAGGTGACTGTAACTCGTTGGAGCTGCAGGTCCTTCGCCAAGGCCATTGCTTCTCTGCAAGCGATTGCTTCCATAGTTGCTGGATCACTGATGCCTGGAGCAGTAAGGGTAGAAGCGCCCATGAAATCACCATTTTCACTTCTACACACAACGCCTACAGCGCCGACCATGCTGGTCTTAGACATGGCAGACACAGGGCAGGGTGTCTGGTTGCCATGATTGCATGGAACTGCACATCACCGCCCACCAGGCCGCGAGTCCCATTAGTTTATATTACAGGGGACCGTTTATGGAAGAGAATGTCCGCAACTTAAAACAATGTCTCACTTTCGGCCTCCCATTTCAGGCAATCCAATTGCATCGTCATATCCTCCTCAAAAAAGATGCATCACCATAGCTGGAAATAATGTGACGCAATCTTATACTACCTCCATCGAAAATAAATCTTAGTTTTATCTGGATAGAGATCCGTGTCTGGAAAAATTTGAGACACATATTTCTAGACGGATGGAGTCCAACAAATTCCTCCTTAACAACCCAATATAGTTCAGTTTACATTAAGTCAGTGCCACCTGAAAGTGATTTGGGGGATTTATCATACTTGAGCCTTTTCCATTCCTTGTTAATATATAGACAAATATTCCAATTCTAACCATAATAGGAGATCACAATAATAAATATTCTCCGCTATCTATAGTACAAGGAGATATGTCACGATATCGTGACATATTAGTCTAACACTCCCCCTCAATCACAACGAGAGGAGGAAGGACGTTGAGACTAGATCGAAAATCTAGAAACAACAGTGATGGCAGCCCTTTCGTCAAGATGTCCGCGAACTGTCGAGACGAAGGAACATGCAACAGCGGAACTTGGCCCATGGCTACACGACCGCGGACAAAGTGAAGGTCGATCTCGATGTGTTTGGTGCGCCGGTGTTGTACGGGGTTCGTGGTCTCGTGGACATGTAGACGACGCTTACATTATTACAGAACGCAACCTTAGCGGGCGGAAATGATCGATGAAGCTCATGGAGGAGTTGTCACCTCTCCCACCATTTTCTTGTGAAGTAGGTACAACGTAGTCAACGGGGACTTGCAGGTGTCCATATGTTGCGCTGCTACTTCTAGGTGTTTCTGGGCCATCAACATGTGGTTTATGGAAGGATCCTCATCTTCCTCGGCATGTGGAACATAAGAATCTCAGAACATAGAAAATATGTGGTTTTGTGCTCTCTAAGCTCCGTGATTGCCTGAAGATTGCCATGTGCTACGCCGTTTTGAGGGTTTTTGCTTCTCCGTAAGGCATAACTAGGCTCATTCCTAGTTCTTTGGGTAGTTGCACTCCCACTCTGCAATTGGCCACTACATCTCCGTCGTAGTATATGTATTTCATGACAGAGATCCGGGTTTTACACCAAAGATCAGACAGCATCCCATGCAGGAGATCTATGAGACGCCCTTCATAATCACCAAACCAAGTTGCACTCTTCCTGACCATCCTCTTTGGATAAGTATTCGCCATTCCGGTTGTATATATGAGTAAAATATTATTAGTAATGATACATCATAATAGTCATAATAAAAAATTATCGCACTAAAAGATATGACCATGTTATCCTCAAGTGAATAAACATCATATTTCTAGAGAATTCTTTACTATCCCTACTTGACTCCTACAAGTTTGTTCCCTTTACTAGGTTTTTCCAACCTAAGGTCGCAACATTTGCTCTGATACCAGCTGCGGTGACCCAGCATACCAGATACCACTGCATTTTGTAGTGTACGAGTCGTTGATATGATACTCATGAAGGGACTTCTTTACAAATATCACATCCCTCAGAGTGGTACAACAGAAACATTGCAGGTCATAAGCACTTCACATTATTATTACAAACCAAAGTTCACAACCACTCGGTATTCTCAGAGGTCCGATGAGAACACCCTAAGGACTTAACTTGTTTAAGGTATAATTACAACTCATACCACTATGGTAGACATGATGAGAGCTCAGCAACTTATTTAGGTAAGTCACTACGCTGCTGGGCTGTACTATGCCTATGGCATAACTCTACTCCTCCGCCTCCACTTCTTTATTTTTGTAGACTATCTCATAGTCCACGCCTTCGACACCTCCAGACAAGTCTGGCTCCTCGTAGACCAAGTCATAATCGCCTTCAGGTGCTCCGGTGCAGGCCTCCTCTTTCAGGATGGGACTGGGCCGGGTCAACCCGGCGGGTCGCTGACCCGACCCAAAAAATCAGGGCCATTGGGTCACGTGGGTCGGCCGTAAATAAAATTTGGGCCAATGGGGCTGGCATCGTTTGACCTGTCGGGCCAGTTGGGTCGATTCAAATCGTAGCCACATCAGGCACTAATTATGCCTGCTGTCCCCAAGACCCCAACCTGTTCACGGTGCATGGCGTGTCTCCGACGGCTCCTTCGATCGCTCACGCGCTGAACTCCTTCCATCGCATGCGCGCTGAACTACCTGAAGCAATGTCAAGACTAATAGGTGACCTTGTGTAAGAGCGGCATCCAAAATTTGCAACTGCTAAAAACGAATGCTGGTTAAACTGAAGCTTTCGCGAGTCCTTAGTCATTCCGTTGACAAGAATGCTTGCAGAAGTTGCATACGTGACCCATACTAAATCATCTGCGGGAGAAGTGATGGACTCAGGGTAAAAAGGAGTGACAGTACATAATTCACACACTTATTCTAGCAAAGCCACTTGCTATGTGTTCAGCAACAACAACTAAATATGACGGTTCAAATATTGCTAGTTTCCCGGGTAGATAATGACCTGAAGAAGTATGCAAGAGGAGAGTTCCTCCACATGGTCACTTTGGTCTTGTAATTGTTATGAACATACGTGTCGTAATTTATATGCTCTAACCTATAGCTAAAATTACTACCTACATAAAGATCAAAAAATATGTCACTCTTTTTGGGAGAATCAGGAACACTTTTGTTATTTATGATCAATCTTGCCGAATATTCTCGGTGTAAGCACGACCAAAAAATTGTATCAAAGTTAGAATTTGGGTCGGCCACAGATACCCATCGGGCCAGCAGGGCCACTGAGATTTTTTCATTGGGTCGGCCCATGGCCCCTCAAATTGGCCTTGGGGCCACAGGGGCCAGGGCCAAGGCCGGGGCCGGGTCGGCCCATTCCCATCCTGACTCCTCTTCGGTTTCACAGTCTAGCAAGGGTTTAGAAAGAAAGCAAGTGCACGGGTACTCATCAAGCTTAAAAGAAAAGGTGTTCGATGCACTAGCTACGACCATTGATCAAAAGATCTCAGGTCAATGCATGTTTCGGAAATATTTCTTCAAAAAGTTTATTTTATTCTGAAAATTATGTCCGCCAGTCTTCACAGGTTGACCAGAACTTCACGGAGTCCCTTTCCTGCCGCGTTCGTACTTTCCTTCCCGGAACAGGGAGTGACAAGCCACAATTTGATACACTTTGCAGAGGTGTGTTACTTTTCCCATAAGAGAAATTATCCTTGTTGCCAACCGGGCGTACCTTCCCGTCCACACTTCCTTGGTGTGAGGTCATGTCGAGGGTGCTCCTCGGCAATGCCCTCCGATAGGAGCTTAGGGTTGATGGAATCCTGCAAGCTGACACGAGACATCGGTTCACAGACAAGCGGGGAGAGCGATTTACCCAGTTTCGGGGCCCTCGATGAGGTAAAACCCTTACGTCCTGCCTGTCTGTTCTTGATTATGATGATAATGGGTTACAATGGGGTGCCGAATAGTTCGGCTGAGATCTCGTCGAGATGGCTAAGTACTAGGGTTACCTAGGTCTAAGCTTCTGTTGGCTAAGATCGCTAAGATTGATCGTGTGTCCCTCGACAGCCCTGTTGGAGATATGCCCAAGAGGCAATAATAAAATGGTTATTATAATATATCTTTGTGTTTATGATAATGTTTACATACCATGCTATAATTGTATTAACCGAAACATTGATACATGTGTGTTATGTGAACAACAAAGAGTCCCTAGTAAGCCTCTTGTATAACTAGCTTGTTGATTAATAGATGATCATGGTTTCGTGATCATGAACATTGGATGTTATTAATAACAAGATTATGTCATTATATGAATGATGTAATGGACACACCCAATTAAGCATAGCATAAGATCACGTCATTAAGTTATTTGCTATAAGCTTTCGATACATAGTTACCTAGTCCTTTCGACCATGAGATCATGTAAATCACTTATACCGGAAAGGTACTTTGATTACATCAAACGTCACCGCGTAAATGGGTGGTTATAAAGGTGGGATTAAGTATCCGTAAAGTATGAGTTGAGGCATATGGATCAACAGTGGGATTTATCCATCCCGATGACGGATAGATATACTCTGGGCCCTCTCGGTGGAATGTCGTCTAAATAGCTTGCAAGCATATGAATGGTTCATAAGAGACCACATACCACGGTACGATTAAAGAGTACTTGTCATGAGACGAGGTTGAACGAGGTATAGAGATACCGATGATCAAACCTCGGACAAGTAAAATATCGTGTGACAAAGGGAATCGGTATCATATGTAAATGGTTCAGTCGATCACTAAAGTCATCGTTGAATATGTGGGAGCCATTATGGATCTCCAGATCCCGCTATTGGTTATTGGTCGGAGAGAAGTCTCAACCATGTCTACATAGTTCGCGAACCGTAGGGTGACACACTTAAGGTTTGATGTCGTTTAAGTAGATATGGAAATATGGAATGGAGTTCGAAGTTTTGTTCGGAGTCTCGGATGGGATCCAGGACATCACGAGGAGGTCCGAAATGGTCCGGAGAATAAGATTCATATATAGGAAGTCATTTTCTAGTTTTGAAAATGATCCGGTATTTTTCCCGGAAGGTTCTAGAAGGTTCTAGAAGAGTCCGGAAGAAATCAGCATGGAAGGTGGAGTCCCGCAGGGACTCCACCCACCTTGGCCGGCCAGCCTAAGGGAGGAGGAGTCCCAAGTGGACTCCTCCCCATGGTGGCCGGCCACCCCACCAAGGAAAGGGGGGAGTCCCACTCCCCCTAGGTTTGGTCATATGGAAGGTTTATGTTGGGGTCTTATTCGGAGACTTTTGACCTAATCCTTGGGGCTTCCACCTATATAAAGAGAGGAGGGGAGGGGCTGGCCGGCCACTCTTGGCTCCACCTTGGCCGCACCCCTATGAGGGCCGGCGCCCAAGCCCCCTCTCCCCAAAACCCTAGCTACCTCTCCTCCACCACATCTCCCGCATATGCTTAGCGAAACTCCGCCGGAGATCTCCATCGACACCGCCACCACGCCGCCGTGCTGTCGGGATTCCAAGGAGGATCTACTACTTCTGCTGCCCGCTGGAACGGGGAGAAGGACGTCGTCATCAACACCGAACGTGTGACCGAGTACGGAGGTGCTGCCCGATTGTGGCACCGTCAAGATCTTCTACGCGCTTTTGAAAGCGGCAAGTGATCGTCTACCGCAGCAACGAGAGCCTCCTCTTGTAGGCTTTGGAAATCTTCAAGGGTTAGTCTCGTTCATCCCCTCATTGCTCCCATCTTCTAGATTGCATCTTGGCTTGGATTGCATTCTCGCGGTAGGAAATTTTTGTTTTCTATGCTACGAATCCCTACAAGTGGTACCGCAGCCGTGTCTATGCATAGATGGTTGCACGAGTAGAACACAATTGTTTGTGGGCGTTGATGCTTTGTTGTCTTTAGTTCGAGTACTTTGCATCTTTGTGGCATGGTGGGATGAAGCGGCTCGGGCTAACTTTACATGACCGCGTTCATGAGACTTGCTCCACGTTTGACATGCAACTTGTATTGCATAAGTGGCTTTGCGGGTGTCTCGTCTCTCCCACCATAGTGAAGATTCAATTTACTCTTTCTATTGACAACACTAGTATCACCGTTGTGGTTCATGTTCGTAGGTAGATTAGATCTCACTCGAAAACCCTAAACCACGTAAAATATGCAAACCAAATTAGAGACGTCTAACTTGTTTTTGCAGGGTTTGGTGATGTGATATGGCCATAATGTGATGATGAATATGTATGAGATGATCATTATTGTATTGTGGCAACCGGCAGGAGCCTTATGGTTGTCTTTAAATTTCATGTTGAGTAGTATTTCAAAGTAGTTGTAATAGTGGCTACATGAGGTGAACAACCATGAAGACGGCGCCATGAACCTTGACGCTACACCGACGATGATGGAGATCATGCCCGTTGATGATGGAGATCATGTCCGTGCTTTGGAGATGAAGATCGAAGGCACAAAGACTAAAGGGCCATATCATATCACATATGAATTGCATGTGATGTTAATCCTTTATGCATCTTATTTTGCTTAGAACGCGACGGTAGCATTATAAGATGATCCCTCACATTAATATCAAGATAATAAAGTGTTCTCCCCTCGTATGCACCGTTGCAACAGTTCGTCGTTTCGAAGCATCTCGTGATGATCGGATGTGATAGATTCTACGTTCATAAACAACGGGTGTAAGCCATGTTTGCACACGCAGAATACTTGGGTTTGCTTGACGACCCTAGCATGTACAGACATGGCCTCGGGACAACGGAAACCGAAAGGTTGAACACGAGTCATATGGATGATATGATCAACATGTTGATGTTCACCATTGAAGCTACATCATCTCACGTGATGATCGGTTTTGGTGTAGTGGATGTGGATTGTGTACCACTTAACAACTATGAGGGATGTTGTATTAAGTGGGAGTTCATTAGTAATTAGATTAAAACATGAACTAATTATCATAAACATAGTCTGAGTAGTATTTTGAATTAATTTGTAGTATTGGCATCCGTTTTCTACCAAGCGCTAGTCTTGTTATTGAGATAGAAATACTGTTAAAATCTGAAAATAAACTTTACGGAATGGTACCGTATTGTTAAACAATCAAGAAATGATTAAGTCCTATTGCAAATTTTTAGTAAACCTCACATTGTTGATTCAAAGAGCTATGGTTTCAATTAGTACCTAAAGTTATCTTGTCTCCGTGAAACTTGAAGTTCAAATCTGTTTGAAAAGTAAGGAGCTGAAAATTTAGTTTTCAGAAATAATCAAGGTATGAGATATATATGATATCTAAGACCTTATTGCAAGATGATAGAATATAATTTGGTGAGACTACATAAACTCATAAGTTTTATGGGAATGTACGAAGGTTGAAGATGCAAGGCGTCCCAATCCTCCAACTATTGGGGCACTAACAATATTCACATATCCATGAAGTGATCGTCCTTAGTATGCACCGTTGCTAAGACTCGTCGTTTCGAAGCATCACGTGATGATCGGGTGTTATAGATTCTACGTGTGCATACAACGGGTGCAAGCCAGATTTGCACATGCGAATACTGAGGTTATACTTTACGAGCCTAGCATGTACATACATGGCCTCGAAAAGTCTTCATGATATGATAAAATTATGAGTGAAATTGTTCATCATATTAAAAGGTTACTAATAGTGAAATCCGGAACACTTGTTATATGATGATCAACTTCAAAGTAAGAACCTCAAAGTTATTGGTATTTGATGCGTGTAGTTGACACGTCCGTTGGGAACCCCAAGAGGAAGGTGTGATGTGCACAGCGGCAAGTTTCCCTCAGTAAGAAACCAAGGTTTAATCGAACCAGTAGGAGTCAAGAAGCACGTTGAAGGTTGATGGCGGCGGGATGTAATGCGGCGCAACACCGCAGATTCCGGCGCCAACGTGGAACCCGCACAACACAACCAAAGTACTTTGCCCCAACGAAACGAGTGAGGTTGTCAATCTCACCGGCTTGCTCGTAACAAAGGATTAACCGTATTGTGTGGAAGATGATTGTTTGCGTGAAAACAAGTAAAACAAGTATTGCAAGTAGATTGTATGCGATGTAAAGAATAGGACCGGGGTCCACAGTTCACTAGAGGTGTCTCTCCCATAAGATAAACAACATGTTGGGTGAACAAATTACAGTTGGGCAATTGACAAATAGAGAGGGCATGACAATGCACATACATATTATGATGAGTACTGTGAGATTTAATTAGGCATTACGACAAAGTACATAGACCGCTATCCAGCATGCATCTATGCCTAAAAAGTCCACCTTCAGGTTATCATCCGAACCCCCTCCAGTATTAAGTTGCTAACAACAGACAATTGCATTAAGTATTGCGCGTAATGTAATCGGTAACTACATCCTCGAACATAGCACCAATGTTTTATCCCTAGTGGCAACAAGACATCCATAACCTTAGAGGTTCTTGTCACTCCTCCAGATTCACGGAGACATGAACCCACTATCGAGCATAAATACTCCCTCTTGGAGTTACTAGCATCAACTTGGCCAGAGCATCTACTAATAACAGAGAGCATGCAAGATCATAAACAACACATAAACATGAATTGGTAATCAACATAACATAGTATTCTCTATTCATCGGATCCCAACAAACGCAACATATAGAATTACAGATAGATGATCTTGATCATGTTAGGCAGCTCACAAGATCCGACAATTAAGCACAATGGGGAGAAGACAACCATCTATCTACTGCTATGGACCCATAGTCCAGGGGTAGACTACTCACTCATCACTCCGGAGGCGACCATGGCGGTGAAGAGTCCTCCGGGAGATGAATCCCCTCTCCGGCAGGGTGCCGGAGGAGATCTCCGTAATCCCCCGAGATGGGATTGGCGGCGGCGGCGTCTCGCAAGGTTTTCCGTATCGTGGCTCTCGGTACTGGGGGTTTCGCGACGGAGGCTATTTGTAGGCGGAAGGGCAGGTAAAGAGGCGGCACGAGGGGCCCACACCATAGGTCGGCGCGGCCAGGGCCTGGGCCGCGCCGCCCTAGGGTGTGGCCACCTCGTGGCCCCACTTCGTCTCCTCTTCGGTCTTCTGGAAGCTTCGTGGCAAAATAGGACCCTGGGCGTTGATTTCGTCCAATTCCGAGAATATTTCGTTACTAGGATTTCTGAAACCAAAAACAACAGAAAATAGCAACTGGCTCTTCGGCATCTTGTTAATAGGTTAGTTCCAGAAAATGCACGAATATGACATAAAGTGTGCATAAAACATGTAGATATCATCAATAATGTGGCATGAAACACAAGAAATTATCGATACGTCGGAGACGTATCAGCATCCCCAAGCTTAGTTCTGCTCGTCCCGAGCAGGTAAAACGATAACAAAGATAATTTTTGGAGTGACATGCCATCATAACCTTGATCATACTATTTGTAAACATATGTAATGAATGCAGCGATCAAAACAATGGTAATGACATGAGTAAACAAGTGAATCATAAAGCAAAGACTTTTCATGAATAGTACTTCAAGACAAGCATCAATAAGTCTTGCATAAGAGTTAACTCATAAAGCAATAAATCAAAGTAAAGGTATTGAAGCAACACAAAGGAATATTAAGTTTCAGCGATTGCTTTCAACTTATAACATGTATATCTCATGGATAATCGTCAACATAGAGTAATATAATAAGTGCAATATGCAAGTATGTAGGAATCAATGCACAGTTCACACAAGTGTTTGCTTCTTGAGGTGGAGAGAAATAGGTGAACTGACTCAACATAAAAGTAAAAAGAATGGTCCTTCAAAGAGGAAAGCATCGATTGCTATATTTGTGCTAGAGCTTTTATTTTGAAAACATGAAACAATTTTGTCAACGGTAGTAATAAAGCATATGAGTTATGTAAATTATATCTTACAAGTTGCAAGCCTCATGCATAGTATACTAATAGTGCCCGCACCTTGTCCTAATTAGCTTGGACTACCGGATCATCGCAATACACATGTTTTAACCAAGTGTCACAATGGGGTACCTCCATGCCGCCTCGTACAAAGGTCTAAGGAGAAAGCTCGCATTTTGGATTTCTCGCTTTTGATTATTCTCAACTTAGACATCCATACCGGGACAACATGGACAACAGATAATGGACTCCTCTTTAATGCATAAGCATGTGGCAACAATTATTATTCTCATATGAGATTGAGGATATATGTCCAAAACTGAAACTTCCACCATGAATCATGGCTTTAGTTAGCGGCCCAATGTTCTTCTCTAACAATATGCATGCTTAACCATAAGGTGGTAGATCTCCCTTACTTCAGACAAGACGAACATGCATAGCAACTCACATGATATTCAACAAAGAATAGTTGATGGCGTCCCCGTAAACATGGTTATCGCACAACAAGCAACTTAATAAGAGATAAAGTGCATAAGTACATATTCAATAACACAATAGTTTTTAAGCTATTTGTCCCATGAGCTATATATTGCAAAGGTGAATGATGGAATTTTAAAGGTAGCACTCAAGCAATTTACTTTGGAATGGCGGAGAAATACCATGTAGTAGGTAGGTATGGTGGACACAAATGGCATAGTGGTTGGCTCGAGGATTTTGGATGCATGAGAAGTATTCCCTCTCGATACAAGGTTTAGGCTAGCAAGGTTATTTGAAACAAACACAAGGATGAACCGGTGCAGCAAAACTCACATAAAAGACATATTGTAAACATTATAAGATTCTACACCGTCTTCCTTGTTGTTCAAACTCAATACTAGAAATTATCTAGACTTTAGAGAGACCAAATATGCAAACCAAATTTTAGCATGCTCTATGTATTTCTTCATTAATGGGTGCAAAGTATATGATGCAAGAGCTTAAACATGAGCACAACAATTGCCAAGTATCACATTATCCAAGACATTATAGCAATTACTACATGTATCATTTTCCAATTCCAACCATATAACAATTTAACAAAGAAGAAACTTCGCCATGAATACTATGAGTAAAGCCTAAGGACATATTTGTCCATATGCAACAGCGGAGCGTGTCTCTCTCCCATACAGTGAATGCTAGGATCCATTTTATTCAAACAAAAACAAAAACAAAAACAAACCGACGCTCCAAGCAAAGCACATAAGATGTGACGGAATAAAAATATAGTTTCGGGGAGGAACCTGATAATGTTGTCGATGAAGAAGGGGATGCCTTGGGCATCCCCAAGCTTAGACGCTTGAGTCTTCTTAGAATATGCAGGGGTGAACCACCGGGGCATCCCCAAGCTTAGAGCTTTCACTCTCCTTGATCATATTGCATCATACTCCTCTCTTGATCCTTGAAAACTTCCTCCACACCAAACTCGAAACAACTCATTAGAGGGTTAGTGCACAATAAAAATTAACATGTTCAGAGGTAACACAATCATTCTTAACACTTCCGGACATTGCATAAAGCTACTTGGACATTAATGGATCAAAGAAATTCATCCAACATAGCAAAAGAGGCAATGCGAAATAAAAGGCAGAATCTGTCAAAACAGAACAGTTCGTAAAGACGAATTTTAAAATGGCACCAGACTTGCTCAAATGAAAATTCCCGAATTAAATGAAAGTTGCGTACATATCTGAGGATCACGCACGTAAATTGGCATATTTTTCTGAGCTACCTACAGAGAGGCAGGTCGAAATTCGTGACGGCAAAAGAAATCTGAAACTGCGCGAGTAATCCAAATCTAGTATGAACTTTACTATCAAAGACTTTACTTGGCACAACAAAACACCAAACTAAGATAAGGAGAGGTTGCTACAGTAGTAAACAACTTCCAAGACTCAAATATAAAACAAAAATACTGTAGTAAAAACATGGGTTGTCTCCCATAAGCGCTTTTCTTTAACGCCTTTCAGCTAGGCGCGGAAAGTGTAAATCAAGTATTATCAAGAGACGAAGCATCAACATCATAATTTGTTCTAATAATAGAATCATAAGGTAACTTCATTCTCTTTCTAGGGAAGTGTTCCATACCTTTCTTGAGAGGAAATTGATATTTAATATTACCTTCCTTCATATCAATAGTAGCACCAACGGTTCGAAGAAAAGGTCTTCCCAATATAATGGGGCAAGATGCATTGCATTCAATATCCAAGACAACAAAATCAACGGGGACAAGGTTATTGTTAACCATAATATGAACATTATCAACTCTCCCCAAAGGTTTCTTTTTAGCATTATCAGCGAGATTAACATCCAAATAACAATTTTTCAATGGTGGCAAGTCAAGCATATCATAGACTTTCTTAGGCATAACAGAAATACTTGCACCAAGATCACATAAAGCATTACAAATGAAACAATTTTGTCAACGGTAGGAGAGTTACACTTCTGGAGATGGCTCCCCCTCCTCCTCCCACCGTCGCCAACCCATAGACACCTTCTTCGCCGGCGATCTCCTTGATCTCTGGTGATTCTCCTCTTCCTCTCCGATAGTTCTCTCCGGCGTCGTCTCCTCTTCAAGCTAGTACCACATGGCTCCTTCTCCCCTTGGCCGTTGGAAGGTTTCATTTGAAGTTCTCTTGGACTCTGGTAAGAGCAAGCCTTCTCCTGGTTTTCTACTTCTCTGGCCTAGGAATTGGATTGTGCTGGTCAACATCAAGGATGCTCCCGTGGTGGGCAAGCATCTTAAGGATGGAGAGGTTTTTTACTCTGGATCCTCAGTTAGATTTCAGTCACATGTTGGTTTTGTTGAAGCTTGTTTGCTCTCTCCACCTGGGTTTTCTTCCTTCCCTGAGGCTCCACCGGTTAGATGGAGAGTATCTTATGCTGATCTGGTTCCTCATTCTGGTGATGGCGATGCAAAACCTGTGTTTCGTAGGCAAGCCTTCCTTATCTTGAAACCACATGCCAAGAGGCTTGTTCTCCTTGATTCCAAAGAGCAAGTGTTGGATGCCAGATTTCTGCTAGTTAATGAGAAAGTTAGTCCTGGGCAGCTCTTAGATCTTAATATCTTCACAGTCTTGGTAGGGGATCGTGTGCTTTCGGATTCCATTGTGCATGCCTTACAAATGAACAGCTCTAGCTCCCCTATTACTTATGCAGAAGTTGTTTCTGGTCCAGGGAGCAAACAAGTGGATAATTCTTCTTTGGCAAGTGATACCTTTAAGGGTCTGGATTTTAAACAAGGGAAGGTTTTTGCATCTGAATGCCTGAAGAAATTTGGTCAGCATGTCAATTTAAACAAGTTTTCAACAAGGAGGCCTTTCTTTTTGGTCTGTTCTTTTGGCCGAGCAAATTTCAGATTGGATGTGCATACAGTGGCACTTGCTCTTCAAGCTTGCTTTGGGGGAGCTGCAGCCCTCTACAATGTACAAGGTTTACGTGATAGAAGCTACCGATTCTCAGTTTCTTCAAGTGCTGTGGGTTTTGAGATTTACAATCTTGGTGTTCTAACTCATTCCTCGTTCAAGATTTTCTTCAACCTTTGGGGACAAGGTGGGCCAAACTGGATTGCTGAGGAAAAAAAATTCTATAAAGAGCAAGACAAAGAGTGGACTGAAGTAAGACCAAAAATTGCAAATAACAAGTCAGTTTTCACCAGATTGTCTCCTGCTCAAAATGTTGCAAGAGTGTCGGTGTTTGATAGATTGGAACATTCTTCGGCTGCGCAAACGATCAATAATATTGGACAGAGTAATGGGGCATTCAAGGATCGTTTTAATGAGCAATATTATGATCATTATTCCTCGGGTCAAAGGTATTTTCATCAGCCCTCCAATCAACAGACAAGGTTTTATTTGGGCGCCAAATTACCGGGCTTTCTTTCCTCTTTTAAGTTCCCAAGATTTCCTTCTTTGGCCTGGCCTGATTCGTCTTACCAAATTTGGTTTAAAGCCCATGGGCCTGCGCCCCAAATTCAGTGTGTTACTTCCTTTGGAGATTTTTCTTTCTTACAGAAACAAGTGGCAGACTCTGCCTTACGCGTTGCCTCCTCGCCTTCTTCGCCACTCTCTCTCCACCCTGAAAACCCTCTGACATCCCCTGCTGCTCTGTCGCCGGTGAACTCGCCGACGGCAATGGCGAATATCCCCATTGACCCTCCGCCGTTTGTCCCGCATGGGTTCGAAATACAACACGTAGAAGGCAGGGTTGGAGTCAAGAGGGTGATCGTCGCTCGGAAGCCCCGTCTGCATGAACAGTACGCCATTGCCACCATCAACCCCTTCCCCCAAGGTCAGGTTCATTTTCAGAATGTTCGTGGAGTGTTAGAGGATTTCCTGAATGAGGTGGCCGAGGTCGGTTTTTTAAGTATCCAAGAATGTCCTTTTGGAGCAGCATATGTTCAGTTTAATAATGTTAGTGACAGAGAGAGGCTGATACACTCTAGTCCCAACCCTTTTGGTGATGTTGATATTTCATTTTGCAAACATGATGAAGGAATCAATTGGCGTGCTGCAAACTTTAACAGAGATGTTTGGGTGCTTATAGTTGGGCCCCCTTTGGACCATATGAACACTGAAGATCTAAATGCATGTTTTCATGATATTGGCACTCTGATTCTCTGGGAAAGGGACCCAAACAAAAAAGGGAGAGTGGTTGCAAAAGTTAGAGTCACTGACCTGGAAGATATTCCTAAAAGTATCAGGTTTACAGAGGGAAATAGACCAGATTCTGAATCCTGGACCTTTTCTGTGGAGATTCTGCAGCAGCACTTGCTTGGTGGGGGCCCACCTGATGAGGACCCACTCCCAGGTGATGGAGTGGACCCACATCCCTTGCCTAATGATTTAGCACCTCCAGCTGCTCCCTTGGTTCCAGCTCAACCTGTAGATGACCTTGAGGAAGGGGAGATAGCTGGATGGGGCCACTAGGCTATGGGGAACAATGTGCAGGATGAAGAGGAAAATTTGATGGAGGTGGATCTGGCTCCCAATGCTGCATTTCAGGGCCTCCTTGATGCTATTCATGCTGAAGAAATGGTCCTAGATAATCCTCCTGTGGCAGATTCTAGTAGTGACATCACATTCTCATCTGGCAGTTCTAATTCTGCTAATGCTGCTAATCAACAGCTGGTTGTCCATGCTGGTCCTGTCCTTGACTTGGTTCCTTTCAATATGATTGGTGAAGGGCTGCAAAACATTGCTCTAGCCTACCTAGAAGAAGATGATGAGAGTTCAGATGAAGAGAATGGCATGCTCATGCAGAATGATGCAGATGGCCAACAAGATGAAAACAATTTTGCCTTGCAGCAGTTAGGTGATGAGAACCTGGTCCCACCACAAGAAGCACCTTTGATTATTGGTAGGGTTCAAACCACTTTCTTCCCTGTCCCAGAGGATCATGATATTTCTACAAGGTTTTCCAAGCAAGGTCTGAAGATTTGGGAAACTTACTTTGCACCTAGGATGGAAGCAGCTTCTGCTAGTACTTTTTCCTGTGACATACCTGTAAGTTGGTTTAACTTTGTCACTCTTATGCTCATGACTCCAGATAAATTTGATTGGGCCAAAGGTTTTTTGTCTTCTCAGTTGTGGAACATTATTAAGGAATCCATTGCCTCTGAGGATACCATCTCTTTTGTTATTCCTGATAAATGTGTTGCCAACTAGGCCCCTGTTTGCTCTTTGTTGGAGGAGGAGCAGTTTAGCCCTAAGGACACTAAAGGGGCTGAGGATTATGCTCCTTTGTCTCCAAAAAGGAAGAGGAGAGAGGGCAAAATTCCTCTGGTAGAATCTGAGGTAAGGAGAAGCCCTAGATTGGTTCTGTTAAATGATGGATTTAAAAGCCATGATAACTGTGTTGATAAGCATTGCTTGACTTGTAATGCTGCTCCCCCTTTGATTAATACAAAAGTGGTAAAGAACTTGGCTGCCTCTTTCTGTAAGGTGCAAGAGGAGGGTCTTGAAGGGAGACTACAGAAGAAGAACAAGTTGGAGACCAAGAAAAAGGCACCTGGGCCATCTCATCTGGTTGCTGCTCCCAGTATTAAAGGGGCTAAAGGGAAAACTCAAGGAGGCACTACTGGAGGTAATAAGTCAAAGGGGCAAAATGCTACTGATGGGGTGGCAGACAAGGCCAAGACAAGGCCCTCTAAATAAAGTGATATTATGTTAGACAAACCTTCTGCTTTTGTGGCAAGTATGGATGTTACTTGCAATTTCTGTAATGTCTGGATGATATGTCACCTTGTGTTCTGCTGGCTTCTAAGGATGTTAAGTTGGTCAATGCTTTATGTACTGGTATATATCTTATGCAGTGGTGTGTTCTGCTTCTGGTCTTTTTGTTCTCTGCATGGAATGTATATGTTTTCAGCTCATAGATTTAAATCTCATGGTATTGCTGGGAGTACCATGTTCTTGAATATAACCTCTGTAGTTATCCATGGAACACAACAGATTTTGGAAAATCCTTAATTGGAATTTGAGAGGAATTAACTCTGAAAAGAAATGGGTAGCTCTTGCAAGTAAAATAGATGAATCAAATTGTGATATTATTTGCTTACAAGAGACCAAAAGAGAATTTTTTGATCTGGAATACATAAGAAAATTCTGCCCCAAAAGATTTAATAAGTTTGAATATCTGCCATCAATTGGAGCCTCTGGAGGTATTATCATTATTTGGAATGGCACTTTGTTTACTGGCACACTGGCTTTTCAAAATGAATTCTCCATCTCTGTTCAATTCTCTTGTAACATCTCAACTAATACTTGGATATTAACCAATATTTATGGCCCCAGCCAAGTAGAGAGGAAAGCAGATTTTCTTGAATGGTTCTCCAATATTGATATGCCTATTGACATGGATTGGATAATTATGGGTGATTTTAACTTCATCAGAAAGCCATCAGACAGAAATAAACCAGGAGGGGATTTGAATGGGATGCTCTTGTTTAATGAGTCAATCAGTAATCTTGGATTGGTAGAACTGCCCCTTAAAGGAACAAAATATACCTGGAGTAATATGCAACAGACACCTCTTCTTGAAAGATTGGATTGGTTTTTCACTTCTTCATCTTGGACCACTAACTATCCTTCTTCATTGGTTTTCCCCCTAGTGAAACCCACTTCAGATCATGTTCCTTGTGTCATTTCTATTGGAACAAGCATACCAAAGGCAAGAATATTCAGATTTGAAAATTACTGGTTGCAACACAGTGAATTCAAAGGTATTGTGCAAGCAAGTTGGAACATTCCAGTAGGTCACACTGATCCTGCCAAGAGAATTACTGCAAAATTCAAAAATCTGAGAAAAAGTTTAAAGTTCTGGGAAAAAAATTTACCTTGCCTAAAAATGCTTATTGATAAGGTCAATTCTGTCATCAGCCTTTTGGATACTTTGGAAGAAGTTAGAACTCTGTCTTTGGAAGAATGGAATTTGAGGGATATTCTTAAATACCATGTGATAAATCTGTTACAAAACCAGAATGCTTACTGGAAGCAAAGAGGAAAAATAAAATGGGTCAAGCTTGGAGATGCAAATACTAGATTCTTCCATAATAAGGCAACAATAAATTACAGACACAATTACATCTCCATGCTGATGACTGAAAACTTAGCAGAAATATCTGATCATGATGGCAAAGCTGACATTCTATGGAAAGCTTTCAAAGAGAGAATGGGCATGACTGACAATCCCTCTATGAAGTTCAATTTGCAAGATTTCTATGGAGAAGGAATGAATGAAGAATCTAGTGCACAATTGGAAGTACCCTTTACTGATAAAGAAATTGATGAGGTTATAAAAGAATTACCCAATGATAAATCACCAGGGCCTGATGGATTTAATAATGAATTTTTCAAGAATTGTTGGTCAATCATTGGTAATGATGTCAAGGAGTTGATAAGAGCTTTTTATGAAGGAAATATTAATTTGGAAAGCATAAATTCCTCATATATTACTTTAATTCCAAAGAATGATTCTCCCATGCTTCCAGGGGATTTCAGACCCATTTCCTTGCTAAACACAGTGCTCAAAATCATCACTAAGTTGCTCGCAAACAGACTGCAGAAAATCATTCTCCAATTAGTTCACAAAAATCAGTATGGATTTTTGAAACAAAGAGCTATTCAAGATTGCTTGGGATGGGCTTTTGAATATCTTTTTCAATGTCACAAGTCAAAAGAGGAGATTATTATTCTTAAACTGGACTTTGAGAAGGCTTTTGACAAGATTGAACATGGTGCTATTTTAGAAATCTTAAAAGCTAGAGGTTTTGGAGAAAGGTGGATCAGATGGATTCATTTAATACTCAGTTCTGGCACCTCTGCTGTTCTTCTGAATGGATCACCTGGAAAGAAATTCTATTGCAAGAGAGGGGTAAGACAAGGGGATCCTCTATCACCCCTCCTTTTTGTGCTGGCAGCAGATCTTCTACAATCAATCTTGAATAAGGCAATGACACAAGGATTAATAGATAAACCAATTCCTTCAACTGCATGCCCTGATTTCCCTATTGTTCAATATGCTGATGACACTCTGGTCATTATGAAAGCTGATGCTAGAAACTTATTCTGCCTTAAAGCTTTGCTCCAAACTTTTGCTGATTCAACTGGTTTGAAAGTGAACTATAGCAAATCAAATATGATTCCCATAAACCTGAGTGAGGAAAGGCTCAATCATTTCTCTGCAACTATGAATTGTCAGAAAGGATCTTTACCATTTACATATCTTGGCTTACCTCTCAGTATTATAAAACCTTCCATGGAGCATCTCTTGCCAATTGTACAAAGAACTCAATCAAGATTAGGTGGGATTGCTGACTTTTTAAACTATGGGGGCAAATTACAGCTGGTGAAATCTGTCCTGGCTTCCATGCCAATTTTCTTCATGTGCTGTTTTGATGTTCCAATAGCCATTAAAGAACAAGTAGTGAAGTACATGAGACATTGTTTATGGAGGAAGAAGAATTCTGATGTTCAGGCCAATGGCTCTGCCCTGGTTGCATGGAAAAAAATTTGTAGACCTAAAGAGCAAGGAGGTTTGGGAGTTCTCAATTTGGATATACAAAATAAAGCTCTCATGTTAAAGAATCTTCATAAATACTTCAACAATCTGGACATTCCCTGGGTGCATCTAGTCAAAGAATCTTATTACTCAAATGGAAACATCCCCACTGGTAATTCTGAAGGATCCTTCTGGTGGAGATCTCATCTAAAGCTATTAGATATCTATAAAGCTATGGCAAGATGTAACATTGGGGATGGGAGTTCTGTGTTTTTTTGGACTGATCTGTGGGAGGATAATTGTTTTCATCAGAAATTTCCACATCTTATATCATTTGCTAAATATACAGATTGGACAGTGCAAAGAGTAATCCATACTGAATACCTGGAGGATATGTTTCATCTTCCTCTTTCTCAACAAGCATATGAAGAGTTTCAGTCTCTGGAATTACTATGCCAAAGAACTCTCATAACTGTACAAGAAGGTAACAAAGATACTTGGACATATATTTGGGGCAATGCAGAATTCTCATCTCAAAAAACATACAAGGCAATGATTGGACATTTACCAGCTCCAAAGATTTTCTCCTTAATTTGGAAGACTTCTTGCCAAGCAAAGCATAAGTTCTTCTTTTGGCTTTTGCTTCATGACAGATTAAATACAAGAAATCTACTGAGAAGAAAGAATCTCCAGTTGCACTCCTATCAATGTGCAGTTAGTAATTGTGATGAACAAGAAACTCTTGTTCACCTTTTTTGGACATGTCCTTTTGCAGAACAGTGCTGGAACTTTGTTTGCCCTCACAGATATAGAAGTTTATCGGTTTTAGAGGCTTTTGAAGGACTGATAGCAAGTATCAACTTACCTTTTGCAATGGAGATTATCATCCTGGCAGCTTGGGGCATTTGGATTATTAGAAATAATAAGATTTTTAAGGACCAAACCGCAGTCTTCAATAGTTGGAAAGCAGTATACATACAGGAACTGAAGCTTTTAGAACATAGAATGAAGAAAAAACATGTAACGGCTCTCAAAGCCTGGATTCAAAGGCAGCTTAGTTTTCTTTTTTAGAGAGTTTCTCACTCTCCTTTGTAAAGCTTTGTAATATTTATACTCTTTTTAATAAAAATTGCAGTGGGCATTCCCACTGTTTTACCCTCAAAAAAATAAAGCATTACAATCAAAATCATTGACCCTCATTTTAATGATGGGTTCCCAACCATCCTCTAGCTTTCTAGGAATAGAAGTTTCAAGTTTTAGTTTCTCTTCTCTAGCTTTTATGAGAGCATTCGTAATATGTTTTGTGAAAGCCAAGTTTACAGCTACTGGCATTGGGACTCTTAGCAAGTTTTTGTAAGAACTTTATAACTTCAGAGATGTGGCAATCATCAAAATCTAAATCATTATAAGCTACAGCAATGGGATCATCATCCCCAAGGTTGGAAAAAATTTCAGCAGTTTTATCACAAGCAGTTTCAGCAGTTTTAGCAATTTCAGGTAATTTTGCGCGCTTTGCACTAGGAGTAGAAACATTGCCAACACCAATTATTTTACCATTAATAGTAGGAGGTGCAGCAACATGTGAAGAATCAACATTAATTGTGGTGGTAATAGTCCAAACTTTAGCTACATTTTTCTCTTTAGCTAGTTTTTCATTTTCTTCTCTATCCCACCTAGCACGCAATTCAGCCATTAATCTTATATTCTCATTAATTCTAACTTGGATGGCATTTGCTGTAGTAACAATTTTATTTTCAATATCCCTATTAGGCATAACTTTCGATTTCAAAAGATCAACATCAGAGGCAAGACTATCAACCTTAGAAGCGAGAATATCAATTTTATTGAGTTTGTCCTCAACAGATTTGTTAAAGGCAGTTTGTGTACTAATAAATTCTTTAAGCATAGCTTCAAGTCCAGGGGGTGTGTTCCTATTATTATTGTAAGAATTCCCATAAGAATTAGCATAACCGTTACCATTATTATAAGGATATGGCCTATAGTTATTACTAGAATTGTTCCGATAAGCATTGTTGTTGAAATTATTATTTTTAATGAAGTTTACATCAACATGTTCTTCTTGGGCAACCAATGAAGCTAACGGAACATTATTAGGATCAACATTAGTCCTATCATTCACAAGCATAGACATAATAGCATCAATCTTATCATTCAAGGAAGAGGATTCTTCAACAGAATTTACCTTCTTACCTTGTGGAGCTCTTTCCGTGTGCCATTCAGAGTAATTAATCATCATATTATCAAGGAGCTTTGTTGCTTCCCCCAAAGTGATGGACATAAAGGTACCTCCAGCAGCTGAATCCAATAAATTCCG
The DNA here is from genome assembly GCF_022539505.1 of Lolium rigidum. Lineage (NCBI taxonomy): Eukaryota > Viridiplantae > Streptophyta > Magnoliopsida > Poales > Poaceae > Lolium > Lolium rigidum. Next base: position 148,578,188 of record NC_061512.1, on the reverse strand, counting down.
CGAAGAAAAATTTAGTCCTGCATAGAAGGTTTGGATGATCATCCAAGTAGTCAGTCCATGGGTTGGGCAATTCTTTACCAGAGATTTCATTCTTTCCCATGCTTGTGCAACATGTTCAGTATCTAATTGTTTAAAATTCATTATGCTACTCCTCAAAGATATAATTTTAGCAGGGGGATAATATCTACCAGTAAAAGCATCCTTGCATTTAGTCCATGAATCAATACTATTCTTAGGCAGAGATAGCAATCAATCTTTAGCTCTTCCTCTTAATGAGAAAGGGAACAATTTTAATTTTATAATGTCACCATCTACATCTTTATATTTTTGCATTTCACACAATTCAACAAAATTATTAAGATGGGCAGCAGCATCATCAGAACTAATACCGAGAAAATTGCTCTCGCATAACAAGATTCGAGTAAAGCGAGGTTTAATTTCAAAGAATTCTGTCTGTAGTAGCGAGGTGGAGCAATAGGTGTGCATAAGAAATCATTATTATTTGTGGTTGTGAAGTCACACAACTTAGTATTTTCAGGAGTACCCATTTTAGCAACAGTAAATAAAGCAAACTAGATACAGTAAATGCGAGTAACTAATTTTTTTGTGTTTTTGATATAGAGTGCAAACAAGACAGTAAAATAAAGTAAAACTAGCAACTAATTTTTTTGTATTTTGATATAGTGCAGCAAACAAAGTAGTAAATAAAATAAAGCAAGACAAAAACAAAGTAAAGAGATTGGGAAGTGGAGACTCCCCTTGCGGCGTGTCTTGATCTCCCGGCAACGGCGCCGGAAATTTGCTTGATGCGTGTAGTTGACACATCCGTTGGGAACCCCAAGAGGAAGGTGTGATGCGCACGGCGGCAAGTTTCCCTCGATAAGAAACCAAGGTTTAATCGAACCGGTAGGAGTCAAGAAGCACGTTGAAGGTTGATGGCGGCGGGATGTAATGCGGCGCAACACCGGAGATTCCGGCGCCAACGTGGAACCTGCACAACACAACCAAAGTACTTTGCCCCAACGAAACGGTGAGGTTGTCAATCTCACCGGCTTGCTGTAACAAAGGATTAACCGTATTGTTTGGAAGATGATTGTTTGCGGAAAACGAGTAAAACAAGTATTGCGAGTAGATTGTATGCGATGTAAAGAATAGGACCGGGGTCCACAGTTCACTAGAGGTGTCTCTCCCATAAGATAAACAGCATGTTGGGTGAACAAATTACAGTTGGGCAATTGACAAATAGAGAGGGCATGACAATGCACATACATATTATGATGAGTACCGTGAGATTTAATTGGGCATTACGACAAAGTACATAGACCGCTATCCGACATGCATCTATGCCTAAAAAGTCCACCTTCGAGGTTATCATCCGAACCCCCTCCGGTATTAAGTTGCTAACAACGAGACAATTGCATTAAGTATTGCGCGTAATGTAATCGAGTAACTACATCCTCGAACATAGCACCAATGTTTTATCCCTAGTGGCAACAACACATCCATAACCTTAGAGGTTCTTGTCACTCCTCCGGATTCACGGAGACATGAACCCACTATCGAGCATAAATACTCCCTCTTGGAGTTACTAGCATCAACTTGGCCAGAGCATCTACTAATAACGGAGAGCATGCAAGATCATAAACAACACATAGACATGAATTGGTAATCAACATAACATAGTATTCTCTATTCATCGGATCCCAACAAACGCAACATATAGAATTACAGATAGATGATCTTGATCATGTTAGGCAGCTCACAAGATCCGACAATTAAGCACAATGGGGAGAAGACAACCATCTAGCTACTGCTATGGACCCATAGTCCAGGGGTAGACTACTCACTCATCACTCCGGAGGCGACCATGGCGGTGAAGAGTCCTCCGGGAGATGAATCCCCTCTCCGGCCGGGTGCCGGAGGAGATCTCCAGAATCCCCCGAGATGGGATTGGCGGCGGCGGCGTCTCAGTAAGGTTTTCCGTATCGTGGCTCTCGGTGCGTGGGGTTTCGCGATGGAGGCTATTTGTAGGCGGAAGGGCAGGTAAAGAGGCGGCACGAGGGGCCCACACCATAGGTCGGCGCGGCCAGGGCCTGGGCCGCGCCGCCCTAGGGTGTGGCCACCTCGTGGCCCCACTTCGTCTCCTCTTCGGTCTTCCGGAAGCTTCGTGGCAAAATAGGACCCTGGGCGTTGATTTCGTCCAATTCCGAGAATATTTCGTTACTAGGATTTCTGAAACCAAAAACAGCAGAAAACAGCAACTGGATCTTCAGCATCTTGTTAATAGGTTAGTTCCAGAAAATGCACGAATATGACATAAAGTGTGCATAAAAGATGTAGATATCATCAATAATGTGGCATGGAAAACAAGAAATTATCGATACGTCGGAGACGTATCAGTATTTGACCAACAAACCTAGAAGTTATTGATGTTGAAGTGTTTTTCTGAATAATGAGGAAAGCTAAAAGAGAAACTACAAAAGATTATTGGCACAAAGAAAGAAAAGTCTAGAAAGTCTAGCTCAGGTGTATATATATGATATACATGTTATGGATGTATTCCTCGTTTGGTCACACAATGAAATTCTTGGGTATTTGTACCATATTGATTGGTATGAAGTGTCATACAAAACAACGCAATACAAGAATACAATGGCCTAAGTGACTGACAAGGAATATGATAGGAATACACGTCTGGAACAAAAATAAAGTGTTATTATGTTCATCGTTGGCATTTTATCTAGCCCTTAGAATTTATAATAAAGAACTTAATAATTGTTATTTTGCTCTGGTCAAATGAAAACAATGAGTTGTTCAAATTATGGCATTACTCCATGTACGATGGATAAGTTATTATAAATCTTAATGGTGAAACACACACACATAATACTGACGCTAAAATGCCATAAGGCAAATGATTCGAATTACACTTATTTGTGGAACCGCCATTTAGGTCATGTTAGAAAGGAGCGCATGAAGGAACTCCATGCAAATGGATTTTTGGAGTCATTTTATTTTTGAATCATTTGGCGCTTGCAAATCTTTTCTAAAGAGAATGACTAAAATACCGTTCATAGGCCAAGAGTTGAAACGGACAACTAACTTAGTGGAAACATACATGATGATGTATGAGGTTCACTGGGCATAGTTGTGTGCGGGAGATTCTTCTACTTCATGAAAACTTCCAACAATGAATTAAGTATATATGTGGATATATTCGATAAGGAAGAAGTTTGAAACATTTGAATGGATTCAAATAAATTTCAGCATGAAATGGAAATCATCGTAATAGAAAAGTCAAATATCTATGAATGGATCATGGGGGAAATATTTGAATTACGAGTTTTAGCGAACATCTAAGAGAGTTATGAAATTGTTCTACAACTCACGTTTCTTGGAGTATCATAATGATGATGGAGTATCCGAGAGATGTATCCAAACCTTGTTGGATCAATGATGAGATAAAATATTGATGCCATTATATTTTTGTGAATTATGCTTTAGAGACTACCGCTTTTACACTGAATAGAGCATCACCATGATCCGTTGAAATGACACCATATGAGTTATGTCATGGGTATGAACCCTAATAGTGTTTTCTTAAATTTTTGGAATGCATAGCATAAAGTAAATAAGTTTACAACCAAAATTGGATGAATGTCTTTGTTGGTTATCCCACAGAATTGATTGGGAATTCTTTCCACTATGGAGACAAAGACAAAAGTGTTTGTCAATGTTTCTTACTTATTTCCAAGAAATTGTTTTTAGCGAAGTATTTGAGTGGGAGGACAATAGAACTTGATAAGGTTTATGAACCTGAGCATAATGATCAGAGTAGCGCAGCATCGGAATTGGTTCCGTGTCAACACCCGGATTTTTAAGTCCAGATGCCTGTTATGCCATACATCGCAATCCCAGGAATATTGTTGTTGCGAGACACAACAGTTGAATATCATAAGTCATCATTCATTACATACCATAGTCGTCTTACAAATAGATCACATGATCCAATATTACAATAATAGTTGAACTATTGTTTCAACACCCATCACAAATACATAGCGGAAGCGTAAGTAGAAGGGGACTCTATAGTCCACAG
>NC_061512.1:148549856-148573989 GCF_022539505.1 Lolium rigidum | reverse complement strand
GATCCCCTATACTTGTGGGTCATCAGAGCATTTGACCTGGGGTCCAAACTTCATGTGAAAGTACTTGGGACAAGATTTAAATGAAGTGAAACACCTCATATAATTTACACAAATTAAACTAGCATTGCACATTACTATTAAGTGGGTAGAGGTGTTGTTTTCTTATTTAAGAAAAATAATTTCCTCTCATATTAATTAGAGTGTTACTTTTAATTACTTAGAGAAATAATTCTCTCTCATTATCTGATTAAGATTTAATTTCTCTTATGAATAATATATGACCTAGGTTGACTAAGTCAACCTCTTCATACTCATCATTTAGGAAAATGATTTAAATGAGGTGAAGCACCTCATACAATTTAATCCTAATATGGTAAAGATTTAATATCATCAACTAATTCAGATGAGACCTAAATGACTAAAGTCTCTACCTCATTTTGAATGTTTGTGACAAGATTTAAATGAGAGAAAAACTCCCATGTGATTTATTAATATTTTTGGACAATATCTTTGACTAGAAATAGCCATATAGTCCTTTAATTAAGCTAGACCATGATCATTCAAAGTGAGCATGGCATATTGTTGCAGAAACAATTAGTACAAGTGAAATGTGAATTATAGCAATTGGATTTACTTCAAAATTCAAATTGGTTGATTTTTAAGATTTATTTGAATACTGAAAAGTCCCTGACTTGTTAATTTTGTCACATTAATTCTACACAAGATTTTGAAGTGGGACCAGTGGGGTTGGATAGATCTTTTTACAAGCTTTCCAGAAATATAAATTTCATCCAATTTGGTTGGGTAGATTTGAAACTACTCAATTTCTAGCACAGGACCAGTTTGTATTTTACAGATTTGAAAATAAATCCAATTCAAATGGTTGGGCTTGCGCGGGAAAGGAAATGGGCCAAAACGAGGGAAAATAACTGGGCTGGCCCAGATAACATTTCAACGCGCCACGGGCCAACTGACAAAGGGGCCCGCACGTCAGCGACTTACTCTTACCGAAACGGTACCGGTGATCGTGAGCGGTTGGATTAGATGGCGATCCGACGGTCGCACGTCGTCGTCGTCGTCGGGGAGAAGGGAGGTGCTGGCACGGCGGAGTAGGGGGTCGGCGGCGAGCTGAGGCTCCGGCGAGGGTCGGCGTTGACGCGAGGCGGGGTTGTCGTCGACGGCTAGTGCGCTGGTACCAGTGGTGAGGCTGGAGGTGGCCTGAATCAACGCCGGCGAGATGAGGTACTGGCGGGCTCCAGCGGCTAAATTGGGGAGCTCCGGTGATGAATCGAGAAGGGGAAGTGGTCGAGGAGGGTGAGGGAAGAGTGGGGATGCTGCTGGTGTGCTTGGATGGCTGAGGGGAGCTCGGTATTTATAGAGGGGCGAGTGTGCTGCGAGGCGCGGACGAGGTCAACGGCGAGGTCGTCGTTCCAGGGCGACGAAGGAGCGAGGAAGGTGCGCAGTAGGTAGGCGACGTCATGGCGGTCCTTGGGGCATTAATGGCGCGGTACGGCGAGGCGTACGACGGTCGGGCGATGGCGTGTACTAGCGCGGATGCGGCGGGATTCCGTCCTTGTCTCCGGCGGCGGCGGGCAAGGGCAGTGGTCACGCGCGTGTCTGGCGCGTCCGCGGTGGCACGGTGATGCTCAAGGCGTCGAGAGGAGGTACAGGGCGAGCGTGTGCTGGCGAGGTGACAGGTGGCCAGTGACGTCCGCGGCGGGTACTACGGCGACGTCATCGGCATGGCGTGGCCATCCTTGGGCGCGCGCGTTCCAGCGGCTGTCGGCCTCCTCCTCGACAGTGGCGGTGCTAGGTGGTGCTAGGGAGGTACGGTGGCGTCCTGGGACAGCAGGGATGGTACTGAGGAGGAAGGAGGGGAGAGGAGGTGCGGCATGGCCGGCATGGTCATGCACATGCATGCTATGCTTGCCCTCCTTAGGGTTGCTGTGGTGGAGTGATGAAGAGAGGGGACAAGGGTACATGTAGGTTAGTTTGGGGCAGTAGGGTTGGAGTAGAACACTATTTCAAATAGTGTTTTGTGTTTCTCCATATTTGAATTTTGCAATATTTGCCCAAACTTGGTTGAGTTCAAAATGGATTCAAGAATGGAAAGTGATGAGTTTGGTTGAGTTAGAGATGACCGAGAGATAATGAGAGGTGGTGGTGGATTTTAGAAATTCCAAGAATTGCAAATTGGCTAAGTGTGAGATTGTTCCTCATATTAAAAAGTCCTAACTTTGCATGAGCATAGTTTTTGATCCAAAGTGAATTTGGCATGGTTGTCTTTACAAAAGTGGTTCATCTTGATGTCCTCTTGGATGACATGCAAAGAATTGGGAAAGTTTAGTTTGAAAAACTTGAGATAGAGGGGCTCAAAGTAGTGACCAGATTATAAAAGATAGATTTGACCATTATTCTATGTGTTCTCAAATTTTGTTTAAATTTGATTTGATTTATGTTTCTTTGATTCCAAAAGTTGTAATAAATGTTTAGTAACATAAAACAACTAATGGTGAAGGCCAAAATGGTCTAGGTCAAAGATTTGTAAAAATGGCATAAACCATATGTGAGGGTTTTGTGATTTTCTAACTTTTATTCTTTTATTTTTATTTGCTTCATTTTTGACAAGAGTGAGGTTTATTTGAGGTTAGATTGAGTGGGGTCAAAGGTTCAAACCATTTTAGGGTAATGGGGATGCCTAGGGTATTTGATATTTTGGGCTAAGTGCCACATATACCTCTATGCATATGTTTTGATTTTATTTTATTTCTCACTTAAATGCGTTGGTAAGTACTTTGTTGAGTGTGTTGATATATTTCAAAACATCTACCAAGGTTAACACTCAAGGTTGGAGCATTTGCAAAAAGTAGCCATAGGCTTGCAAATGCCTTTTTCTTATTTAAGATCACCTCTTTTTATTTTGGTTTTTCAAAGATTTGTGACAAGAGAGATGAGGTTTAGGGTTTAGTGGGGTTCACAATGGTTCACCACCATTTAGCAAAAATAATAAAGGTAGGGTTAAAGATTTACCTATCAGGGCTATATGCCCACATAATAGATTAAACACTCTTGAGACAAGTGCATCTCGCTTGAATGAAAATTATAGATATGTCCGTAACCGTCTTGATCAAGTTTTAGTGAACTCCGAACCTTCATTATGGGATCCTACTATTAAAATTGTTATCGGTGACCAAACTCTTCATGCCAATTGTGATATTATGTCTGAATTTTGCCTAATGCCTAAGAGTATTCATGAATCTTTGAAACTTTGGGGATTCGTTGAAGGGGGAGAAGGAATAACTCTTATTGATAACTCGTTATAATTCCTAAAGGAATAGCTGCGGGTGTGCATACAACCGTTCTTGGGAGAACAATATCCATTGATTATCTAGTTATTGAATGTGCGAGGAACAGGATAAATCACACTCGGAAGATCCCCGCTCGAAACTATTGGGAGCAATCATAGATATGGGAGAAGGCACCCTAAAATTCACCTCTACACCCGGGGGTAGACATATATTCCCTAAATCAAAGAGTAAGAAAAAGAACAAGAAAGGTAAAGGTAAAGCCCAAGGTAATGTTGATGCTTCATCTCTTGATAATACTTAATACACACTTTCTGCGCCTAGCTGAAAGGCGTTAAAGAAAAGCGCTTATGGGAGACAACCCATGTTTTTACTACAGTACTTCATTTTATATTTGAGTCTTGGAAGTTGTTTACTACTGTAGCAACCTCTCCTTATCTTAGTTTTGTGCATTGTTCTGCCAAGTAAAGTCGTTGATAGTAAGGTTCATACTAGATTTGGATTACTGCACAGAAACAGATTTCTTTTCTGTCACGAATCTGGGCCTAATTCTCTGTAGGTAACTCAGAAAATTATGCCAATTTACGTGAGTGATCCTCAGATATGTACGCAACTTTCATTAAATTTGGGCATTTTCATCTGAGCAAGTCTGGTGCCACTTTAAAATTCGTCTTTACGAACTGTTCGTTTTGACAGATTCTGCCTTTTATTTCGCATTGCCTCTTTTGCTATGTTGGATGAATTTCTTTGTTCCATTAATGTCTAGTAGCTTTGTGCAATGTCCAGAAGTGTTAATAATGATTATGTCACCTCTGAACATGTAAATTTTTATTGTGCACTAACCCTCTAATGAGTTGTTTCGAGTTTGGTGTGGAGGAAGTTTTCAAGGATCAAGAGAGGGAGATGATACAATATGATCAAGGAGAGTGAAAGCTCTAAGCTTGGGGATGCCCCCGTGGTTCACCCCTGCATATTTTAAGAAGACTCAAGCGTCTAAGCTTGGGGATGCCCAAGGCATCCCCTTCTTCATCGACAACATTATCAGGTTCCTCCCCTGAAACTATATTTTTATTCCATCACATCTTATGTGCTTTGCTTGGAGCGTCGGTTGGTTTTTGTTTTTATTTTTGTTTGAATAAAATGGATCCTAGCATTCATTGTGTGGGAGAGAGACACGCTCTGCTGTTGCATATGGACAATATGTCCTTAGGCTTTACTCATAGTATTCATGGCGAAGGTTGAATCTTCTTCGTTAAATTGTTATATGGTTGGAATCGGGAAATGCTACATGTAGTAATTCTAAAATGTCTTGAATAATTTGATACTTGGCAATTGTTGTGCTCATGTTTAAGCTCTTGCATCATATACTTTGCACCTATTAATGAAGAAATACATAGAGCTTGCTAAAATTTGGTTTGCATAATTGGTCTCTCTAAAGTCTAGATAATTTCTAGTATTGAGTTTTGAACAACAAGGAAGACGGTGTAGAGTCTTATAATGTTTACAATATGTCTTTTATGTAAGTTTTGCTACACTGGTTCATCCTTGTGTTTGTTTCAAATAACTTTGCTAGCCTAAACCTTGTATCGAGAGGGAATACTTCTCATGCATCCAAAATCCTTGAGCCAACCACTACATGGTATTTCTCCGCCATTTGTGTCCACCATACCTACCTACTACATGGTATTTATCCGCCATTCCAAAGTAAATTGCTTGAGTGCTACCTTTAAAATTTCTATTCTTTACCTTTACAATATATATCTCATGGGACAAAATAGCTTAAAAACTATCATGGTGAAGAATATGTACTTATGTGTCTTATTTCTTAGTAAGTTGCCTGTTGAGCGGTAACCATGTTTCTGGGGACGCCATCAACTTTTTACCTTTGTTGAATATCATGTGAGTTGCTATGCATGTTCGTCTTGTCTCGAAGTAAGGGCGGTTTTCACAATCAAATGGTTTGAGTATGCATACTTGTTAGAGAAGAACATTGGGCCGCTAACTAAAGCCATGAATCATGGTGGAAGTTTCAGTTTGGACATAAAACCTCAATCTCTTATGAGAATATTAACCGTTGAATGCTTAAGCATTAAAAGAGGAGTCCATTATCCGTTGTCTATGTTGTCCCGGTATGGGTGTCTAAGTTGAAGAATGATCAAAAGCGAGAAATCCAATGCGAACTTTCTCCTTAGACCCTTGTACGAGGCGGCATAGAGGTACCCCTTTGTGACACTTGGTTGAAACATATGTCATGCAATGATAATCCGTGTTAATCCAAGCTAATTAGGACAAGGTGCGGGCACTATTAGTACACTATGCATGAGGCTTGCAACTTGTAAGATATAATTTACATAACACATATGCTTTATTACTACCGTTGACAAAATTGTTTCTTGTTTTCAAAACCAAAGCTCTAGCACAAATATAGCAATCAATGCTTCCCTCTGCGAAGGGCCTTTCTTTTACTTTTATGTTGAGTCAGTTCACCTATCTCTTTCCACCTCAAGAAGCAAACACTTGTGTGAACTGTGCATTGATTCCTACATACTTGCATATTGCACTTGTTATATTACTTTACATTGACAATATCCATGAGATATACATGTTATAAGTTGAAAGCAACCGCTGAAACTCAATCTTCCTTTGTGTTGCTTCAATACCTTTACTTTGATTTATTGCTTTATGAGTTAACTCTTATGCAAGACTTATTGATGCTTGTCTTGAAAGTACTATTCATGAAAAGTCTTTGCTTTATGATTCATTTGTTTACTCATGTCATTACCATTGTTTTGATCGCTGCATTCATTACATATGCTTACAATAGTATGATCAAGATTATGATGGCATGTCACTCCAGAAATTATCTTTGTTATCGTTTACCTGCTCGGGACGAGCAGAACTAAGCTTGGGGATGCTGATACGTCTCCGACGTATCGATAATTTCTTATGTTCCATGCCACATTATTGATGATATCTACATGTTTTATGCATACTTTATGTCATATTTATGCATTTTCCTGCACTAACCTATTAACGAGATGCCGAAGAGCCAGTTGCTGTTTTCTGCTGTTTTTGGTTTCAGAAATCCTAGTAAGGAAATATTCTCGGAATTGGACGAAATCAACGCCCAGGGGCCTATTTTTCCACGAAGCTTCCAGAAGACCGGAGGACTTACGAAGTGGGGCCACGAGGCGCCGCCACAACAGGGCGGCGTGGCCCAGGCCTTGGCTGCGCGGCCCTGGTGTGTGGGGCCCTCGTGTGGCCCCCTGACCTGCCCTTCCGCCTACATAAAGCCTCCGTCGCGAAACCCCCAGTACCGAGAGCCACGATACGGAAAACCCATGCGAGACGCCGCCGCCGCCAATCCCATCTCGGGGGATTCAGGAGATCGCCTCCGGCACCCTGCCGGAGAGGGGAATCATCTCCCGGAGGACTCTTCACCGCCATGATCGCCTCCGGAGTGATGAGTGAGTAGTTCACCCCTGGACTATGGGTCCATAGCAGTAGCTAGATGGTCGTCTTCTCCTTATGTGCTTCATTGTCGGATCTTGTGAGCTGCCTAACATGATCAAGATCATCTATCTGTAATGCTATATGTTGCGTTTGTCGGGATTCGATGGATAGAGAATACTATGTTATGTTGATTATCAATCTATTACCTATGTGTTGTTTATGATCTTGCATGCTCTCCGTTATTAGTAGAGGCTCGGCCAAGTTTTTACTCTTAACTCCAAGAGGGAGTATTTATGCTCGATAGTGGGTTCATGCCTCCATTAAATCCGGGACAGTGATGAGAAAGTTCTAAGGTTGTGGATGTGCTTGTTGCCACTAGGGATAAAACATTGATGCTATGTCCGAGGATGTAGTTATTGATTACATTACGCACCATACTTAATGCAATTGTCCGTTGTTTGCAACTTAATACTGGAAGGGGTTCGGATGATAACCTGAAAGTGGACTTTTTAGGCATAGATGCATGTCTGGATAGCGGTCTATGTACTTTGTCGTAATGCCCAATTAAATCTCACTATACTCATCATATCATGTATGTGCATGGTCATGTCCTCTCTATTTGTCAATTGCCCGACTGTAATTTGTTCACCCAACATGCTATTTATCTTATGGGAGAGACACCTCTAGTGAACTGTGGACCCCGGTCCTATTCTTTTACATTGAATATAATCTGCTGCAATACTTGTTTTACTATTCTTCGCAAACAATCATCATCCACACAATACGGTTAATCCTTTGTTTACAGCAAGCCGGTGAGATTGACAACCTCACTGTTTTGTTGGGGCAAAGTACTTTGGTTGTGTTGTGCAGGTTCCACGTTGGCGCCGGAATCCCTGGTGTTGCGCCGCACTACATCCCGCCGCCATCAACCTTCAACGTGCTTCTTGGCTCCTACTGGTTCGATAAACCTTAGTTTCTTACTGAGGGAAAACTTGCTGCTGTGCGCATCATACCTTCCTCTTGGGGTTCCCAACGAATGTGTGTCTCACGCGCATCAGTAATGCCCACGTCAGGTCCGGCATAAGAACCAAGCCAATCACTGCCTTCTCCGCGACCTTGCATACCCACCCTTTTGTCCATACACACATCCCCGGTAGACATCTCTTGATCATACGGCTTTACCCTCAATATGTTATGGACAATCCAACATAGATGGTAGAGCGCCCTTCATCCACACGGACGGGGAGATTAAGTCCATCCTAAACTACCGAGTGTTCACCAACACACAGCCAGGCTCTATCAAGTCCGTGGATATGCAGAAGGAAAAAAGATACAACTGACTTCCTAGAGCCATTGTAGATATTATGGTTAACGCGATATGTACGGCGCTAGAATCACTAGACGACATTGGTGATTAGTCCTAGATGAGTAGAACCCTTGCAATTGAACCTCCACCATCAACACAAAGCATGGTCCCATTGCCCACCACATAGTCATATTCATAATTGAAAAGTAACATTTTATTTTCAATGCACGAGTGATAAGTTTATTGATTTGCGAGTAAATTGATAGAAAATAATCAACATGGCATGAGAAAGAGTGAACTTGCTTGGAGACTGCGAGATAGTGCAGTTCGAGGGTTTGGATGGAAACTGGATCTCGGGTTCTGAAAAGAAGCATCATTGTCTGGTAAGGACAATGTTATAAAATTCAAATGATGCATGCTCGGTGGATTTCTTTTGGTTGAATCCCTTTCCCCGTAATGTTAATATAAATTCTAAGATTAAATATTGAAGTTTTATTTGGATATTAAATCCTTTTACTAATAATTTATGATGATTTAACAATTTATCCAATAAGGAATTTCTTTTGAAAGAAATACTTGAGATAATAGAATTTATCTTTTTGAAAATATTTGAGTTAACAAGTATTCAAAGAAAGATTTGAAATTTCCTTGATTTTTTTTCAAGAAAACATTTCTATTTAAAATTTAACTTTGAATTTAAAGTTCATTTGAAATTTTTTAAACCAAAATTATATTGTTTGCTTTATTTTAGATTTTATTTTGGTTAAGGAATATTTTTAATGTATTATTCATATTTTTCTTGAATTTTTTAGTTCATTTGGATTTATTTGCAATTTTTAAAGTGAAAAGGGTTAAAACTAAATGTGAAATGACCAAAACACCCCTGGTCCTACTGGTCAGCCCAACCAATGGCTGAACCAGACCGGGTCGGCCCAAACCTACGAGTCGGTCCATTTACCCCCTTCTCTCTCTCGCGAACCGTAACCCTAACTCTCCCGCGACGCGACTAGCGATTCGCGTCGCCGCCGCAGTGCCACATTGCTCAGGCCAACTCCGGATGCACCGTTGGTCGCAAACGACTCCCGTCGATATGCTCCACCCTTCTATCTGTGCCGGTCTGACGCGCGACGCCTCCTCCTCTCGCTCGCCACCCGCCTCTGCAACTAGGGTTACTACTCGGTGATGATCTCCGTCGATCTACGGTTCCAGGCGAGATGATGTGGTCGCCGCTGATGTGCCGGCTACCTGGAGCTTGGCTCGGCGCAGGTTGTGTTGTGGCGCCAGTTGTTTCGCCGTCCCCGGGCATGTTGGTGCCTATGGTGGTGATGGAGTTCGTCGGCGTAACGTCGGCGTCTTCCCTGGGCTTGTGGTTGCTGCGGCCGCATGCGCACTGCCTCACCATGCCATAGCTTCTGCTCCCAGGCGTACGGTAAGCTCTTCCTCCCCTTCTTCTCCCCTTTCTGCTCTTGGCCTTGATTCTCCTGCTTCCTGATGATCAATAGATCATGCAGGAACTCTCTCCTCACAAGCTGATGCGAAATCCCCCTCTCTGGCTAGTCTAGCTGCTATGAACTGCTTGCAGTACCAAGCCCTTTTGGTATCTCTAGTGGTTCCAGAGATCAATTTCAGCTTGCTCAAGTGTTCATCTCTTGTTCTTGCTTGGTTGGTTGCTCTGTATCCCCTATCTGCATCTCAGTAAGGCTATCTAGTTTGATTGACTTGCTATGGTCACTAGTTCCTTGCAATTTCTTGGTTCTAGACACTGGATGATTCACTTATCATCCGTGCCTGGTTGCAATTGATGTCCAGACAGGTTTTTAATTAACTGCCACAATATTGTATGGGCATAGAGGTTGAATTATGGCTTAATTGCTTGCAGATGATGCATGTTATACACTGCATGGAAGCTTTGGTTGCTTTACTGAAGCTTTGTCTTCAGTAAAGTGTCATGTGCAAGCCATGCTATTGTAGCTTGATCATATGATGTTGTCATGGCTACTAATTGAGCTATGGTTGCTTGTGTGTAAGGATAATTACTGGAATTATGCATTGATGAAATGTATGTTGGTAATGATTCAATTTGTTTGAATAAACTGAATAAATACCAACAAATGTTGGATATGCATTCATCACAATCTGAATCTTTCCTGATAATGATGATTGATGCTATGGCTTTTGCTTATTAGGTTTGTTGTGACCTCACTAGCACTTGCTACTATCACTGGTTGCTCACCTTGATGGATAACTTGTGGGTTTTGATTAAATAGAGATCCTCATAGTACGGTATCATACATATGAATGCCATTATGAGTGTTCTATGAAGAAAAGTGGAAATTTCTGATGGTTTAATAGCTAGGTGGTGCTAGGTGATGCAGGTGGCTGTCAAAGCTTTGTGTTTATCTGGTTATACTTGGATATGCTTTTATTTCCTTCCTATTTTGCATATCTGCATCTACTAGATTCACTAGGTTCTTGTTTGCCTCTTCTATTGTCAGCATCACTTGGTCAATACCAAGTGATGATCAATCCTTGTGGAGCATCCGATCCATGATGTGATTTAAGCATGCTTATGGATGGATTGGATCCTCAGGATCCTCTCTAGGTATCAAGTATACCTTGTTCCAGCTCCTAGACGAAGTGTTTATGCTGCAGTGATGATTTGCTTGATCTTGTGGTTAAAGCTTCCTAGCTCCACATGCTATTCTTGAGTTTTAAGTCACCATGGTGTTTCAGTGTTGGTTGATTTGGGGATGAACTGGATGAACTGGACTAACTGCAGTTGTTGCTGATGAGTTCTTTGGTGATGTACACTTATCTGTTGGGCATTGTGCAATATATAGCAAGCCCTTGTGGCTTGCTTGGTCGACATCAATGCACTGTCATTTGCTTGTGTGTCTTCACCCCTCTCACCTAGTGGTGAGTCACCAGATGTGTAGTTGTTTGGGCAGATGCAATGGGCTTACTTCCTGATGATTATCTCCACCAAGTAATTTCTTTTGCTAACCAAGTGGCATTGCCACTTGTTCCATTCTAAAATCTGGTTTTTGTTTGCTATTTATGCAGGGATCAACATAGAGCAAGATTTGGAAAAGTACAAGAGATGATCTGAGAAGTTTTAGTCTACGACAATGCTATTTATATGTAATTTTCATTTCTTTCTTTTTTCATGTTTATTTGTGATCAATATTATTGTAATATTCTAGAATTGTGTAAAGACAATGTATATTTGTGTTAATATCAATAAAGCTCGAAGTTTCTCTATGAGCTTTTTGTATAAATGATCCTCGAAATTTGGAAATATATTGTATGAATCTTATATGTGTTTGAATTATGAAATATTATTTCACTTATATTGTGGTTTCTTATATTCACTTGTTATTCATAATTCAAATATGAAATTCAAATTCGAACTCCTTTCAAAACCCTAGATTCAAAAGAGGTCATGTCGAAATTCATCGCACTCTCGTTACTCTAAACCCTAATTGCAACGAGAGAGAAACCTCGATCCCTCTTAGGTGTTATGCAATTAAGCGCGAAAATTTCCTCCGTTTTGCGATGCAATGCACAACCCTTTGCTAAATCTACCCCGTGTTTGTCCTAAGTCCTGGGATGTTACAGAGGATGCCGGTGTCAGGGGCAGACTACTGCATGGGACACATCTGAATGGCGCCAGTCCAGGGGTTGCAGGGCGTCGGCCTAGCAGGGGCGCCGACGGGGGGTCATGTAGCCGCCCTTCTTGCCCTTGCCCTTGTTGTTTCTTCTGTAGTGCAGAGTAGGGTTGGCGGGTAGCCACCACGGCTGACGCTCGCTCCAAGAGGCGGACCACCACCGGCGGGACGAGTGGGGGTGGTTCCCTTGGCGACGAAGGCCGGCGCATAGGTGTTGGGGGAGCGACGCGCCACCTTAATCTCCTGCAGAAGGAGCATGTTGCAGAAGTTGAGGAAGGTGGGGAACGGCGTGACGAGAGGAACAATGTCGGCGACGCTGTCGTAGCGCTCGTGCAGGCCCTTGATGACGTTGGTGATAAGGTCCGAGTCGGAGAGCGGAGCACCGACCTTGGCCAGGGCATCGACCGCCACCTTCTGGAGGCCGAGGTAATCAAAGATCGACTTGTCTTCTTGCTTGACGTTGCGGAACTCCTTAGCGAGGTAAACCTCCCGAGTCTTCTTGTTGTCGTTAAAGAGACCGTGGAAAGCCGTCCAGACCATGTACGCGGTGGCGGTGGGGTAGTCAGTCGAGGTCGAGGTTGGCATGACGAGGTCGACGATGTCCATGGCCATGGAGCCGTAGAGCCAGCGGAGGAACATGGCGTCGAAATGGGGCCACATGGCGTCGGTCGGAGGCGTCGCGGTGGTGAGGTTATCCTCGACGGTGTAGGTGGTGACGGCGATGTTGAAGAAGGTGTGCCACTTGGGGAAGACATTGAACTTGAAGTTGAGGATGACAGAGACGAGGAAGCGGATGCTCTATATGGTGGTGGCCTGCACCCATAGGTGGGCGTCGGGGTGGGGCGTGGCAGGCTCGGACGGTGCCATTGGGAAGAGGAGGGTGTGCGGCGACCGGCTAGGGTTGGGAGGCAGCGGCGGCTATTGGGGGGAGAGGAGCGGAAGCTGTTAGGATATTTTGGCAGATACTATGAAAGTGGTTTGGGAGGATTTGCCACACTTGGGTCTTTTCTATTTCTTTGTTAATATATAGACAAATATTGAGTCATGTGCACTGAGGTGCCAATTGCCAAAGCATATCCACCCATGTGTGGCTGCGTTTTCTCCGGCTTCAGTTATATTTATGCACCCGGTTTCATGCAATCATCAGTCTTCCGCCGGTATTAATTATATGCAAATTTGAGTCAAATCAATTTTGAGACTAGAAAGACTAATCACGGACCATCAAGAAAAATAACCTGTAGCATACAAGCAAGGGGTAACTCTACTTTGAAGCGTACATCCAAACAAAACAATCCAAACATCAAACGTGAAGAACCGCAGCAACTAAACCAACCAAGAGGAAGAGACATCCAAATAATTCTACCAATGCTTCTGAACAAAACTATGGACCAGGTGGGGACATGCATCAACATAGGAATCGCAACAATGTCCTTTGACAGAATAGCAAGGCAACCACGTCCACTACTTGACACAAACTTGGACGTAGTCAAGTAGTGCCACTCACAAAAAAATGCAACTGTATCTTGACCAGGTAAAGCTACAGCCATGCATCTTCAAGAAAGAATCCGTAGGGATTTGGCGTCTGCTACTACTGGTCAGGTTCCAAGTCAACTGCCGGCGTGTGGCCCCGGAAGTGGCCAAACATCTAGAGAACTGGCCAGTTGCTCCACCAGTTTCATCTCGTTCAACATTCTAAATCCACGATCAGGAATATCCTGCTTTCCAAACACCGTGTCTGAAGGGTCATGACAAAAGGTGGAGGCAGCACAGGTAGGAGAAACTTCAGACGCCATTCAGGTCCATGTCAACGAATCAGTGCACAGGAATAGTTCTCTATGAAAACGCAGATGCCAATTGACAGGTTGCACATCATGGTTCCAATAACTCCAGTCCAACACGGTATCAGGAAAAGAAAGGAATAGCGGACTCATGCAGAAAGGGGAAACAAAGGTTGAAAGCAATCTCAAACGAGCTACTGGAACAATTTCAATAGCTATAGTTCCAGGAAACTGGCTCTGACTGAACTTGATTATTTTCCAGCTCGGACTGCACGTAAAAGAATGACCATTAGAATTTGTTCCACAAAGAACACTTCTGATTGTATACTCCATTTATTTGCTAAGAACAATGTTCAGAAAAGCCAGCCAGCGTACTATGTTGATTGAGATGAACATAGGGGTTCCCCACTAGTGAAGTGGAAGTGATGAATTGTTTCCAGCATGCTGTCAAACATCCCAGATGAGATGGGAAGATGTATCCATGCCTTATCCACACACAAAATGGCAAAACTCAGTATAGACTACCAATAGAGGATTCCATCTGGGCATAGTTTTTCCATGCTTAACGAGTAACTGAACAGAAAAGAAAAGAGATATAAGTGAGTTCCCCAAAGTTGATTGGCTCAAAAGGCACTTCTCTACAAAATCATAATAGCAGCTGTTGTGTTAGGTATGCAGTGTTGATTTCTGTTCGTTACCCTTTCTAAATCCATATAGTCCAATGTAATGACACTTGAAGACCATAGATACAGCAAAACAATGAAAGAAAGTTGACATATTGCTGCCAACCCATATCTTCAATTCAAAAGCACTTGTCTTCAAAATCTTAGTATCAGCTGCTGCATTATGTATGTATTGTTCATCATTATCATTGCCAGGTCCTCGTAATTTGAGGTAACAAGCACCTTGCATTTGAAGACCATGTCTTGTCACATCATTATTTTTCGATCCAAAAAATGATCCTATTTAAGATATTACATTGTACAATCTCCACTACTACAAAGAGCAAGACAAAATAATAAGTGCCCTCCAGACAAACTATCAGGTACTAACATAAACTGAATTCTCTATGAGCATCAGGGACAACCAAAATGGTAGAAGAATTCAGAAAAAATCGAAAACATCAATGGCAACGAACAACATCAACTAATGCAACAAACATAAAAGAATCAAATGGCTAAAGGAGCAACCATAGCACACAACTCTTTATGAAACTCATGGGTTATAGGAGATCCCCCGTGGACGCCTCCGAAACATGGAAACCGACAGGCTCCTCGAGATCACAGCGCCCACCCGTGCTTTCCACCCCGATGGCCTGCCACTGCTGCCACACAGAAGGTCAGGGACCCCTATCTGATCATCAAAGTCATCCTGTACCGCATCGCTCCCAGCATTCTCCAGCACACCGCTCTCATCAACGCTAGCATCCTGCAACTCACCGGCGCCGCCCGGCGTGTCGAAATTCACGGCAAGGGCTCCATGCCGGCTCGCACGAAGCCGCTCGGCACACTCGAACGTGACCCCCCGGCACTTCTTCACCTTCACCTTGACGAGGCGCGGGCAGCCCGCGGCGAGCTTATCCATCCCAGCGTCGGAAACAGGGCACGCCTTGATGCAGAGCTTGCGCAGCGAAGCGCACTTGGTGGCGACGCAGGAGATCTCGGCGTCCCCAAAGGTGTCAGACCCGCACAGCGCGAGCCGCTCGAGAGCGGGGCAGTTGGCGGCGATCAACTCGAGGCTGGCCGATGTCAAATTCACGCCGATGAGGACTAATTCTTGTAAGGAAGCGCATTTCTGCGCGACGGTCGCCAGCCCGCGGTCGCCGATCCTGTTGGCCTTCCACCCATCGACGTGCAGCTTGCGGAGGCGCGGCGACTTGGTGGCGAGCGCGGCCAGCCCGACGTCGGTGACCTCGGGTGCTTTGGCGAGGTAGAGGACCTCTAGCCCGCAGAGGGAGGCCACGCCGAGGTCGCTGACCTGCAGCTTCTCGAGGTGGAGCTCGGATAGGGTAGAGTTCTTGGGGATCGTTTGGAGTACAGGGTCCCAGTCGCCGGAGCAGCGGATGATCTTGAGGGTTTTCAGGTTGGGCGAGGATGTGATTAGGCAGGAGAAGTGCTGCCCGTTGTAGAGCTCCTTCATGGAGAGGGACTGGAGGCGCGGGCCGGGGACGGTGATGGGGTCCGAGTTGGCGAGGCCCCGGAGGCGCTTGACGGAGAGCTCCTCGAGCTGGGTGCAGGAGCGGAGCACCGCCTCGATGCCCCGGGCGCCGAAGGCGCAGGAGCCGACGGAGAGCTTGCGGAGGTTGACGGCGGCGGCGGCGAGCGCGTGGACGCCGTCGTCGGTGACGGCGCGGAGGGAGCGCAGCTTGAGGCGGCGCAGGCCCGGGCCGAGGCGGCGCGCGACGAGGACCAGGGCCGGGTCGCCGACGCTCTCGGCGCGGCGGTCGCACTTGAGCGCGAGCTTGGAGACGGCGGAGAAGCGGCGGAGGATCCCGGGGGCGGCGGCGAGGAGCGGGGCCCGCGCGTCGAGCGCGAGGCGCAGGCGCGAGGCGGCCTCGGCGGCCAGCCAGCGGCGGGAGACGAGGGAGCAGCGCTTGCGGTCGCCGGAGCCCAGGAGGCCGAAGACCACGGCCAGGAGCTCCTCCGGGAGCTCGGCCGTGTAGTCCGGCTCCGGCGCCGCGTCGTCGGCGGCGGCGGCGGCGGCATCGGAGAAGCGAGGGGAGGCCGCCTGCGCGGCGGGGGAGGGCGGCGGGGAGGGGTTGCGGTGGTGGTGGCGGCGAGGGGCGGAGGGGCACTGGCCCATGGTGGCGGATCTACGGCGGAGGCGTTGGGGTTGGGTGGGAGATTGAGGAAGCAATGGAGGGTGCTACGGACGCAACGCAAGGCTGATTAAATCCGGTTAAGTGCTCCCCTCCCGCTGGGGTGCCACTATTTTCTTTCTTTTCTTTCTTTTGCCGTCCCGGTGACTTGCAATTTGTCGCTAAGACTAGCGGCCTAGTGCCATTAGCAGCCAACCACTCGTACTACTAAAATGGTCAATTCCATGTGTACTGCGGTTACTCATAAAGAAGAGCTCGTTTGCATCCAATCGTTTTGGGTCTCAAATCAAGGATTTATTTGTGATTTTGGAACTAATTTGCTTGTGTATCACGGTATTGGTTTGAGAATTTTACGGTTCTCATTTCATGACTAGCCTTAATTTCCTTCTGCACATTTCTCTAAATTTCACAAGGGATATGCTATCATTTCTACACAATAAAATGATTAATGCCGAATGAGGTAAGGTGTCTCTATTTAGAGTAGACAACTTCTAAAAAACAAACATGTGTCATACTCCCTCCGTCTATAAAAGAATATCGAAGGTTTCTCTAAATTCGAGTGTATAGATATATTCAAGTTTAGATAAATCTTCGACACATGTTTATAGACAGAGGTAGTACTAGTTACGGATAATCTCATCAACAGATTTGGAGAGAACCCGATAATTGACATGCAACTTCACAAGGTGGAGCTCAGACAGCGTATCATCCTTAGGGATCATGTGGGTCCCAAAAGACTGCTCAATTTATTCAAAATACGAATGTATCTATATTTACATACCTTTCACGTGGCTCTCTCTGTGGCCGGATATTTCGTCCCCCTGCCGGATACCCGACCTCTGGATATTTGGATCATTTTGAAGCTAGCAACAAGCTATACAACATCATGTAGAGAACGATCATAGTCTAACATAAGAGAAAAACAAATGAAGAAAAGGTTTTACCTATCTATAAAAGATAAATCGGTAAAATCATCAATATCAAAAATGCAATAGAAAATACATATGAAATCCATTTTCGAAGAACTAGAGATTGACATGGAGATTAAACAAGCTCTAAATCCTCTCATGGATAAAAACCAAATAATAACCAAGAGAAGATCGTGTCAATGATGCAAATGTTTGAGCTCTCTACGAATAATACGATGAAATTACTTACTCGAGAGCCCCACTTAATAGTACGGCTATCTATCTAATAACCATGTCTCACAACTAACACCACGAGACCGGTAAGAAACAAACCCTATCAACACTACAAGAAAAGTTCTGATCGTTAACGTTAAAATTTCATCAGGTATGGCCCCCTTTTTCGTCGCCAATGGGCCTAAGCCGATGATATGGGTTATGTGGTCCATACTGAGGCAGGTAAAGACCTACCACAGATTTTTCGGTGCGTCGCGTTTGGGCGCCCTTTGGCCACGGAAAATCGGACCGTTGCAGAAGAGTTTTCGGGAGGCCGTTGACTGCTAACGTCATGCAAACTAACACGTGGCAGACGCCGTTAACTGTCAGTTTTTTAAGAGGCCGTTGACTGCTGACGTCATGCATATGAAATCCGTTTTTGAAGAGGTTGTTAACTATCAGTTTTTGAAGAGGCCATTTGTGGTGACCCGGCATACCACTGCATGGTGTAGTATGCAAGTCTGATATAACACCAATGAAACACCGTTCCACTAGTACTATATCGCTCAGAGTGGTACAACAGAAACATATGCGGGTCCAAGGCATGTCTATAGAATTACATACGTACTACGTTACATAAGATCATCACAGCCTCCTACTTTACAATGAGGTAAATCTGCAAATAAACTCCAGAACAACGACTCGTAGTCTAGTCCTATCACGAACCCTATTTGTAGAGTATTTAACTAGCTATAGAGGCTATGAATAGATTCTAGCTAAATAGGAGCTAGGTTTAGGAAACTGGTTCCTTTCTATTACTAAGCTAGGTTTTATCCTTGTTGGATGTGGTGATTGACTCTTCTGACAGGTTCTGTCCCTTGGAGTAGTTGTTGACTCCTCGATCTTCGAGTTGCATTGTAGATCCTCTTTCGATGCCTCCATATCTAAGCAGGAGATTTAAGAGTGGGATGAGTACGAGCGTACTCAACAAGTTCATTATAGGAAAGAGGTGTTTAATGCACTAGCTACAGCATTAGACCGTAAAGTCTAATACCAATGCGGGTTTTCATAACCATTTCTTCAAAAGGTTGCTTTTATTCGGAAGAACTATGTCCGTCGGCCTTCACCGGTTTACTAGAACTTCATGGAGCTCCTTTCCGGCAGCGTTCGCAGCTCCATATCCCGGAACAGGGAGTGACGAGTCACGGTTCTTTACACTCGCGAGAGGTGTGTTGCTTTACCCATAAGAGATCTTAACCTTGGTGCCAACCGGGCAATTTCCCCGTCCACACTTCCTTTGGTGTGAGGCCCGGTATAAGGTCTAGCCAATCATGTTCCTCCGCTACCTCGAACACCCACCCTTTGTTGCATGCTCCGACCCTGGGTCCACGCCGATCCCATTATTCCTGTAGATTTCAAGGTGGACCCCGACCACGACGACGATGCTCGGGCTCTACCATACACTCCTACGCCGGTAGCTGCAACCCATCATAGACCGCAATACCGTGGGGACTTAGGACTCCCCGGCCTCACCGCTTGCTCCTTCGGGCGACAAGTGTACTACGGACTATGCCGTGGGGACTTAGGACTCCCACCTCACCGCTTGCCCCCTTGGATTACAAGTGTACTACGGTAAAGCGCATCCGTTGATGAACGAGAGGTGGAAACACTTTTGACTACTCCGTCCCACTCCGGATCTTATGGTTAACACGGGTATTACGGCACAAGAATCACTGGCGACATTTGTTGTTTAATCCTAGATGGATATAAACCCGTGCAATGGAACCTCCACCATATCAACACAATCCATGGTTCCATTGCCCACCACATAGTCATATTCATAGTTATGAAAATAGTGGTTTTACTTTTCATGCGATAGTGATAAACATAGTACTTTGCAAGTAATTTGGTAAAAATACTCAATTGACATGAGCAAGTGATGAACTTGCCTTTCTTGACTCGCAAGATTATGCGGACAAGGTCTTCGATACGTAGTAACTCCAAATTCCGAAATAGCATCATCGTCCGGTAAGGACGATGTTTAAAAGATTGGCAAGGATGCAATAATGCATAAGTATGAGATGCAATCGCTCTAAGCGTGACCTAACCCCAATGATTTAGGATTAGTGAGTGGTAATGATTAGTTCAGGGTGTGTTGCACTTTTAGAGAAATTCACAAACAAGGTTCTTATTCAGGGTTGTGTTGTTTGAGAATCATAAGCAAGTGGTAAAATGCATAGTAACAATCATACACACCATGGAATAGTAGTTGTATAATAAGTAAAGAGCAGTTGTCAATTTTTAAATCCTATAGTGCATGGTTGATGATTACTTATTATATAATTCAAAAGAATAACTTTTGAAGAATATGTTCTTTAATGAAGAACAAGTATAATAATTGGGTTTGTGGGTTCTAGGGTTTACTATGGTTCCAAGTATCTTCTGGATTAAGGATTAGATGGATCCAAACAAGGTTGGATTCATCAGCAACTAGGGCTTGTAAGGTGGAGATAAGACTAGGCATCCTAAGCAATTCATTATACATGGTTGTTGTCAAGGTTGGTTTATCTTGCTAGTGATAGCTGGCTAGGGTTTATAGGTCCACATAAGCAGGGTTGATGATGATTCCTTATTTTCTTCAAAAGAATAACTTTTGAAGAACATACTTCTTAAATAATAAGAAGTATATCAATTAGAGTTGAAGTGGTCTAGGTTTTACTGTTCGTTCTATTAAGTAAGGAATAATTGGCTCCTGAATAGGATGGTTGATAAGTATCTTACACTAGTAGGGTTTAGTGGAACAGGGTTTAGGTTAGAAACAATTTAGGTTTCACATGTAATAATGGAACTAGGGTTCCCAATTAATTTAGGGTTTTCGGTTTCACATGAAATGATAAGTTCCTAGTTTTCTACCATATGGACTAGGGTTTTCTGGTTACCCTATAATTCTTTGATTAATAACTCCATTAAGGAAATTGAAGTTATTAATAACTTTGTAATAAAAATAATGTTGGATTTGGCATTTTATTATTTTTAATGAATTAATAATTAAGGTAATTATTAATTAGGGTTTAAATTACCACTAATAAAGATTTATCAAAATAACAAATAAAAAATAGCTTTAATGTTTTCTTTATTTTCTTACTGGTTTTTATTTATTTTAGAAGGTTTTCCTAATTATTGAATTTTAGTTCAATTTAGAATTAAAGAAAAGGCTTATTTAATAAGTACTCAATAATTAAATTTTTATTAAAAATAAAATTTCATTTTATATTTTTATTGGATAGAGTTTTCTTTTCTGAGAATTTTAATATCTCATTTATATTTTTCTGACTCAAATTGGATTTTCTAAATTGATTGGAAGTTTTAGCAATTATTGAATTTGAAATAAAACAAAAGAAGTACTAAATGTACCCGGCCTTGTTCTACCCACCGCCACAGACTGGTGGGCCAACGTCCACGTCAGGTGCCATGTGGACGCGGACTGGGTCAAATAAATGGCATGGCCTGGGAGCTCCTGGCCGGCGGCCAGTCGACGGCGGCGTCGGCACGGGAGGGCTCCCGCGGGGTTCTGCGCGTGTCTAGAGGAATTGGGGCGACGCGGTGAACCAGTAGGTGGCGGCGCCCCCACGGAATGGTCGCCGGAGTTGCTCCGGCGAGCTACGTCTCGCGGCGGGGCACGGCGGTGATCGACACGACGGAGCTACGGGTGGCCATTTGATGCAATAGGAGATGCTAGAGACGCGGAATCTCACCCTGATTCTTCCTAGATGGTCGACGGCGTCGATTGTGGGCGGAAACGAGCTCAACCTCGCCGATACCGGCGATGAGCTGCGGAAGAAAATCACCAAATTCGCCCGACCCTGGCCATCCTAGGAAGCTATCTTCCTCCCAGAGGAAGTAGAAGACGAGGCGCACCTCCAGGGCCTCACCGTTGGGCTTGAGACGGACTCAATCGGCGGCGAGCCGAGATGGCCGGAGAGCTAGGGTTTCGGGATGGGGAGGAACTGGGGCAAAACGAAGGAAAATGGAGAGCTCCCGCGCTACTTATACGTCTCCAGGCATGTGCTCGGCGGCCAACAACGTCGGCGACGACGCGGGACGTGGCGATGGTGGCTCGGTGGCGAGCTCCTGTGCTCCCGGCCGAAGGGAACGAAGACGGCGACGTCTCCCTCGTTCTTATCCGAGGCGAAAGGGTATTGGGCTGATTTGGGCTGTGCTTCGAGCCGGACCTTGGGCTGCTCGGTGGGGCCGTGCTCGTCGGACTCCTGCTGGGCTCGGTGACCGACTAGGTAAGTCAGGTGAGCCCAGTTCCTCTTCCTTTTATTTATTTATTTTCTGTTTTGGATTTCCTATTTTGAATTCAGTTTTGAATTCATATTTTAATTCAATTATGCTTTCAGATGTTTCTACTTATTTTCAATTTAGGACTTAGCAATAGTGATCATTGCATTATTTCATTGCCTAAAACTAATGTGTTATGCATGATTTTATTTGTATCATTATGGGTCCTATTTAAATCTCAATATAGCCATGAGCTTATGTTTTCTTTGGAATTCCTGTTCCTCCTTGTAATACAACTCTCTTTTGAATTATTTGAAGTGGATAATTGCTTCCCAAAGCATTTTTAAGGATTATTGTGAGGGCTTGGTTTCTATTTGAGAATCTATTCATGTGCATGTTATTTCATGTGAACACTTGTTGATTAAGGTCTTGTGATTTATTGTATCCATATTTCAAAGGTAGCATTAGGATTATATTTAATAATACTTTGGATTACCTAGAGTAGGTATTACTCTCATCATGGTTTGGTCTTGGTTATAATTATGAGTGGTTGATCACCACCATGGTTCTAATCAAATGGTGTAGCACTAGATTATTCTTAAGTTCCATAATGAAGCATGAGCTTTAATTAGTGAACAATTATAGGGTTCTCATCATATTCACCTAGTGGCAAATGGTTTGAATCTCAATTAGGGCTTGGTTTTATATTATGATCACCATAGTGATACATAGACTAGGTTTGAGATATAATTCTAGTTTGTAGAATTGGGATGACATCATATTGCATTTGTTAGGGTTTACTCTCTCCTAACCATGGTAATATGGTTACTTACTTAATTGTTTTTGTTCTCCTTGAATTATTGAGGACTTGAGAATTAGTTTTATCTAATCCCAATTAACTTCTATTATTATCCTCAATTAATCATGAAAGTAACTACATGGGTTATAGTTCTTTTTATAGTTAACTTTGGTCATATGGATATATGGTTTCTCACCATATTAAGCATAGAGTTTTATTCTAAGGTTCTCTTCTATTTATTAGGTGAAGAATAAGTGGAATGTAGATGTGGTAGAGTTCTACTTATGATCACCAAGTGGTTCACAAGTTAAGGTTGGGATATAAGCCTAGGGTTTATGGTGTATTCACAATATCTCAATAGGTATTGAGTCTAAAACTCTACTTGGCTATCTTGGTTAAATTAATCCCCTCCTTACTATACCAATTCATTGATATGGTATTATTCCATATGATTTTAGGTTAACTCACCACTCCAAGGGAAATGGTTTTCAACCTAATACTTTAGTTCAAATGTTGTCCTTTATTCTTAAATAGGTCAAGCTTGGATTGGTATTAATGGTCTCTCTCATTTGGGAAGAACTTCAATGCTAACCTAATATTAGGCTCCATAGAGGTTGATGTGATCATCAAGATCTATGTTTAACATTAATGGTTATCTCTCTCTAGGGTTGTCTTGAAGATGATGATTTAAATACTTGGATGTATATCCAAGGTTTAAATCAAGTTTTGTTGTTGCTTCTTTAATAATTATAATAGAACTCTCACCTCTCTAGGTTTGATGTAAAACTATTTGGAATAGGGAAGAATATATATTTCTTAAGTTGAATCTCCTTGTCTTGTTTCCAGGAATAAAGTAGAATGAATACCATGAGGTTCATGGTAGGATCAAGGATTAGTTTAAGACATGGAAAAGATAAGTTAGGAATGGTTTCCCCATTTTATTGTTACTTGATTTCCAATTGAATAGATATTCATATGTTATGACAAGGAATACCATGTTATGATCTGTTATAAGATCAAGTAGTTGATCCTTGGTTCATATGTTCTTGTGTTGGTTTTAATTCCATTTGATCTAACCCCTTAGATCAAATCATCTTTTCCCAAAGCAAGGTTTTAACAAAGTCACATTGTGGTTTATAGCACTTGGCTTGATGTGTAGGATAACGTTGCATAGAAAACAAAAATTTTCCTACCGCGAACACGCAATCCAAGCCAAGATGCAATCTAGAAGACGGTAGCAACGAGGAGGTATCGAGTCTCACCCTTGAAGAGATTCCAAAGCCTACAAGATGAGGCTCTTGTTGCTGCGGTAGACGTTCACTTGCCGCTTGCAAAAGCGCGTAGAAGATCTTGATCACGATCGGTTCCGGCGCCACGAACGGGCAGCACCTCCGTACTCGGTCACACGTTCGGTTGTTGATGAAGACGACGTCCACCTCCCGTTCCGGCGGGCAGCGGAAGTAGTAGCTCCTCTTGAATCCGACAGACGACGACGGCGTGGTGTCGGTGGCGGTGGAGAACTCCGGCGGAGCTTCGCTAAAGCACGCGGGAGCTATGGAGGAGAGGGCGGCTAGGGTTTGGGAGGGGGTGGCCGGCCACTC
>NC_061512.1:148464104-148549756 GCF_022539505.1 Lolium rigidum | reverse complement strand
CTTGCACGGGCAAAACTTTGGTCAGCAGAGTCCCTCGAGGCGATTGTCCGTACTACAATGCAAGTGATCCTAGCTGTAATAATGAAGCTGTTAGTGCGAGATAACATAAAGTAAGCATTTGTCATCCCAACAACATCAACTGGTTGCATCTTTAACAGTAGCCACACAAGATCCCACATCTAACGCTACCAAACACAGTCCAGCCATAGAGGATCCTCCATCTGCAATCTCTCTCTCCCCCATCTTCCCCAGCCCCAAGAACCCATCTTCCCATCAGTCCACCATCACTCCTCTCCCTCCTCCATCGATGCCCCAGCCCTCCTCCCTCTCCACCCTCCCCCACCTCCGTCCTCTCCGCTCATGCCACTGCGTCTACCTCCACGCCCCATCGTCTCGCCTTCCCCAGCCCGCCGTCCCCACCTCGCCATTCCCGACGACCCGAGCCCGCGCGTCTAGGCCACCCCGATCCGATCCGTCCTCCCCCGCCACGCAGATCGCCGGATGCGCTAGCCGGGACCCCGCCTGCTAACCTCCGCGTGTGGATTCGTCGCTGACCGCGCGCGCGCGCGCTTCGTCTCGCTTCGGCCGGCCATGGACGGCGTCCGGAGCTTGGCGCACTCCCTGGGAGCTGGCGAGGGCGGCGGCCGGAACAACCTCTTCCGCACCCTCGGCCCGGCGCTCTTCATTTCGATCGGCTACATCGACCTCGGCAAGTGGGTCACCACCATAGACGCCGGTTCGCGCTTCGGCTACGACCTCGTGCTGCTCGTCCTGCTCTTCAACTTCTCCGCCGTCCTCTGCCAGTACCTCTCCATATGCATCGGCATGGTCACCACCAAGAATCTTGCAGAGGTAAGCAACACTTTGCGCGCTCCATTCTTATCCTTACTCTTGTGGCTGTGGTCAACACCTCTAGCAAGTTGACATCTATTGTCTACAGTAGCTTCCATCTCATCAAAGTTACTCTTTTCTTGAGACAAATTGTAACATTTCGCTACCCTCCTTATATAAACTGAAAGATAAAGCTGGGGTTACCGGTGTACAGGAGCAACCAGCAATCATCTGCCCAAAGTCCTCCTTTTTCTTTTCCTTTTACCTGTAGAGAATTCAGTCCTTTCTAAAAAATTCTCCTTTATTGTTCTGTATCATTCAGCTATATTCATCATATTCTTCATGTGAGAGTTTTGACTTTTTTGTTCTTGTGATACTTTTACATCAACATGAAGATATGCGTCCAGGAGTACAGTCAGCCAATATGTGCCGGCCTTGGTGTTCAGGCAATAATTTCCTTGTTAACTGCAGAAGTTACCATGGTATGTCTAGGCACTTCACACAAATCTATGCTCTGTCAGTGCTTCAGTCTAGAATACATATGTGATATCTTGTAGATTCATAACCAGAGCGTGTGATCTCTGGTTTTCAACTTTCAAATTTTTTATGGTCTAATGGTGATGTTTCGCTATTTTCAGATCTCAGGCATAGCAATGGGGTTCAACCTTGTATTCGAATATGATGACATTGTCACAGGCATATGGTTTGCAAGTTTTGCGGTTAATCTGCTACCATATGCGATCTCCCATCTGGTAACTTTATAAGAAAAAAGTACATCATAAAAGGAACCTTCTCAAGCTCTTACCAACATTTGGTTTCTGCTTGTGCCCATTCCAGGACAAGAAGGTGGCTGGAACATTAAATACCTGCATAGCGGGTCTCGCACTTGTTTGCTTCGTGCTTGGTTTATTGGTCAGTCAACCAAAAGTTCCTCTCGATATGGATGTCATGTTCCCCAAGTTGAGTGGTGAAAGTGCGTATTCGCTCATGGCACTTCTGGGTGGAAATGTAATAGCGCACAATTTCTATGTCCATTCATCATTTGTACAGGTAAAGTTTCTCCCATGTTTCTTGTCCAAGATTTAGTTTGAATCGTTTGGTGCCCTTAGCATTTTAGAACTCGAGATAGTGTAATAGCGCACAACTTCCATGTTCATTTACGAACATTCATGTAATGTAGTGCTTTTGGAGTTACATTTGGCGCCCTTAGTTTTTTAGAACTTGTTGTCCAGTTCCATCACAAGTTGAGGTCTGCGTTGAAACTTGTAGATTCAGACTGTATCTTGTATGGTGTTTTACGACCTTAAATGTTTTCGTCAATCAAGTTATAATACTGACAGTACTGAAGAGATGATACAAAACGGATTAGTTCATCACCAAAATATGACAAACTGTTGACTTTTTTGGTGTTCTGGTTTCATGTTGGCAGCACCTTATCTTGTACTGAAGGTTGTTACGTTTGTCATGTAGTCCACTGTAGTCTACGCTTTGATAAAGTGACTTTATGTGCTCTCAGTGATAGCACTCATCAATCTCTCAGTATTGTCCATATGAACTCCAAGGCTTAAAGTTACAGGCATTTCTCCAAGGCTCATAATCGATACCAGCATAGATTAATACCCTAAAATTAGGTGGTTCGGATCCACCTTGAGTTTTAAGTTTTTTTTACCATGTGGTACATGTACATTTCTGATGCCCAGGTAGTCCCACGTAAGGCTCGTATATTTACCCCATTAAAAAATGAGTAAGATGTAAGGTTGCGCAATTTCTCTCCCTCCTAACAGAATTGTCAGTACAAAATCATCAGTAAGGCATTAACTACTAACCACAGTATATCCATGTTGCATTTTGTCACGAGGTCAATCTTAGATTCGTAAGCACTCTGATAAGCCACATAAGTTTAGATCCCAAGTTCCTTACTGATGACGACTTTCTGGTATAATGTACTGGCGAGGTTTGTCAATCTTGAAGGAATTCTGTGCCAAATGCTTAATAAGAGATATATAATCTTCCCTTGTAAAAAAAACCCTATGTTCTTGCTACCTTACTTGAAATGTTATTAAAAATGCAATTTGAAAGATTGTAAAAATTGGTTGGATTTCCCACTTAAGAAATGATAGTAAAACACACAAGCATGTAATCTCTCCTTTTTTATGTGGTTATGGGGTGTAGGAAATGCATCAAGTTTTTGGTACTCCCTCCGGTCTCTTCTAATTGACCCGGATTTAGTACAATTTTATACTAAATCTGAGTCCATTAAATAGGACCGGAGGTAGTATTTACAAAGAACACTAGGATGCACCATGTGTTTGCACTATACTTTTACGCTTTCTACTCAATGGAGTGGTGATTTAATAAACTACTTTCCTTTATTTGTTTTGTATCTTTACCTTTTCTATGTTAATTTGAATATCATCTGTGCAGGCTCAAAAGAGATCACCTGTTACACTCGGGTCCTTATTTCATGACCACCTTATTTCTATCTTGTTTATTTTTTCTGGGGTTTTCCTTGTGAACTATGTTCTCATAAGCTCAGCAGCAGTTGGATCCAGTGATGCACTGCTCCTGACCTTTCAAGATGTTGTAGAGCTGATGAACCAGGTCTGTGTCTGACTAACTTTCTGTAGTTCCTACTATCTCTGTTCCAATGAATAAGGTGTATATATTTAGTCCAAAGGCAACATCCTATCTAGGTTTGACCAATGTAGACAAAAATATGAACATTTACGATACAAAGTAAATATCAATAGATTTACCATAAAGTTTACCTTTGTAATATGTTTCTTTAATGGTGTAGATTTTGGTATCTTTTTCAGTTTTTCTATATATTTGGTCGATCTTAATCCCGCCGATCCATAATACTTGTCGTGGTTTTAGTTCACTGTTATGGATCGAAGGGAGTAGTAAACTTTGACTTTTGACTAAATTTATACGCCTTATTCATTGGAACGGATGTAGTACTTATTTTTCAAGTTTATTTTCAGTCGTTGCTGCATATTTATATTCAGCAGCGTCCAAATCTGAAATAATAATAAAACAATATTCTCCTTAAGTTATGTATCTGTCATATGTCTCCCCATTCTCTCCTATTAAATTATTTACAGTTTTCTTTCATATTGTCCTTTTTGGTTTCAGTCCCTCATTGAAGTTACATCCTGAGTTTCCCTGAATCTTGTCTTCTGCAGATATTCATGAATCCTGCAGCACCGGTTGTGTTCTTAGTGGTTCTTCTTCTTTCGAGCCACATCATCTCGTTGTCATCTATTGTTGGCAGCCATGCAATTGTAGAGAATTTCTTTGGTGTAAACCTTTCTCTTTCTGCGCACCATCTGCTACTGAAGGTTTTTGCCATGATTCCTACTATCTACTATGCAAGGATTGCGGGTTCGGAAGCAATATATCAGCTCCTTATCATCTGCCCAGTCATCCAGGCTATGCTCCTCCCTTCGTCTGTTATACCTGTTTTCCGCGTCGCCTCGTCCAGGTCATTAATGGGCAGTTACAGAATATCTTCGTCTGTTGAAATATTGGCCTTTCTTTCATTTCTGCTTATGCTATTTACGAATATCATTTTTATGGCGGAAATCCTATTTGGTGATAGCACCTGGACAAACAACATGAAAGGCAACACCGGGAGCCCTGTGGTTCTTCCATATACTCTCATAGTCCTAACTTCGTCTGTATCTATTGTGTTTACACTGTTCCTGGCTGTTACTCCACTTAAGTCTGCAAGTAATGAAGCCGAAACTCTGGAGTTGTCTGTGCACTCTCAGAGAGAACCATTGGGCAGTGTTCATCATAGAGAAGAGCTCTTTCTGGAAGATGTTGCCCAAGAAGAAATTCAAAGGTCTTCTACTGATGCTCTCAGAGAGCAATTGGAAAGTCATCAGGAATCAACTTTGGAGCATACTGAAAGTTCTGACACCACTGCAGAGTCTGATCATGACAGCCAGCAATCAACTGCTTATACAGTGAGTACTCCTAAAGCTCAACCCTCACCACCTGTCTACCATGAAGAGCCAAAACCAGTTTGTGTAGCTGATTGGACAGAGTCGATACCAAAGGTTTCTACCCCCACTGCAGTAGAACATATTAATGCAGAGAACATCAAAGTGAAGAGCACAGCTGAAAAAGATGTTGAAGTAGTAGCAGAAGTTTGCGCGGACAAGGATAACATTACCCCACGTAATTTGGAATATGAGAAGCCTGCTGGAGGCAGAGCACCTTTCAACCCCGACGGTCCACCGTCTCTGACTTTCAGCAGGGGAAAAGACGCTGATGCTGGCAATGGTAGTGGCAGCCTTTCAACACTTTCTGGTTTGGGCCGTGCTGCAAGGAGACAGTTAGCAGCAACTCTTGATGAGTTCTGGGGGCACCTTTTTGATTATCATGGTAAACTTACACAAGGCGCAAATGATAAAAGGTACAATTTTTTGCTTGGACTGGACTCGAAACCAGCTAGTTCTGCTGTGAGGGCAGATAACCAAAGCACTGAAGCTTCAAAGAGCCCCTTGATGAGAGATGTGATGCGAGGATCACCTACCTCACTGAACTCATGGGACTCAATGTCACGTGAGAAGGAAATCCGTGGTCTAGACTGGAATTCTGGGCAGCAGATGGGTTCAATGGGTTCATCAAATTGGTCTCAGAGCATGAATTTACCATACACAGACATTTCGAGTCCAAGCAGCAGCTTGCTTGAGCAAAATGCAAACTATTATTCCAATTTTAGTAATGTGCCTTCTTACACTGATAATCAGTTCTATCAGCCTGCTACCATTCATGGATATCAGCTGGCATCTTATTTGAAAGGAATGAATGCAAGTAGAAGTCAGTATTCCAACATCCCCCTGGACCCACGACGAGTTCCTAGATCTTCTGAATATTCTTTTTCTAACTATCCAGACTCTGCCT
Organism: Lolium rigidum; assembly: GCF_022539505.1. Lineage (NCBI taxonomy): Eukaryota > Viridiplantae > Streptophyta > Magnoliopsida > Poales > Poaceae > Lolium > Lolium rigidum. The sequence continues at coordinate 148,544,011 of NC_061512.1, read as the reverse complement.
TGCATGCCCGTGGCCAAAATGTGCGTGGTTCACTGGGAGCCAACCCTTTGCAAAACCCAACGATGAACCGCTTAAACACAGCAGTGGAGAGACCCTATTATGATTCTTTCACTGTTGAAGAAAGTGAAAGCGGTGGCTCATCTGCGTACTCAAAGAAGTATCACAGTTCACCTGACATATCTGCACTAATCGCTGCAAGCAGAAAGGCTTTGTTGAATGAAGCGAATTTGGGTGGGGCTGCTGGGAATCAGTCATACCGAAGTAAGTTGGCATCTGAGAGACCGCAATATGTGGACCCAACAGCCAGTTCCAATGCTCAAGCTGCATTTAATGAGCGCTCACAACATAACCTCCAGAGGGATGTCCTATCTATGCAATTGGGTATGAACCCCAACGCCAAATCCCTTTGGGCCCAACAACCGTTTGAACAACTGTTTGGCGTGTCAAGTGCAGAATTGAACAAAAGTGGGGTGAACACTGGCCAGAGATCAAGTGTCATCACAAAGGATGATTCCTCTTACACAGAGTGCGAGGCAGAACTTCTTCAATCTCTTAGATCTTGCATCATGAAGATCTTGAAAGTGGAAGGATCAGGATGGCTCTTTAGGCAAAATGGTGGCTGCGATGAAAATTTGATTGATCAAGTTGCAGCAGCGGAGAAATATTCACAAGAAACAACTGAGAATCTATTGTCACCTGAGCTTCGGCGCATGCCTTCAGACAAAAGCTCACAGCCACTTCGAAGGAATGATGACAGAGCTGCCAATTGCATGCATGGACTACCGAACTGTGGTGAAAGTTGTGTTTGGCAGAGTAGCCTGGTTGTTAGTTTTGGTGTCTGGTGTATCCGTAGGGTACTGGACCTATCCCTTGTGGAAAGCAGACCAGAACTTTGGGGAAAGTATACTTATGTTCTGAACCGTCTTCAGGTGACCCTTTGTCTTATCTATTTTCAGCAAGCATGTATTTTACCACTAAAAAGTGGCTACCCTAGAAGGATCCATATATTGGTTGCTTCATCCATGTAGCAAAGGTTATAAGCATCTTGACTGCATAATTTTATAATTTATCTCACCTTCCATTAAGTTACTTGAAATGCTAGTTAGCTAGAAAAAGAAATTGAGATACAGCAATTTGCTAATTTACTATGCTGTTGGGACTATTTCATGAAGCAAATAGAGTGACCCACTGCTATGGACTGACTTCATATACATTGGAATCTAACTTTTATTTGTATCTCACAAGTGTATAGAACTTGCATTAACTTTTAAGTAGGCCTTTCCCTTTGCTTTTATTTATTCCTTAAAAATCATAAATAGGATCAGTTGCTCAGTTGTATTGGGCTATTGGATTTTGCAATGGTGCATGCATCTCTTATTGGAATCCATTTTTTTCTTGCCCATTTGCTGATCTTATACTTATTGTATGTAGGGAGTCCTTGAACCCGCATTTTCCAAGCCCCGGAAACCCCTCACTGGGTGCGCATGCCTTCAGATAGTAGGTCCTGTCACCAGGCCCATTTCTGGCACCTTCACCACTTCAGCAGTGATCCTGGAGACGATCAAGGACGTGGAGCAGGCCATCTCCGGACGCAAGGGCCGAAGCGGAACAGCAGCAGGAGACGTAGCTTTCCCCAAAGGGAAAGAGAACCTGGCTTCCGTGCTCAAGCGATACAAGCGTAGGCTGTCGAGCAAGCCGTCTGCTGGACAATAGTGAACCACCCACAAGTCATGTTTTTACTTGTTTTGTAGGGTTTCTGGCAACTGTTCTAGTAGGCAGGGTGCCATTTCCTTGCTTCTCAAGCCTTAGTTGTTTTTTTCGTTGCACGACGTTGTTAGGGCCTGAGAGAGCTCCTTGACCTTTTTGGGCCCTTTGGTTTTTTGCATGTGGTGTTTGAGGGGCCGGGTATGAAGAAGGGTAACCGACCATGTTTGCCGCGACCGCGGCGTGTGAAAGAGATGCGATCCTGATGAGGATCTGCGCTGTAAAGTCTGCCACTGTAGTGACTCAACTGGATTAGTTTTTTTTGGCCTTCTGTGCCCTATGTGACTCTGTAGAAAGGTTACAAGTAATGTTCATGTGATAATTTCAGTTGCTATGTTCTTTTGATGCCTGCTTCTGGGCATACTTTTGACATCATTAGATGCAATGGGCTCCCGGTGTTTTCACTCTATGTTCTGTTCTGTTTAGATTCTTGGTTTTATATCTGCATTATGCCTTTTTCCCCCGCTTTGGTGAATAGTCTTATTAAACAAAATATGTTTTTTATGCATTAAATGACCGTGTGATTTATTAGTGCATGGGCTCATTTTTCCGTCTTCGGACATGGTGTTTTGGTTTATAGGTTTGACCAATTATGAAAATTGCATTTCAAATTGTTAAAAAATTCTGAAAATATTCCCATGTTTGCGCACAATGTTTTACAGAAAAAAGACATTTTACATTTTGAGTGACATGTATGGGAAACACAATAAAATGCCAAAAAGTTTTACAGAAAAAAGATAATTTACTTTTTGAGTGGCGTGTATAGGAAACACACAAAAATATGTCTCCAATGGCTATTTTGGAGCGCCAAAATTTGTTTTTTTACACAAGTCATAAAACTTTGTGTGGAAATATAGAATGACTGAATTTACCCTTCTTTTTTCGAGAATAGACTGAATTTACACTTGGATATTTAAAATAAATAAATAAATAAATATGTTTATTTTGGTATGGGTGCATTTTTAGGCCAAAATGCATTTCCTTCTTCTGCTTTCAGTTTTTTTTTTTTTTTTTTTTTTTTTTTTGCAGGGAAGAGAGCTTTTTAAATTACTGAACAATGATGGTACAGTTCCTTTTGGGAAGCTCTAACTCACAGGTGGCTAGGGTTTTCCGTGAAACGGCCAAACGGCGCTATACATATATAGTCCTTTTTGCTAGCTTAGACCATGTCTAGCAGGCCCCTTACTTTTCTGCCCCGTATTTCGCTACTTTTTCGTTCCGTATAAAAAAAGGCTCGTAGATATACCGTTCCGTCTAGCAGACCCCGTATTTGATCCCGTATATTTGTAAATTTAAAACCCCGGGAAATTTGTTCATTCATAGTTCGTCGATCATACATAGGAATCGACGTACCTACATACAAAATGGGCGATCATGGATCGCGACTTCTAGTCGGAGAGGTCGATGATGAACCCGTCGGCCTCCGCCTCCGCCTCCCGCGCCTCCGCCTCCTTCACGGCGGCGATGGCCGCCGCCCTATCTTCCTCCTCCGCCCTCTTCCTCTCGTCGGCGTCCTTGAGGGACTCTTCAATCGCCTTCAAGAAGGCGGGGTCCTGGTCCTCGTCTTCCTCCTCCTCCTCGCCGGCGAGCGGAGCACCTCCGCAGCTGGTGCTCCCGATGGTCGCCCTCCATGCCTCGTTCACCCGGCGTTGGCGCTCCCACTCGGCGCGCCGCGCCTCGAACTTGGGGCCGCTCATCGGCTTGAGCGGCGGGTCCTCGTTGTACCAGCGGCCGCCCCGCACGAAGTCACGGAGCTTCGGCGGGACGAACGCGCCGCCGTCATACTTGCAGGCCGCGCGGCGGCTCCCGGCGGCGGATCTTTTGCATTGAAGCCGCCATGCATCCTCCACGTTGTCCGGCGAGCGGGATCGCTTCGATCCGCTCGCCGGCGAGGCGGTACTGCGGCGGCGGGAGTCCATGCCGGAGATGGGGTGGAATGCGGCGCGGGGGAGTGAGGAATTGCTCGCCGGAGCAGGATGGAGGAGGCGGCAGCGCACGGCGGAGCTAGGGTTGCGAGTGAGGGGTTAACCCCTCACTCGCACGACCGCCCGGTATAAATAGGGGGCGGTGAGGCGGATTTCCTGGGCCCCGTATTCCGCCGAAACGGGCCGGCTCTAATACGGGGTCTGCTAGACGGCCCAAACCGCCCTGCCCCGTATCTCGCCGGAATTTTACGGGGTGGGCGAGTTATAAAAGGCCTGTTAGACATGCTCTTAGCTCGGCTACCAGCTATTACCTCTGTTCCAAAATGTGAGCCTTTTAGAAACATAACTTATATTTTAGAACGAGCTTTAGCCTCCAACCACGGCACCACGCTCGAGACCCTGTCCTTCCAGTGCTGCCACAGCTAGAAGGCAACAGCCTCGATAATGTGCGGCGTATGATCCATTCAGCGCAAAGACGAACACCCTAACGTGCAAGGATTTCAGCCTCCTCAACACTTGCCGCACATCACACGGTAGATTACGCCATGAAGCCAGAACAGTTTTCCCTCGTCAGCGGCTCCAGCAGCGATCAACCCTTTCTGGAACAATCGAACAAGTTGTGGAGTCTAAAGTTACGAGGGGAGGTGAAAATGTTCAGTTGGAGGGTATGCCATAATAGCCTTTCCACACGCATGATTATTGAGAGAAAAAGAGTCGATTTGGACACCAGATGCCCGATGTGCAATCGGGCAGGCGAGGATGTCTGCCACTTGTTCCTTAAATGCAAAAAGGTCAAACCTATGTGGCGCACTCTTCTGTTAGAGGATGTTCGGGTAAAGCACTCGTCTGCCCCTTACCTCAAGGGCAATGTTTGAGATGACCTGGTCTCTTCCAAGCATATATGCTTCCAAGTGGCTATGGGACTGGTGGACAACACGGAATAAAAAGAATGCATAAGGCAAGGATCGTAGTGCACAGGCGTACCAGGGGGCACCATTGTGTTTCTCCCCGATCATTTCCCAGGGAGCTGACATAGTAGTTCAGAAGAAAAGTGACATCCACATCCTTTGGCGTCCCGCAAGTGCCAGCATCTACAAAACACCATTGGCGGGAAAACAATGTTGCAAATCGCCCCCTCGCAACAGCAGTAGCAACAGGGTTGTAATTGGATTTTCAAGAAAGACACATTACTGGAGTTGAACATTTTTTGCTTTAATGCAAGCTGACATCTGAGATGTTGCTTTGCTCAAAGCACGGGAGAAAGAAACTAAGCCAAAGGGTAGACTGGCCAGTTACTTTGGCAGGTAGTTTCATTCTACCATGCAGATTATCAGGAGGTTGACCAACTCCAGCTTGGGTAAATGCAACAAGATATTCCATCTGAACTCCCCTAAATTTGGGAGTAACCTGACTACAAACTGCTAAGAGTCCTCTGGTTGGGTCAATACTGATTTTTAACTCATTGGTGCCATGGCATACATTACGAGAAAACACATACACATGAATTCAACCATTTGTACGCATTTTGTCCCAGATCACTTAGCAACAACAAGAACTGGACACTGGATAAAGAAACCTGGATAATAACGTCTTCCACCTGATATACGAAACCTAGGGTAAAGGGGCGATAAGAATCACAAGATGTAAGATTTTAGTTCCACGCCCTGCCTAAGGCAGCATTCTCTACTTCGGAGGAGGATGAACAAGCATCTGTTCGAGATGTTTATCTACAAACCTATCTGCATGGGATTTTTAGTGCCACGCCCTGCCAAAGGCAGCATTCTCTACTTCGGAGGAGGACGAACAAGCATCTGTTCGAGGCGTTTTCGATGGAAGTTCTTCAGACACTTGCGGTATGAGAAATCCTCCAACTCGCCGTTTGTTCTAACGACAAAGAGGCATCTGGACCTCTTGAACTCGGGATGCTTGTCAACCTAAAAACATGAGCACTGCACAAGTTAGGAAATGCCCACACAAAAAAAAACATGTTCAGGGATCAGAATGCAACGATCACTTCCCATCAGATAGCAATCAGTTTTCATACTTCAAAATGAATTGGTACTATAGTGTTTTCACTTAAACATCATGAGGTGTAACAGAGGCACTGCCAAAATGGCAAGATAACAGTCGGTATGAGTGGGAGATAGAGCCACTATGTTATGTATGTACCTAGAAAGTTGCAACTCATATTTTTAAAGGCTGGGCCAGACCAGCGGTTCGACCACAGAAACCATAACCGAACTGTAGAGAGGATTGATTAGGTAATGTGGTGTACCATTTACGAAACAACGGAATAGTCAGCATTTACATACTGTGGGAGGAATATTGCATCATCATATCCATACATGGAGCTAAGGCAAATCTGTATGAGTCTCATAAAAACTGGGCGCATATGATCTAGTAGCATTTCTTAATGCCATTCAATAACCAGATTTTTCAATATACTATTAAAGGATAAAAGAACCATTAATAAAATAAAAATAAAAGGTGGAATTCTCCTGGTAGTATAGATAAACTTATATTTGGGAATGACGCTGTTGTTTTGATTATAAAAAAGTCCTTTATCTCTCCCATAAAAGAAATTTTATGATCAGATTTGCACTTCGCAGCTTAGTGGTCAGTTAACTAAATAAGGTGGTTGTGTTAGTTACTTGATACTGAGCACTTCAGTTCAGAGCAAGCAGCATCATGAATGTGGCTTGCACATTTTCCAGATTGAGCCACAATAGAAATCCAACTAGTAAGGTTTCCAAGAACAAAAAATATCAGGGGAAACTCGAAAGTGTAGTTCCCATTTGATATGCTCGACGGAGGTCCTCCTTATGAACAAAAAGTACTGCACAAACTTACCTTCCGGGATATCTTACCAACAAGCAAGTTATGATGTCCTTAAAGATTTTATTTTTTTACAAATTTGGAAATTAGAAGAAAAAAATCGGTGGAAACAATAGAGGAGAAAAGAAAATTAGATTTGTTTGAGGGTCTCATGTATTTCTTATTAAACAAAGTGATCCCTTTAACTCACCATAATAGCCTCAAGTCCACAACCAATCTTGTCTTGCGAACGAGGGTGGTGAGCAAGAATCTTTTGTACTATGAACTTTTCGTCATCCGGACTTAACAAGCCACCATCTTCATATCTGTTATCACAGAAAGCAATCAACAATAAAATATGATAACAACAGTACATCCTTGCAAATTGCAAGAATTATACTTAGTACATAAAAACCTACTATATAACTGTCTTTCTTGTTAGCGGCACCATTTTCTTTTACAAAGATTTCCTGCACTGGATTAAGACAAGGTGATGCCCAAGGACTTCACTGGCTATAACACATCTCATCGGATAAACACATTGCAGGGAGATGGGAATTACAACAACATTGCCCTCCAAGCAGAGACGTGAGAACATGAGACCATTTTCGGGAGCCAAAGGGAAGGATGACGAAGCCGACTGCTGCTGATGGAAGGAAGACACACCACTCACCATCCCAGTATGATTGCCGCAGGCGCGTGGTTGCAAGAGAAAAGTCCCATCAAATGGAGCACGCCGTCGCCAAGCAGACTGCCTTCCTCGCACCAGTGCCACACAGATGTGAGTTGGGAGGAAGAAGCCATCACTGGATTACAATGTATTTGGTGCACACATCTTGCCATCAGCCGGGACCTTTTTCGCGGCAGAGATGTTGAGGTTGCACGTGTGCAAGCAAGCCACCAAGGAGCATCTTGGCTAGATTTGCAGGAGCCAGAAGAGGGAACAGGAAGACCGCCATATGCATATGCTTAGGCACCTCCATTAGCTGCCACATCACACCATGGCAAGAGCTCCAGAGTTTGTCCATGTACAGACGAGGCAACACGAGAATAGGCCATACACTGCCAAACTTTACACAAAAAAGGCTTAAGTGTACACCGTCGAGCATGATGCATAAGATACCTTGCCACCAGCAGCAGTGCAGGTGAATCAAAAGCAGGACTATAATTTTAAAAAATACAAGAAAAGGAAGACTGGCACACCAGATCCTGGACAAGCAGCCTCCCCCGAGAAAAAAAAATCTGGCCAGAATGCCACATTGATGGATAATATCGTACTACAGTAGAAGGCGAACAGGTGAACCAGGTCCCTTTTAATTATCGGTTTTGCTAAGTCTCAGTCAACTGAGAATTATTCATAAGGCAGGTCGAAGTGTGGAGAGAAGAGATGACTGCAGGATTGGGAGAGGTGAAATGAATACATTCAACTAATATTCATAATCTCCGCTCAGCTGTATGCCAGAACACCTTGTGCAAGCAACCCTTGTTGGATACCCCAGTCCCAGTCCAATGTACTTGATAAAATACTGAACACTGTCAAAGTGGCATTCTAGCGTTCTTGTTAGTATTTAGTTGGATGACACAATAATACTAAAAATATTCATCACGGTACACTTGGATGATCCTACTTATTCTACTAATTTAACCAGTGATGAATTTATAGTATTCTAGCTGTTCAAGCACAGCCATAGCCATATTATAGGAATGGAGGTTTGCAGCCATCTGCATGCTGAAATTATCAGGGTACCTTTTTTTTACTCAAATATTCACATTATGCTATCTTACGGTTACTCCTTGCTATACGCATGTGTAATTATCATGATTATAATAGCTCACATTCTTTCGCGACATTGTGAATATTGTGCGCGTCAAATATGCAGGGCGATTGAAAAGAATATGCATGTCTGTCTGCCATTCTTGGAGCTTCCTATTTCCTAGTCACTACAACAAGGAGAGGTACCGATAACTGACCTGTCAGAGTGGAGGATTTCCTTGACGAGTTCACGACGGGCTTGACGTCGCGGAGGATCTCCGTCTCGGCCTCCTCCTTGCCCCCCCGGAGCTGAGGGCTCGTTGTCGGCGGGGAGGCTGCAGAATTGATGGCTGCGGCTGGATAGCGCCGGATAGGCGGCAGACGGCGGGAGGCCGCCGCGGAGGAGGCGCGTGGCGGCTCGGGCGAGGGCGGCGGCCAATGCCATGGCTTCTTCAGCAGCTGCAGAGCCGGAGACGTCAGACAAAGAGAGGAAGGGTTTCTTGTTTGGGTTTTGACTGACGAGCACGAATGGGCCTGGGCTTTTCGCTCGATGGAATGGGGTGCTGTTGTACACGTGTTTCCCATTCTCTCGGGGCGATTTACACTAAAATAACCCTTTGTAGGACGATTTACTAACACGCAACAACAGCAACAAGGAAGGCAGGTACCTTTTCGCCTCTCGCGACTAGGGTTTTGGATCTCGCTGGCGACCACCGCGGCGAGAGGTGACACCGGCTCCGATCGTCGTCCGTTCCTCCTCGCTTGCCTTCCGATCCGCTCGGGCTGACCAAGGGGACGTCCTGGTACGTCTACCCGGCCTTGGTGGCGGCGGGCGACGTCGAGGTTGAGCGACGGGCGATCCGATCTGGGAGGAGGCGGACCTGATGGCGGCAAAGATGCCAAAGGAAGGAGGTGCGTCGGGATCAAAACCCCCGGCAGATCTGCAGGAGATGTTGAAGAAGCTGGTCTTGAAGGATGAGGAACTAGATGATGTCGTTCTCCCGAAGGAGGATGTGGTGAACCTGAAGGAAGGTGCTCGCTGGATGGCGGTGGTTAGAGTGCACACAACTAGGCACTTTGGAAACCAGCCGTTTTTTCAAAAGATGGATGTAGCTTGGGGTTTCGCCAAGTCATGGACGATACGGCCTGTAGAAGATAATCTGTTTATTCTCCAGGTATCTTGCTTAGGCGACTGGAATCGGGTGATGAATGATGGCCCCTGGATATTCCGCCAGATGGGTGTGATGGTGGAGCCTTACGATGGTGTGGCAGACCCGGCCTCGGTGGTTCTTAATCGCCTCCATGCCTGGGTTCAGGTGCGCGGGATCCCACCGTTGTTCCGGAAGGATGATATCGTGCGTGATATGGCCGCACGAATTGGAGAGGTGCTGGGAGCAGAGATGTATGCACTGGGAGCTAGTGGTACAAGCTTCGTAAGAGTTAGGGTCAAGCTAGATGTTCATAAGGCTCTGACTAGAGTTGTTGGGCTGCACCCGGAAGGGAGCGAGCGGCTGATGTTCCAAGTCCTATACGAGAAGCTACCAAAATTCTGTGATGTGTGTGGACTTCTTGGCCATGGCGTTGAGGAGTGCGAGGACGGTGTGCATGAACAATCGGCAATGCAGTATGGGGAGTGGATGATCGCGCCGATGGAAGACTGGCATCCAAACTCGTCGGGCGTGCGTATGAGGGAGCCGCCTCGGGAGAATTTCCGCGGAGGAAGAGGAGGAGGCCGTGGGGCGGCTGATTCGCGGAAGAGGCCGCCAGGAGCTACACCACCGAGAGCGGGAAAGGGAGAGGCAGCTACCCCTGGGGCGGGAGGCCGACTGATGCTGAATGATGGGCAGGGTGACCCTGGTGCGAGGAAGAACCTGGACATCGTGTTGGCAGCAGAAGAGGAAGGCGCCAAGGTGGGGGACGCCTCGCCTGTGAAGCCTGATACAAAAAGACCAAGAATGTCAGGAAGCAACTCTGATGAGGCGGGCTCCATGGAGGGGCACCGCCAGGAGCAATGAGTTGCATCTGTTGGAACTGTCGCGGTCTTGGGAGCGATGCGACAGTTCGAGAGCTCCGGGACCTCGTGAGGCGGTTTAAGCCTACCATCCTTTGCGTGGTGGAGACTCAGCTGCCGAAAGCGAGGGTAGAAACACTAGCAAGAACTCTAGGTTATGACAATGGCTTTGCTGTAAGTAGTACGGGGCGCAGTGGCGGCCTCGGTGTTTTTTGGAACAATGAAATAAAGCTAGAAATTTTGCCGTATTCTCGGTACCACATAGATGCACGAATAACTGAAGGGGAGGACGAGCCTTGGAGGCTGACGTGCGTGTATGGTGAGGCCCAGACATCGGAGCGGTACAAGACATGGGATATGTTGAAGCGGATCCGTGCAACTTCATCTTTGCCATGGATGTGCATAGGGGATTTCAACGAAGTACTACACCGACATGAACACGACGGTGTGGGCGAAAGAAGCCTAGCTCAGATAGCGGGGTTCCGGGACACGATTGACGTGTGTGAGCTGGCTGATCTGTGATATGAGGGTAATATTTGGACTTTCGAGAAACGGGTGGCGGGAGGATCGTTCTGCAGGGTGCGTCTCGACCGTGCCTTAGCGACGACGCAGTGGTCCGATCGGTTCCCTTTGGCTGTTGTGCGCAACCTGAGTGGAGCGTCATCTGATCATGGACCGATTTTCTTACGGTGGAGAGAATCAAGGAGGGAGCGGCGAGCGACAGAGGAGAAGTTGTTCCGCTATGAGCTGATGTGGGAAACACATGACCAGTTTAAGCCTTTTCTGGAGGATGCCTGGAAGGAGGATGGGAAGGCCACCAACATGTCCCAACTTAGGGACAAGCTTGCGCGAGTGTCCGAGTCTCTGGGCAGCTGGGGGCGGAATACGTTTGGCAATGTCCAGAAAGAGATACGCCAACTTAATGATAGATTGGCGGTGTTACGAGCGGAGCCCCAACGGGTGCAACCATCATATGAGGAGTCGAAAGTCACTGAGCGGCTCATTGCTTTATATGAACGGGAAGAGGTGATGTGGAGGCAGAGGTCCCGGGTGCAATGGCTAGCAGAGGGAGACAAGAATACTCGCTTTTTCCACCTAAGGGCGAGCCAGCGGAAGAAGCGGAACCGTATTACCAGGCTTAAACGGTCTGACGGAACGTTGACCGAGGATGACAGGGAGATGGCCAACTTAACTACTAGCTTTTATGAGCACCTGTATACATCCGAAGGGGTCTCAAATATGGAGGAGGTTATCAATGTAATCCCCTCATCAGTGTCAGCAGAGATGAATGATGCTCTACTGAAGCCGATCAAGGAGCAAGAGGTGAAGGTCGCCCTTTTTCAGATGTTCCCCACAAAAGCACCGGGCCCGGATGGATTCCCGGCACATTTTTTCCAGACCCATTGGGAAATATGTGGTGAAGAAGTGACCTTGGCTGTAATTCGAGTGCTCAAGGGCGAGGATGATATGAGGGAAGTGAACCAAACCTTCATTGTGTTGATACCAAAAGTGGCGAGTCCGGAGGAGTTGGGTCAGTTTCGACCCATTAGTCTGTGCAACGTGATATATAAGATAGCGTCCAAGGTGATGGCTAATAGATTGAAAGTGGTGCTACCAGAAATAATCGCTGAGGAACAGTCGGCGTTTGTGCCTGGGAGGATGATTACGGACAATATTATATCCGCGTACGAATGTCTGCATTTTATGAAGCGGAATAAGGCGAAGAAGAATCGGTTTTGTGCGCTCAAACTGGATATGCGCAAGGCGTATGACATGCTGGAATGGAATTACCTGGAGGCCGTCATGATCAAGATGGGTTTCCATCGGCTTTGGGTTCGGATGGTGATGCGACTAGTAACAACAGTCTCGTTCCAAGTCCTTTTCAATGGAGGGAAGCTACAGCCGTTTACGCCCTCGCGAGGGGTGCGACAGGGGGATCCTATCTCCCCATATCTGTTCTTGTTGGCAGCAGAGGACCTTTCGTGCCTTTTAAAACACCACAACTTATCATCGGAGCTACACGGACTAAAGGTGGCGCCAACCGCTCCGGCGGTCAGCCATCTCCTTTTTGCAGATGACAGCCTGTTGCTTTTCAAAGCGGATACGGAGAGTGCGGGGAAGATCCAATACATTCTGGATCGGTATTGCATGGCGTCAGGTCAGAGGATAAACCGGGACAAATCTGCTATTTTCTTTAGCAAAGGATGTCCGAGCGTGACGAAGGAAGCTGTGAAGACAGTGTTGGGAGTTCAGAATGAGACACTCCAGGAGAAGTACCTAGGAATGCCTACAGACGTGGGTCGTTCAAGAGGGAGAGCTTTCAAATATATCAAGGATAGAATCTGGAATAAAATTCAGGGGTGGATGGAGCGACTCCTATCGGCGGGAGGGAAAGACATACTGATAAAGTCGGTGGCCCAGGCTGTGCCGATTTACTCTATGGCATGTTTCCTTTTGCCTAAAGGGTTGTGTGATCATATAAATGGTCTCATCCGGAAATTCTGGTGGGGGAGTCGCGAGGGCGAGAGAAAGCCTTGCTGGGTTTCCTGGAGAGAGATGTGCAAACCAAAAAGCTTGGGAGGCCTAGGTTTTAAGGACATGGAACTGTTTAACTTGGCCCTCCTTGCGCGCCAGGGGTGGCGCATGATGCAGAATCCGGCGGCATTGAGCACAAGGATTTTGAAGGCGAAATATTTCCCTGACACAGACATGATGCAAGCTGAGTTAGGCTCCTCGCCCTCTCAGGTATGGCGTGGTATTCATGAAGGCATACAAGTTCTTAAGCAGGGTTTGGTGAGAAGGATTGGCACGGGGGAGCACACGGACCCGTACAATGACAATTGGCTACCGAGAGATGGGATGCTTCGGCCCATGGCGTGTCTGGCCAGGAATCCGCCTCATGCGGTGGCTGATCTCGACTCTAGTACCGCAACTTGGAACGAGGAGAAGCTCAGGGAATGCTTCTTACCAATGGATGTTGACGTGATTAAGGAAATCCCTTTGCCCAGCAGGAGACACGACGACTTCTGGGCGTGGCATTACGAGCGAAAGGGCGTTTTCTCCGTGCGTTCGGCATACCGCATGTTGGTCGACACGCGGGAGAGGCGCGAGGCGTGGCTGGACAGCAGGGCCACAAGCTCGAACGAGGCAGGAATAGCGAAGGAATGGAGCTCGCTTTGGAAGACCCAAGTTCCGTCAAAGATTAGGGTCTTTCTTTGGAGGTTAGCCAAGCAGTCTTTGCCGTCGAATGAGTTGAGACATAGACGGGGTATGGCAGACGACGATCGCTGCCAGTTGTGCGGCGCATGTGATTCTTGGCGGCACGCGCTACTGGACTGTTCTATGTCCCGGTGTGTGTGGGCACTGTTAGACGAAGAAGTAACGGAACATGTCAGCCGGTCGGACGATGGCGATGCAAGGGCGTGGGTCGCAGGTTTGATCCAATCCTTGAAGCACGATGATCTTACGACGGTGCTGGTGACACTATGGGCTATATGGCACGCAAGAAGAAAGGCGATACACGAGCAGATATTTCAGAGCCCTCTTTCGGTTCATCTGTTCGTGGAGAGTTTTGTATCGGACCTGAAAAGGTGCGAAGATCTGAGGAAGAAACAGCCAGCTACCGCCCCGGAGCAGCGGACGCCGGGATGGATCCCGCCACCTAGGGGGATGATCAAAATCAATGTGGACGCTGCGGTGGGCAAGAATGGCGGTCGAGGCACGGTGGTGGCAATTGCCAGGACGGAGAATGGAGGGTTCATGGGGGCATCGACGCTCGTGCTCCCGGGTAAGTCCAGCGCCGAGGTTCTGGAGGCTCTGGCTTGTAGGGAGGCTTGCGCCCTTGCAAAGGATATACACGTCAGGAGGATCATGGTGGCAACGGATTGCATGAATGTTGTCACTAGCTTGGCCGAGGGGACTCTCGGTAGTTATGCTCACATAGTGAGAGAGATTAGGGAGTCTAAGGGCGACTTTGATGCTCTTGAGTTCCGCCACGAAGCTAGGATTTCGAATAAAGAAGCACACTGTTTAGCTAGGAGTGCAGTTTATGATGCACCAGGCCGCCGGGTGTGGCTAGTTAGGCCGCCAGAGGGTTTCCTTGTATCGATTACCTCTGATTAATAAAGGCCGTTTACCCCCGCTCAAAAAAAAAAAAAAACTAAAATAACCCTTTGTTGAAAAAAACGCACAAAATGACCTTCTGGGCAAACTATTTCACGCCTCTAACCCTTTTGTGTGGTGCCTTTCGCAAGGGCGCCACACCCATCTATGTGGCGCCCGTGGGAGCGGCGCCACACATTGTCGGGAGACAAGCTCGAGCCGCCACGTATGACAGAATGTGTGGCGCCCTTGCGAAGGGATGCATACAAAAGGGTGTGGCGCACTTGCGAAAGTCGCCACATAGAAGGGTGTGGCGCCCTTGCGAAGGGAGCCACACAAAAGGGTTAGAAACGTGAAATAGTTTGCCTGGAGGGTTATTTTGTGCTATTCTTACCCAAAAGAGTTATTTCTGTGTAAATCGCCTTCTCTCAGGGATGCTGTATGCCGACCTAGACATAAACGCAGCGCCGGTCCTAAGATTTTGGGGTTCCGAGAGCATCTCCAGTCCAGTCCCGCAAAGCGTCCTCAAAAATGATTTGAAGCGCGTCGGATAAAAAACATTTCCAGCCGTGTTTTTTAAAGCCCATTTTTGTCCGACGCGGCTCGATATGGTGTCCGGCGCCCCGAGCCCGTTCCCGCTACACAGGGGACGCTCTGGGAACGCCGGACACACCGAAAAGCGAGGCGAAACGACGCGGGCCCGACGCGTCAGCAGCACAGAGAAAATTCGTCCACCGCTCCCGCCAAATCGCGCCTCTCCCGCCACATCGTTCCTCTCCCACCGCGCATTTCTACCATCCCAACACATTTGACCTATCCCGCCGGCCGATTCATTTCTCCCTCCCACCGTCGCTACGCTGTTTCTCCCGCCGCCACCCTCTCCCCATCAATGGCGCCACCCACTGCCCCAAAAAAATAGCCAAGAAAGGGACCAAGAAGCCGCCGGGCAATGGGACGAAAGGGGCGAAGGCGCCCTTCGCGAAGCCGCGAAAGGCGCCGACTCCGAAGAAGAAGCCGGAAGGCTGGACCGATGATCAGTGGCATCAAGACTGTCTGCGCCTGAAGTTGTCTACGGCGGAGCGGAAAGGATGGAGGGCGGCGCAGCTGGAGAAGAAGGCGTTGGCGGCGGGCCAGCACCAGCACGCGCTGGCCGGGTGTATCGCTGCCACCAACGCGAGCTTATGGAGTACGAATATGCCGTCGTACATTCCAGGAGTGCTGTCCCCGTCGACATCCGGGTTCTACAACGACGGCCCCTCCGCCACTCCCGTGTGCGTGACGCCAAACTTGTCGCCGCGGTACGACGATGCGCCGCCTCATGGCGGCTTCAACCTCAACACTATGTTCTACTCCCCGACGTACGAGCCAGGCCCCGGTCCGGAGGGCGCCCTGTTCAACGGCCGCAGGGACCCGCTCGAATTCGACGGCGCCGGTGCTAAGGAGGAGGAGGAGGAGGAGGGGGAGGGGGACGGGGTGGAGGAGGGGGTGGAGGACGACGAGGATGACGAGGACGAAGAGGACGACGAGGGTGCCGGCGAGGATGCACTCTCTGCCCTAGCACAACGAAGCCGGCGGGATAGGTCAACTCTGCTGTCCATGCTGAAGAAACGAAGTCGGATGGAGCTGAAGAAACGGAGGGACGACATGTCCCTGCTGAGACAGTCGACAGAAGGAATGTCTCCCCGGACGCGGGCGGCGCACAACTTCTTCAAAGGATAGATCCTCGACGACATCGAAGCCAAAATGGCGGTGGCCGAGGCGGAGTCTGAGGCGGCGGCCCAGGCAGCTGCAGTGGTAGCGGCAGCGGCCCCAACCCCGGAGCAAGAGCCGGCAGACGCATCTGCTACTACACCTGTGTCGGCCTCTGCCTCGACGTCGGCGACGGAGCATGTACACCGGGCAGATCACGACGAGTTCATCGTGAACGACGGGCCAACATCGACTCAAGATGCACCGTCGGCTTCGGCGTCGGCATCGCCCTATAGCAACCCCTTCTTTTAAATCTATCGTCGGCCTGTAATATGATCGCGCGCCCAGTACTTTGATCGCCGCTACTCTGATCGCGACGACTTCGGCGGGAACGATCTCTTTTGAATGCAAACTATTTGAATTCCTCATTGGGGACGGCCTTTGGGGGACGCGGCTGGGGACGTCCCCCAAACGGGGCACGAACAAAACTCGTTCCCCAAACGCCCGATCCGGCGCGGTTTGGGGGACGCGACAGGAGATGCTCTGAGCGAGACTAAAACTCGGGCCTTTCGCGAGCCCTCAAAGTGTCACCTAAAAAGATTTGAGATGCGTCAGATAAAAAATCATTTTCAGCCGCGCAGTCCAAAGCCTCCTTTTATCCGACGCGGCCAATACGATGTCCGGCGGCTCGAGCCCGTCCCCGCTACGCAGGGGAAGTTCCCGGCACGCTGGAGACAACGAAAAGCGAGGCGGGCTCCCACCTGTCGGTGACTATTTTCATAACCGTTGGTTCGCGTCTTTTATTTCTCGCCGCGCCTTCCCTCCCGCGCCTCCCACCCCTCGGCCGCTGCTCGATTTGCCGGCCGTTTCGACAACTGGTCTCTTCTGAGTCGGCACCGTCGTCGTGGCTGGCTCTCTCGCCGGCCTTTTCATCTCCGCCGCTTCGCCAACGCGTCCCAGAACGCGACGTCAAATCCGCCCCACCTCCACGCACATAAGGTATTCGATGACTTGTCAGGTAACCCCGATAGGCCGTTGTTCGTTGCATCGTCTGTCGTGGCGCAGTTTTAACCATTAATTTTGTTTTAGACATAGATAGCGACGAAGATATGCTTGTGCGACTGCTGGAGGACAAGCAAGCCTTCGACGACGACATCAGAGAGCATTTGCTGATCATTGCGTCCCTCCAGGACATGATTGACGCCGAGGCGGGGAAGCGGAAGAGGCCGCGCCGCGGAGGATCAAAGCTGGGGAGAAAGAAGTCGAAGCCCCGACAGAGGATGGAGGGGCATACCATGCTGCACAACGACCACTTCGCAGATGAGGCAACACATGCCGACAATTTTTGGCGCCGGTATAGGATGAACAAGGGTTTGTTCATGAATATTCTCCACGACATTCGAGAGTTCGACAACTATGGCACCCCCGGGATCAGGGTTAGACGAATAGAAGATCTTCGTCTGCCATAAGCCTAACCTAGATCTCGAGAGACTACAGTGAGAGAATCGGTAACACAACAGTGACTCTACGACTCAAAGAAGTAATACAAGCTCATAACTGAGCGAAGAACCAAAGTATTACAAGCAGAGGTTACTGACCTGATATTACATCAATCAACGGAAGCGAAGTTATGCTATTAGACATAGCAAGATAGAAAAAGGCCTAAGAGGCCAGGAGCATAACGGCGACGTTCCAGCCCATAGATTCCAGGCTGCCACCTGGGAACCCCAAGCTACTCATCGATGTCGACTTAGAAACCACCATCTGTCGGAGCAACTTCGTCTGAAACAAAAGCATGCAAACCTGAGTACATGGACTCAGCAAGACTTAGTACAACCTTTTAGCAAAGCGGTTATGCGGGCTTTCTGTAGAGCTTCTTTTGCGTAAAACCAATTTTCCTTTGTAAGACAAGAGAGAGGAGAAGCTCGACTACTCAGAACCTTTAAAATGGGGTAAGAAAGCGATATCACTAGCTCTATTGATCATCATTTTGTATCCACCAATCTTCATCATCTCGAACCACTATCTTCGGATCACTCCCTCAACACCTGGATAAGGTATCCGTAAACACACATTGATTGCCAAGTTTTACGATCAGGTTAAAGTTGTATGTGATCACAAGATCCATTCCAAAGTCGTCCGTAACCGTGAACACGGCTTTTCGAAAAGATTCATAACCCTGCAGGGGTGCACAACTTTACCCACACGTGCCAACTGACTCTTAAAGCCAAATTATTAGCTCTCTTCCTTGGAAAGCCGGCAGAGGGTGGTCGACCACGACCTTTACCTTGCTGTCGCCTAGACCATGAGTCACGCGATAAGGATTGTTCCGACGTAACGGGTCAAGTAACGAAGTCGGTCCTTAAGGATGTGAGCCGAGGTGGGTTTCCCCAGAGGCCGCAACCCCCAGCTACCTAGACCACACTTACCTACCTGTTATGTACCATTTCCCCCAAGCAGAATGCAATGCATATGACCAGGTAACGCGCAAACTATGTGACTCATGGAATCGACTAGGCAAGTTAGTGAGTCGAGAGGGTACCATAATAGGGCCTCGCATGATTGTACGCTCAGTCTTGGTTCAAGAGGCGAGAACTCGGTTCCTAGGGTCGGTAGAAACGAAACAACCCACCACATCCCAATGTGACCTCTCGTCTGAGAAGCTCGACTACTCAGAACCTTTAAAATGGGATAAGAGAGCGATATCACTAGCTCTATTGATCATCATTTTGTATCCACCAATCTTCATCATCTCGAACCACTATCCACGGATCACCCCCCCAACACCTGGAGAAGGTATCTGTAAACACACATTGATTGCCAAGTTTTACGATTAGGTTAAAGTTGTCTATGATCACATAATCCATTCCAAAGTCATCCTTAACCGTGGACACGGCTTTTCGAAAAGATTCATAACACTGCAGGGGTGCACAACTTTACCCACACGTGCCAACCGATTCTTAATGCCAAATTATTAGCTCTCTTCCTTGGAAAGCTGGCAGAGGGTGGTCGACCACGACCTTTACCTTGCTGTCGCCTAGACCATGAGTCACACGATAAGGATTGTTCCGCCGTAACGGTCAAGTCCCGAAGTCAGTCCTTAAGGATGTGAGCCGAGGTGTGTTTCCCCAGATGCCGCAACCCCCAGCCACCTAGACCACACTTGCCTACCTGTTATGTACCATTTCCCCCAAGTAGAATGCAATGCATATGACCAGGTAACGCGCAAACTATGTGACTCATGGAATCAACTAGGAAAATTAGTGAGTCTAGAGGGTACCATAATAGGGCCTCGCGTGATTCTACGCTGATACGTCCCAAATGTATCTATAATTTCTTATGTTCCATGCTACTTTTATGATGATACTCACATGTTTTATACACATTATATGTCATTATTATGCATTTTCCGGCACTAACCTATTGACGAGATGCCGAAGAGCCAGTTGCTGTTTTCTGCTGTTTTTGGTTTCAGAAATCCTAGTAAGGAAATATTCTCGGAATTGGATGAAATCAACGCCCACGGTCCTATTTTTGCACGAAGCTTCCAAAAGACCGGAGAGGAAACGAAGTGGGGCCACGGGGCGCCGACACAATAAGGCGGCGCGGCCAAGGGGGGGCCCGCGCCGCCCTACTGTGTGGCCCCCCTGTCAGGCCTCCGACTCCGCCCTTCCGCCTACTTAAAGCCTTCGTCGCGAAACCCCCAGTACCGAGAGCCACGATACGGAAAACCTTCCGGAGACGCCGCCGCCGCCAATCCCATCTCGGGGGATTCAGGAGATCGCCTCCGGCACCTCGCCGGAGAGGGGAATCATCTCCCGGAGGTCTCTTCATCGCCATGATCGCCTCCGGATCGATGTGTGAGTAGTCCACCCCTGGACTATGGGTCCATAGCAGTAGCTAGATGGTTGTCTTCTCGTCATTGTGCTATCATGTTAGATCTTGTGAGCTGCCTATCATGATCAAGATCATCTATTTGTAATCCTTCATGTTGTGTTTGTTGGGATCCGATGAATATTGAATACTATGTCAAGTTGATTATCAATCTATCATATATGTTATTTATGTTCTTGCATGCTCTCCGTTGCTAGTAGAGGCTCGGCCAAGTTGATACTTGTGACTCCAAGAGTGGGTATTTATGCTCGATAGTGGGTTCATGCCTCCATTAAATGCGGGACGATGATGGAAAGTTCTAAGGTTGTGGATGTGCTGTTGCCACTAGGGATAAAACATCGATGCTTTGTCTAAGGATATTT
Organism: Lolium rigidum; assembly: GCF_022539505.1. Lineage (NCBI taxonomy): Eukaryota > Viridiplantae > Streptophyta > Magnoliopsida > Poales > Poaceae > Lolium > Lolium rigidum. The sequence continues at coordinate 148,523,698 of NC_061512.1, read as the reverse complement.
GTGTTGATTACATATTACGCACCATACTTAATGCAATTGTCTCGTTGTTTACAACTTAATACTCGGAGGGGGTTCGGATGATAACCCGAAGGTGGACTTTTTAGGCATAGATGCATGCTTGGATAGCGGTCTATGTACTTTGTCGTAATGCCTCGATTAAATTTCATAGTACTCATCATGATATATGTATGTGCATTGTTATGCCTCCTTTATTTGTCAATTGCCCAACTGTAATTTGTTCACCCAACATCTGTTTATCTTATGGGAGAGACACCACTAGTGATCTGTGGACCCCGGTCCTATTCTTTACATCCGAAATACAATCTACTGCAATTGTTCTTTACTTGTTCTTCGCAAACAATCATCATCATCCACACTATACATCTAATCCTTTGTTTACTGACAAGCCGGTGAGATTGACAATCTCACTCGTTACGTTGGGGCAAAGTTCCGTGATTGTGTTGTGCGGGTTCCACGTTGGCGCCGGAATCCCTGGTGTTGCGCCGCACTACATTTCGCCACCAACAAGCTTCAACGTGCTTCTTGGCTCCTACTGGTTCGATAAACCTTGGTTTCTTTCTGAGGGAAAACTTGCTACTGTACGCATCACACCTTCCTCTTGGGGTTCCCAACGGACGTGTCGACTGCATGCATCAAGCTCTTTTTCTGGCGCCGTTGCCGGGGAGATCAAGACACGCTGCAAGGGGAGTCTTCCACTTCCAATCTCTTTACTTTGTTTTTGTCTTGCTTTACTTTATTTACTGCTTTGTTTGCTTCTTATATCAAAAACACAAAAAAATTAGTTGCTAGTTTTACTTTATTTATTGTCTTGTTCTCTATATTGAAAACACAAAAAAATTAGTTACTTGCATTTACTTTATTTAGTTGCTTTATTTACTACTACTAAAAATGAGTAATCCGGAAGTTGAAGTTCGTTCGTTTAAGCAACAAGGGGGAGAAAGTTTTAAAGATGCTTGGTATAGAATTAGCGATGCTCATCATAGGTGCATTAAGAAACACTCCACTATTATACTAGTTAGGAACTTTTATGTTGGTATCTCTAGTTGGAATAGATATGTTCTTGATACTCTTGCGGGAGGTAATTTCCTAGGCACTCCTGCTTTAGAAGCTAGTTGCATTATTGAGAGTCTAGTTGGAATACCACCTGTTAATGAAGCTAAAATTGAAATCTCTCTTGAAGATGTCATGAAAAAGTTGGAGGCCATAGAGAAAGACCTTCCAAGTATTGAGACTAAATTGGGAATATTACTTAATAGCACTGATAAACTTGATAAATCTCTAGGTGGAATTAATGAGAGAATTGTTGTTTTAGAAACTTGTGCTACTCATGATAATCGAACCCATAGGATTAGTGAACTTGAAGAAGCTATGGGAACCTTGGGTTCAACTTTTTCTTCTCTTAAGTTTAAGGAGAAAGCTTATGTGGGTAAGGAGCAAAAGTTTATGTATGTCTCTAAAGTGCCTAAGCCAAAAAAACTATTATAGGCCTAAAATTGACAAAGCCCTTAGCACCACTACGGAAGGGGGAGCATCTAAGATGCCTACTGATGTTGATGCTTCGTCTCTCGATAATACTTGATTCACACTTTCTGCGCCTAGCTGAAAGGCGTTAAAGAAAAGTGCTTATGGGAGACAACCCATTATTTTACTTATGCACTTTGTTTTATATTTGAGTCTTGAAAGTTGTTATTACTGTAGCAACCTCTCCTTATCTTTATTTTATTGCATTGTTGTGCCAAGTAAAGTCTTTGATAGTAAAGCCAATAGTAGATTTGGATTACTGCACAGGAACAGATTTCTTGCTGTCACGAATTTGAGCAGTAGTCCCTGTAAAAAATTTAAAAAAATATGCCAATTTACGTGTGTGATCCTCAGATATGTACGCAACTTTCATTCAATTTGGGAATTTTCATCTGAGCAAGTCTGGTGCCTCTTTAAAATTCGTCTTTACGGACTGTTCTGTTTTGACAGATTCTGCCTTTTATTTTGCATTGCCTGTTTTGCTATGTTTGATGGATTTCTTTGTTCCATTAACTTTTAGTAGCTTTGTGCAATGTCCAGAAGTGTTAAGAATGATTATGTCACCTCTGAATATATGAATTATGCACTGACCCTCTAATGAGGTTGTTTCGAGTTTGGTGTGGAGGAAGTTTTCAAGGGTCAAGAGAGGAGGATGATACAATATGATCAAGAAGAGTGAAAAGTCAAAGCTTGGGGATGCCCCCGTGGTTCATCCCTGCATATTTTAAGAAGACTCAAGCGTCTAAGCTTGGGGATGCCCAAGGCATCCCTTCTTCATCGACAACTTATCAGGTTCCTCTAGTGAAACTAGATTTTTATTCCGTCACATCTTATGTGCTTTACTTGGAGCGTCTGTTTGTTTTTGTTTTTGTTTTTGTTTGAATAAATCGGATCCTAGCATTCTTTGTTTGGGAGAGAGACACGCTCCTCTGTTTTGTATGAACACATGTGTTCTTAGCTTTATCTTTAATGTTCATTGCGAAAGTTGGACTATTTCATTCATTGCTATATGGTTGGAAACGGAAAATGCCGCATGTGGTAAATGGTATAATGTCTTGAATAATGTGATACTTGGCAATTGTTGTGCTCATATAGATCATGTTTAAGCTCTTGCATCATGTACCTTGTACCCATTAATGAATAACTACATAGAGCTTGTTAAAATTTGGTTTGCATGATTGATCTCTAGAGTCTAGATATTTTCTGGTTGAGGTGTTTGAAAAACAAGGAGACAATGTGAAGTCTTATAATAGTTACAATATGTTCATATGTGAGCTTTGCTGCACCTTTTATACTTGAGTTTGCTTCAAACAACCTTGCTAGCCTAGCCTTGTATTGAGAGGAATTCTTCTCGTGCATCCAAATCCTTGAGCCAACAACCATGCCATTTGTGTCCACCATACCTACCTACTACATGGTATTTCTCCGCGATTCCAAAGTAAATTACTTGAGTGCTACCTTTAAAATTTCTATTCTTTGCCTTTGCAATATATAGCTCATGGGACAAATAGCCTTAAAAACTATCGTGGTGAAGAATATGTACTTATGTGTCTTATTTCTTAATAAGTTGCTTGTTGAGCGGTAACCATGTTTACGGGGACGCCATCAACTTTTACACCTTTGTTGAATATCATGTGAGTTGCTATGCATGTTCGTCTTGTCTGAAGTAAGGGCGATTTTCATGATCATATGGTTTGAGTATGCATACTGTTAGAGAAGAACATTGGGCCGCTAACTAAAGCCATGATTCATGGTGGAAGTTTCAGTGTGGACAACCAATCCTCAATATCTTATGAGAATATTAATTGTTGTTGAATGCTTATGCATTAAAGATGAGTCCATTATCTGTTGTCTATGTTGTCCCGGTATGGATGTCTAAGTTGAGAATAATCAAAAGCGAGAAATCCAATGCGAGCTTTCTCCTTAGACCTTTGTACGAGCGGCATAGAGGTACCCCTTTGTGACACTTGGTTGAAACATATGCTATGCAATGATAATCCGTGTTAATCCAAGCTAATTAGGACAAGGTGCGAGCACTATTAGTATACTATGCATGAGGCTTGCAATTTATAGGATATATTATACATAACACATATGCTTTATTACTACCGTTGACAAAATTGCTTCTTGTTTTCAAAATGAAAAGCTCTAGCACAAATATAGTAATCAATGCTTCCCTCTGCGAAGGGCCTATCTTCTACTTTATTGTTGAGTCAGTTTACCTATTCTTTCTATCCCAGAAGCAAACACTTGTGTCAGCTGTGTGCATTGATTCTTACATGTTTACCTATTGCACTTGTTATATTGCTTTATGTTGACAATTATCCATGAGATATATATGTTGAAGTTGAAAGCAACCGCTGAAACTTATATCTTCCTTTGTGTTGCTTCAATGCCTTTACTTTGAATTTATTGCTTTATGAGTAACTCTTATGCAAGTTTTATTGATGCTTGTCTTGAAAGTATTATTCATGAAAAGTCTTTGCTATATGATTCATTTGTTTACTCATTATCTTCGTCATTGCTTCGAATCGCTACATTCATCTCATATGCTTTACAATAGTATGATCAAGATTATGATAGCATGTCACTTCAGAAATTATCTTTGTTATCGTTTACCTACTCGAGGGCGAGTAGGAACTAAGCTTAGGGATGCTTGATACGTCCCAAACGTATCTATAATTTCTTATGTTCCATGCTACTTTTATGATGATACTCACATGTTTTATACACATTATATGTCATTATTATGCATTTTCCGGCACTAACCTATTGACGAGATGCCGAAGAGCCGATTCTGCTGTTTTCTGCTGTTTTTGGTTTCAGAAATCCTAGTAAGGAAATATTCTCGGAATTGGACGAAATCAACGCCCAGGGTCCTATTTTTGCACGAAGCTTCCAGAAGACTGGAGAGGAAACGAAGTGGGGCCACGGGGCGCCGACATAATAAGGCGGCGCGGCCAAGGGGGGGCCCGCGCCGCCCTACTGTGTGGCCCCCCTGTCAGGCCTCCGACTCCGCCCTTCCGCCTACTTAAAGCCTTCATCGCGAAACCCTCAGTACCGAGAGCCACGATACGGAAAACCTTCCAGAGACGCCGCCGCCGCCAATCCCATATCGGGGGATTCAGGAGATCGCCTCCGGCACCCTGCCGGAGAGGGGAATCATCTCCCGGAGGTCTCTTCATCGCCATGATCGCCTCCGGATCGATGTGTGAGTAGTCCACCCCTGGACTATGGGTCCATAGCGATAGCTAGATGGTTGTCTTCTCCTCATTGTGCTATCATGTTAGATCTTGTGAGCTGCCTATCATGATCAAGATCATCTATTTGTAATCCTTCATGTTGTGTTTGTTGGGATCCGATGAATATTGAATACTATGTCAAGTTGATTATCAATCTATCATATATGTTATTTATGTTCTTGCATGCTCTCCGTTGCTAGTAGAGGCTCTGGCCAAGTTGATACTTGTGACTCCAAGAGGGGGTATTTATGCTCGATAGTGGGTTCATGCCTCCATTAAATCTGGGACGATGTGACGAGAAAGTTCTAAGGTTGTGGATGTGCTTGTTGCCACTAGGGATAAAACATCGATGCTTTGTCTAAGGATATTTGTGTTGATTACATTACGCACCATACTTAATGCAATTGTCTGTTGTTTACAACTTAATACCGGAAGGGGTTCGGATGATAACTCGAAGGTGGACTTTTTAGGCATAGATGCATGCTCGGATAGCGGTCTATGTACTTTGTCGTAATGCCCTGATTAAATCTCATAGTACTCATCATGATATATGTATGTGCATTGTTATGTCTTCTTTATTTGTCAATTGCCCAACTGTAATTTGTTCACCCAACATCTGTTTATCTTATGGGAGAGACACCACTAGTGATTTGTGGACCCCGGTCATATTCTTTACATCTGAAATACAATCTACTGCAATTGTTCTTTACTGTTCTTCGCAAACAATCATCATCATACATACTATACATCTAATCCTTTGTTTACAGCAAGCCGGTGAGATTGACAACCTCACTGTTACGTTGGGGCAAAGTTCTGTGATTGTGTTGTGCAGGTTCCACGTTGGCGCCGGAATCCCTGGTGTTGCGCCGCACTACATTTCGCCACCAACAACCTTCAACGTGCTTCTTGGCTCCTACTGGTTCGATAAACCTTGGTTTCTTTCTGAGGGAAAACTTGCTACTGTACGCATCACACCTTCCTCTTGGGGTTCCCAACGGACGTGTCGACTGCACGCATCATACGCCCAGTATTGGTTCAAGAGGCGAGAACTCGGTTCCTAGGGTCGGCAGAAATGAAACAACCCACCACATCCCAATATGGCCTCTCGTCTGAGCCTTTAGTCATGTTTAACAACATCTCTATACTTAGCACGTCAACCTGTCATGCCATTTTCATTTCATTGTAAGGCTCCAGTCCGAAGACCGGAGTAGTAGCACAACAACTAAGCATGGCTAAGCATAAAGAGATAAAGGCTCTAGCGACGCACACATGCCAAACATAGGTATGCTAGGAGCAGTGGATCGGGGTATTGAGGCTACAAATGTAGGACATGCAACATATAGGGTAGCTCTATCTATCGATAAAAGACAGTTGAATCGCATGCAATATGAAGTAACCAGAATGAAAGCATTTGTAAAACTTATATGAACCAGGCTAGGGCTTGCCTTGTCCCTAGCAAACCGAAGTGGATCTTCGATAATCCTGTGCTTGACTTGTTCGTCGGAGGATAGGAATTGATCATCACTCTTGTTGCTCTTTGCCATCTCAGACTCGTGCTCTATCGGTCGTGAAGAAGCAAATACCGGAACGGTAAGAACAATCAACACATGGCATCGATGCAATGCGCATACAAAGATGATGATATGACATGTTAATAGTAATGAAAGTGATCCTATAACATGCTCATCAATTTAAATAGGGTTGGAATGCATAATACTTTGCAATTCCATAAACCCCGCATATTAAAGAAAAGGGTTCATTTGTTCTTCTATTAAGGACGGGGTTCAAAGTTGTTTAACAATGCATGCTTTTGATATTAAAGTGTAGATCACATTTTTCTAAAGATTTTGATAGATTATACACATTTTTCTGATTTAAAATGAAATAGTTATGGATTTTACAAGTTTTATCCATTTTTTCTGGAATTTCTGGAAATTATTAAAATTCTGACATGCCGGACCTACTATCAGGGTTTTAATCATCATGGAAATATTTATGAAAACAATAAAAATCTGACAACGGGCCCCACCTATCAATACATTTACCAAAACAAAAAATAAAAGGAATAAAAAGAAAATGGCCACTGGGCCCACCGGGTCAACGCTGGACTCAACCGTGGCGGTTGACCACGGTGTCCTGGCGCCGGCGGCAAGCGGAGCGGGCGCTCCCGGCCACGCCTGGACGTGCGACCAGGCGCGTTGGACACGCGGTGACGCGGCGAACCGAGGGGTGGCGGCGCCGCCCGAAGGAGGTCGCCGGAGCGGCCGTGTCGGTGAGCAGCGCGGCGGCCGGGCACGGGTTAGCGAGGCGGCGGCGATACAGCGAGCGAGGGAGAGGGAAGAGGGGCGCCGGAGAACGGCCAGCTCACCAAGAGCGCGATGGTGGCGTCAATGAGCTTGGAGGAGGCCTGCAAGCGTCGCGGTTCGTTAGCTGTACTCAGTTTTCCCCAGCCTCTTAACTTTTCCTCAGTTTTCCCCTCCCTCTAGTTTGAAACCCCTTTCAGAGGCTCGGACGGGAGGGTTGCCGTCTGTTCAGAGGCCTTCCGTTACCGGTGACCGGCTAGGGAGCCGCGGTGGTTTTGACTTGACCGTTGCTTTCGAAATGTGTTGACTATTGACCGGAAGAGCCGACCCAAAGCTTTCCCCTCCGTCCGAGACCGGGGGAGCTCACACACCGCCCTCCGCCGCCACGCCATCCTGCCCACCTACCTTATGGCGTCGTCCGCCACCGAGCCGGCCCCGCCCCCACCACCACCCCGGGCTCCGCCTCCACCAGCATCCGGATCTACCCCTCGTCCTCTTTGTAATTCCGTCCGGTGTGCGGACTATTCCCGCCAGCCGTGGAGAAGATTGGGAATCGGAGGGATCTAACGCATGGATTCCATCTCGGGTAAGCATCGTCCGCCTATCCCATGTGAATTAACACAGTAGGCAGTTTTTGAGCGCCAATCGTTGTTGCTCAACTAACCGCGTTGCTTTTCGAATAGGATGGATCCAGCTACTGGCTTTTCGAGCCGGTGGTTAGGCTGGATTCTAGCTTTACGCGTGATTCTAAACGCCGTAAGACTCGGGTTTAACTTCCTCGCGGTGGTTGCAACCACCATCTCGTTAACGGATTTCAAAGCTAACATCTACGATAACTACACCCGGAGCTCTCTCGATGCGCTTCATTTCGAATATTTCAACAACTCGGAGGGAAGATTTGTTCCACTAATTTCCGAAGACGATCTCGGGAATTCTTTTTGCTTTGAATGCTTCTTGCCGGTTCGGTAAAATTCGTATCCATGTGGACAGGGGCCGGCATCATCTCGGTGCCGGGGCATCATCAGTGGTCGGGCATCATGTCTCTCTACCGCCGCTGCCTCGCTTAATAGTGTGCGCCGTGGCGCTCCTTGTAGGTCCACAAAGCAGCACCATCCGTCCCCAAGCTAGTGGTAGCCGATCGTCTCGTACGGCCGATGTGGAGGACGATGCGCACATTGAGGATCAGCCTCCTCAAGATGATGAGGATGAGTTGATGTTTCCTGAATTGGTAGATCGATGCAAGAAGGTGAAATGGAGGATCAATACATGGAAGATATGGCTTTTGGTGCCGGATTTGATGACACCGATGATGAAGAGAAGAATGAGAATGATGACAGCCTCGTTTTAGCCGATTACGAAGGTGAAGACTTGCCAACAATTGAGTGGAACAGGGAGAATCCCCAGCCTTGTAGAAGGCACCGTGTTTCAAACGATGATGGACCGCCGTAATGCAATTACTACATATCACATTCTCACTAAGAATAATTTTGAGGTTATTAAAAGTGAGCCGTGTAGGTTCACAATTAAATGCCCATACCTAAGGTGTAAGTTTAGGCCGCATGCATCCACAATGCGCAAGCAGCCTTGGTTCGTGTACTACGCCAACCAGCTTGTGTATTTAGATCACGGTGTAAAATTTGTTATCTATTACCGACATCCCTTATCATTATGTTTCAGATAAAGAAGAATAAGGAGATCCATAGGTGTCCACCTCTAGGGGGAGAGCCAGTAGCTGAAAACAAAGCTAGCGAAGACTAGGTGGTTGCGTGATGTAATCCTAGATTGGCTGAGAGAAAATCCTTCACTTGGTCCAACAAAGACTCGTAAAAAAGGTGGTTGAGAAGTATAAAATGGAAGTACCTTACATGAGGATGTTCTATGCAAAGGAAATGGCTCTTGACAAGATCAATGGTCCATGGAATGAAAGCTTTCAGTTGCTTTACACTTTCAAAGCTCGAAGTGGAGATGGCTAGTCCAGCAAAGTGTTGTAGCGATAGACAAGCATACAGCTCCCTACAAATTGAAAAGCGGGAAGGTAATGCACAAGGAATGTTTTAGAAGGGCTTTTGTTTGTTTCAAAGCTTGCCGGAAAGGCTTTTTGGACTGGCTTGCAGGCCTTATTTGGCCGTGGATGCATCAGCTCTTCATGGCAGGTTTAAAGGACAGCTAGTTGTCTGCTATCGCAGCTTGATGGACATAATTGGATGTTCCCTGTTGCTTATGGGGTTTTGGAGGTTGAGTCACAGGAAAGTTGGACTTGGTTTCTGCAGAATTTGCGCGACCTTATAGGTCATCCACCATGACTTTTTTTTTTTGAAACTAACTACTGCAGGGGAGCCCCCCACAGCCTTTTATTACTTGTGAACCAAAAGTTATGTACAAAGAGTATGAACAAAAAGAAAGAAGAAAAACCTACCACTACAGATTACAACAAGTTGTCAAGCCATGATGACAAAATGGGCACAGAACTTTCCTTTACCCTATGCTTAAGTAGGGTAACATCAGAAACAAACCCCTCCTTCCAATTCCTGAATGTTGGCCTTATATTCTTAAAGATCTTGTTATTCCTCTCGCTTCCATATATTCCAGCAAGCCAAAATAATAATCTCCACAAAACAGGGGCCCTTAAATCTTTTTTTGGTATTCTTTAGCATCTCTGGTCCTGATCCCTGCGTCCAATTTATTTGTAAATATACCCACACTCTGACGCTAAATGTGCACTCAAAGAATAGGTGGGACCAATCCTCCAAAGCATCAGTATGGCAAAGCACACAAGTATGATCCGAGGTAACTTGCCAGTGCCTTCTTCTCAACATATCCTTCGTGTTGATTCTGTCATGCAAGATGAGCCATGCAAAGAATTTATGCTTGGAGGTACATTTACTCTTCCAGATCCACTGTGATGGAAAATGAGATGGAATATGCTGGAAGCTCATTCTATACACCTGACTGGGAATAAAAGCTCCAGCTTGGTTCTTTGTAATAAGCCACTGATCATTATTATTCAGTATTCCAACTCCTGCTAGCAGATCTTGGAGTGCTCTTAATTCAGCAGCAGCTGCATTTGAAATAGGAAGATGAAAAGCTTGTGCTGGGTCAGTAGTTTGTAAAGCCTCTTTAACTGAGATGAGTTTGTCCTTGGCAAACGAAAAAAGTCTTGGAAATCTCTCATGAATAACCCAATCATTCCAATTGTCTGACCAGAAGAGAATTGTTTCCCCATTTCCAAGTTTGCAATGTGTCACTTGTCTGTATATATCAAACAGTTTCATAATGTTTCTCCACCAAAAAGATCCACAAACAAAGGATCGCATGTGGTACTTCTCTGTAATAATATGTGTTCCTTATTAATTTGACCCAAGGGAGATCCACATTATTATAAAATTTATGTAACTGCTTCATCATAAGACACTTATTTTGAATCTTCAAATTTATGATACCCAATCCTCCTTTATTCTTTGGCTTACAGATCATATCCCAAGAAGCTAATGAATGTACTTTCTCATCATCTTTCCTTTTCCTCCACAAACAATTCCTCCTAGCTTTATCAATTACATCAACCACTCCATCTGGTATGTCCAGTGTGCTAAGATAATGAATAGGCATTGATGATAGCACTGAATTAACCAAAATTAATCTATCACCATAAGATAAGAAGGAAGCAGATGCAGTAAGCCTCCTTTCAATTCTATCAGTGAGTGGGGAAAGATCTCTTATTGTTGGCCTAGTTGTGCCCATAGGAATACCAAGGTATGGGAATGGCATGGAGGCCAGTTTACATTGTATTTGTGTTGAAAGAGTCTCAGCTTGCTCCTGAGAAATATTAATCGGTACAAGTGAAGATTTGTGATAATTGACCTTGAGTCCAGTAAACTCTGTGTATTCCTGAAGAACCTCTTTCAAAACTTGCAACTGATCTGCCTCCGCAGGTAACATGATAATAGTATCATCAGCATATTGCACAATAGGATAATCATTACTACCTCTATTTGGAATTGGTGCTTTCAATCTTCCTGCCCTATATGCATTATTGACATAACTTTGCAGTAAATCTCCCCCAAGAACATATAATAGTGGAGATAGTGGATCCCCCTGTCTTACACCTCTTCGACATACAAAAGTTTTGCCAGGAACTCCATTTAACAGAATCGCAGAAGAACCAGAAGCAAGAATCTCTGATACCCAAAGAATGAAAGTTGGATCAAAACCCTTTAATTCCATAATCTTTATGATAGCTTTGTGCTCAATTGTATCAAAAGCCTTTTCAAAATCGAGCTTTAGCACAATAATATTCCTCTTGGATTTGTGACATTGATATATGTATTCAAAAGTCCAAGCCAAACAGTCCTGAATAGTTCTGCCCTTTATGAAGCCATATTGGTTTTCATGTATACATCTTGTAATCTGTAGTTGGAGTCTGTTAGCAGCAAGCTTTGTGAGAAATTTCAGACATGTATTTGTCAGAGAAATTGGCCTAAAGTCATTAACTGTTTCTGGGGATAGATTTTTAGGAATCAGAGTTATATATGAACTATTGATACTCTCCAAAGGAGCTTGACCCTTCTGAAAATCTTTGCATAAATTAATGAAATCCTCTTTGATGATAGGCCAGCATTTTTTAACAAACAGGCCATTAAAACCATCTGGTCCTGGAGCTCTATCAGTTTTCATGTGCTTTACTACTCCCTCAATTTCTTCTGTAGTAAACTCTTGGGACAAGATGTCCAACCCTTCCACTGGAGTAATAATGTGTGATATATCTGCTTGTGTAGTAGATTCATTTGTGACTCCCATTCTATTCTTGTAACATGTCCAAAAAGCATTTGCCTTCTGATTGTGTTCCACCATAGTATTCCCTTGCTCATCCTTTATCACTGATATAACATTATATCTATATCTTTCAGTTGCTTTTGCATGGAAGAACTTTGTATTTTCCCCTCCTAATTTGATCCATCTGATGGTGCATCTATTCTTCCAATAATCAGACTGTATACCCAAAAGCTTCTTAAGATGTACCTTCACAATATTTCTGAAATTAAATTCCTCCCTGCTTAAATCCCTAGAATCCTCCAAATTATCAAAGAACAAAATGACTTTGTTGCACTGCTCAATAAGCAATTTCAAATGAGACAGATTCTTTCCCCATTTCTTGAGAGCATATCTAAGATTTTTAAATTTGGCAGCCAATACTGAAGAGACATTGTTCTTATGTGTAGGTAGCCCCCAAGCCTTCTTTACCACATCCATAAATCCTGGTTGCTCCAACCAAATATTCTCAAATCTGAAAATTTTTGCCTTTGGAATGGAGGTAGAAATTGACACCACACAAGGGGTATGGTCAGAAGTAGACTTAGACAAAGGAAAAACCATGGTATTGGGGAACCTTAAAGTCCATTCACAGGTGGTGAAAAACCAGTCCAGTTGTTCCATCAATGGTGTGGCTTGCATGTTAGACCAGGTAAAACGTCTACCTTTTAGGGGTAATTCCAAAAGACCCAGATGACTAATAATGCTATTAAAAAGGAAGATATCTGCCATGTCAGCCCCTGGTTTATTCCTATTATCAATTGATCTCATGAAATTAAAATCCCCAATAAGTAACCAATTCTCATGTAAAGGAATGTCCAAATCATGCAACCATTGCACAAATTCATCCCTCATAATTCCTCTACAAGGACCATACACATTGACCAAAGTCCAAGATTCAGCAGTATGAGCAGATGCAAACTTTATCTTGATAGCAGAGTGTGTTGTTTCTAATAGTGTACCCATGAAAACTTTACTGTTCCAAAGGACAATTATTCCTCCAGATGCACCAATAGAAGGCACATACACAAATCTGTCAAATCTTTTGGGACAGAAAGTCCTGATAAAAGAATGCTCAAAAGTTTCACATTTTGTTTCTTGTAAACATATTATGGCACAGTTACTCTCATCAATTTTGTTGTACACAAGTAATCTCTTATCTTTATCATTCAAACCCCTGACATTCCAACAAAGCACATTCCAATCAACTTTCATTTTTGAAGGATTATTCATTGAAACCAGAAAACATAGGAACAATAGTGAACCATGCATAACAGGCCACAAGCACAAAGTATCATCACCATAAAGATATTAATATGGTCATTACAGGCAGTACTAACATAAAAGGTCTTGTACTTCCAAAATATAAACCCCTGACTGACACAAAAGCCATACTGATAGTCTGACATAAAGAGCTTAATCTTCATTGGTTGATTTCTTTTCCTTGGGGTCCTTAGGAGCAGCCATAAGCTTTTCCTTTGTCAAATCTTCATCTGAGATCTCCAATTGCCTTCCAATGTACTGCAGTACTGGCACAGTGATAAAAGGAGTGACCTCCTCACCTTCAGCTCTATCTGGTTTTGAGACCTTTGGCTTTCTCTTGACTGAACTTTTATCTTGTATACGCTCAAACTTGTAGCCATCAGTTTTAGCCATATGCCTGGTGCACCTCCTAACAGAACTATCAGTCCAAGAAGAACTGTCACTTTTCTCAGTAAAAAGAGAGGTAGCAGCAGCAAAAGAATTCTTCCTAGAACCCTTGTTCCAAACCTGCTTCTGAATCTGAGCCTGTGCCTTGAGTGCACTTCTTGTAACTCTGGTGGTTGGAGGAACAATTCTTTTCCTTCTTCTGGCAATCACCTTTTCCACAGCATCAGTAATCTCATAGGTGCTATGTACAGGCTCTGGTAGCAAAGGCATAGACCTGGTGATCCAGTCAAACTTATGTACTGGCCAGATAGAAGGAATTGTGTTCATGAAGAGAGCAGGGATTAAACCCTTGTAGACTTTATCCAAGACCATGTCTTTAGGCAGAACAGGACCACCAGCACAGCTTTGTATACAACTTTTGTAAGCAGGAAAAACCCTATCCAACAGAGATGTGAGATCCTTGCCCAACACCTCAAACTGAACCTCAATTCTGTTAATGACCAGCTGATGTGGAGCAATACCCATGTTAACTGAACCTTCAGAGCTTGAAGAATTGATGATAGCAGAGTCATTGAACTGATGGATTTCCTGAACCACTGGTTGCACCATCTCCAGTTGCTGTTCCTCTTCCTCTGGCTCATCCTCTTCCTCCATAATTTGATCCTGTACTTGCTCAAGAACAAAAGGGGGGTGCTGTACCCCCTGGACATTGTCATGAGGCTGCACTTGCTCCTGCTCATCCCAACCTATCTCAGGAAACTGTGGGTTCACAAAGTTGTTCAAATTGGGCATCATCTGTCCTGGCATAGGATGTGGGTTGCCATTGAGAGGCATTTGATCCTCATCATGAGGCAGAGCATCGAGCATATTCAGCGAGTAAGAATAAAGCAAGCTGCAAGTCCAGGATTCTTTAACTCCTCCTACGGAGGCAAATTTACCGAAAACCACATCCCTGGGGACCTTAGCTTCAGAAGGAAACGCCACATAGCATATAGTTCGTTCAAGCAACACATCATCCTGATGCCAATGCAGAAGTTTCCCAAAAGTACTGATGGCATTGGCTAAATCATAGTCGTTTCTAAAATCCAGCGGAATACTGAGAAACATTAACCAACCATGACGAAACCCTTGCACAGCCCTGTGATTCTCCCTATCATCATGATTAACAAATCGTACAAAAACTCCTTGCTGCAGCTGATAAGGAATATGATTCACAAGAGCAGCTCTAGCCGCAGGACTGCGTAGTCGATAAAACCCTAACCCAAACAGACATGGCTGAACCTCTTCCACTGTACGCTGCAGATGATCTTCGATGAAGTTCCGTACCTGTTGCCGCCAATGCGGAATAAGAGGTCCCGGCGGCGGCGGCAGAAGCTCAGCAACACAGATGCTGTCATGGCGTCGAGGCGGGTCAACGGATGGGCTGTAGAAAGTCCGAGGCAGGCGAGTAGGACCACCGTCAATGATTTGGTGACCATGCGGCAGCCAAGGAGCAGGATCAACCTCAAAGTTTGCCATTGAAGGATGTTTAGGCGGTGGTGGTGGAAGCGGAGATGACGAGGGCAGAGAAACAGAGGAAGAACTGTCCAGACCAGGCTCTGGGGTACGTTTAGCAATATTAATTGAAGTCGAACCGACGTGCCCCTCCAGGACAGCCTCCTCCAGGTGGGATTCAATATCTGCGCCGACAGAGGGTTCATTAATAGCAGTATTATTCTTTTTAGGTACCCATTTGACTGATTTGCTCTGTTTCCAATCAAAACAATGTTTCCTAAAATGACCATATCGGAAACAAAAACGACATCGAATTTTCCTCGTGCAGTCCTTAGCCACGTGACCCATAGATAGACAACGCGAACACTCCCAGAATTGAAACGCCATGTCATCAACCAAATTTTCCAAAGCAATATATCCATGCGGGTCCTCCTCTTGCATTACTGTATCAATTACTTCATTTGTACCCCCTGAATTTGTATGGGAAGAACTTGCACCTTGATCCCCAGCCATATTCATACTTTGATCTACAATTTTGGGTTGTGCAAACTCGAAAGGCTGGGCTGATCCAAACTTCAAAGAAGGCAAAGTTTCTGTGACATGAGTGGGGGGCAAAACAACACCAGGAGTGAATTTTGGGTCTTTATACCCTTTACAAGCTGTATATTCAATAGATTCAGAGAAAGAAAGTTTTCCTTTTGGATCCTTCTGTGTCTTCAGAATAGACTTAGTTTTCCCAAACTTCAAAGCATGCATTCCAAGCTGAACCCTTTTTTTTGTAGGACTAACAAGAGTCCATGATTGTTCACACTCCACCTGCCAGTTACTAAATTCTCGTTGCCAATTCGGGCCACCCCAACTCCAAAGGTGAAAGAAACACTTGAAATGTTTGCATGCAAAACTTCTAAGGTTGAAAAGATGAAAACCAATAGATTTGCTTGACACACAAAAAGAGAAAACTCTATCCCTGATCAGAGAAACTTTAAGATCACCACTGAAACCACCAGTTGCTGCCTCCAGGGCAATCCCTACTGAGCTTTCATCCAGTTTGAAAGAAGCACGTCCAAAAGAAACCACCATTGTGAAATGACTAGAATTAGCAGACGGATGCACTGTTCTGCCAAACTTGGATAAGCAAAACTTAGCAACTTTGATGCCAGGACCATAATCCAGAATTTTAGACAAACTATAATGATCCATCTTAGGAGAATCTTGAGGCTTATGAGAGCTATTAGCTGCCTTGGGAACAACATCAGCCTGTGCATGATCCATGCAAGACTGCTTGGACGAACTTGTATTGCTCAACAATTGTCCCATCCGAACCACATGTATAGGAAAGAATAACTTTGCTCCTACAGAAAAATTATCTTTTGATTCTTTATATCTGCATCCGACAATTTTCCCTTTGGCATCAAATAAAGAGATCCAATCATCCTTGGTGGACAGAGAGAGAGATCCATCATATGCCTTCATCCGCCCTCGGTCAAGATCTTTGTGTGTGGAGTAGGTAATCTTCCAAATCTTAGAGGGAGGAGCGAGATCTGCCAAGTGAGATGGTGCCTTATCGTTGAGCACCGCAGAAGTAGGATCCAACACTTTTGACTTGCCCTTAAGATCAGCAATAGTTTGATCCATGTGTGAAATATCAGACCCAGTGGCTTGATCCGTGGGTGAATTATCAGACCCAGAGGCTTGATCCGTAGGGGAGCAATTATCAGACCCAACATTATAAACCTCAGATGCAGATAAAATGCAATGATCAATCATAACATGAAACTCAGGGAACTCAATGACAGATCCAACTTCAAACATATCAACATCTTTTTGTATGGATCTACCAACAATGGGAACCCTCTTGTCATCTAGAAGAATGATCCAATTGGAAGAAGACCATCCTTGAATCTCCCCATCTTTGAGGTTGCGGACCCCATTGTCGATATCATGCACCGACATATACGAGACATTCCAGATCCAAGAGGGAGAGGCCATGAGATGGCGGGGAAGAACCAGTTACCTTGTAGAGGAGAGAAAGGAGAACAGATTGATCGGCTCAAAGGTGGAGAGAAACCACCAATTGCCGATGATCGCCGGCGACGAGAGGTTTTAGGGTGGGTGGGTGGTGGGAGTCGCCATTCCTTGTTCTCCTCCTCGTAGGTGGCTTCGATGAGGTCGATGAGGTCGGCTTCAAATAATATAATTTTAAAGGTAGCACTCAAGTAATGTACTTTGGAATGGCGGAGAAATACCATGTGGTAGGTAGGTATGGTGGACACAAATGGCATAGTTTTTGGCTCAAGGATTTGGATGCACGAGAAGAATTCCTCTCAATACAAGGCTAGGCTAGCAAGGTTGTTTGAAGCAAACTCAAGTATAAAAGGTGCAGCAAAGCTCACATATGAACATATTGTAACTATTATAAGACTTTATATTGTCTCCTTGTTGTTCAAACACCTCAACCAACAAATATCTAGACTCTAGAGATCAATCATGCAAATCATTAATGGGTACAAGGTAAATGATGCAAGAGCTTAAACATGATCTATATGAGCACAACAATTGCCAAGTATCACATTATTCAAGACATTAAACTATTTACCACATGCGGCATTTTCCGTTTCCAACCATATAACAATGAATGAAATAGTCCAACTTTCGCAATGAACATTAAAGATAAAGCTAAGAACATATGTGTTCATACGAAACAGCGGAGCATGTCTCTCTCCCAAACAAAGAATGCTAGGATCCGAATTTATTCAAACAAAAACAAAAACAAACAGACGCTCCAAGTAAAGCACATAAGATGTGACGGAATAAAAATATAGTTTCACTAGAGGAACCTGATAAGTTGTCGATGAAGAAGGGATGCCTTGGGCATCCCCAAGCTTAGACGCTTGGGTCTTCTTAAAAAATGCAGGGATGAACCACGGGGGCATCCCCAAGCTTTGACTTTTCACTCTTCTTGATCATATTGTATCATCCTCCTCTCTTGACCCTTGAAAACTTCCTCCACACCAAACTCAAAACAAACTCATTAGAGGGTCAGTGCATAATTCATATATTCAGAGGTGACATAGTCATTCTTAACACTTCTGGACATTGCACAAAGCTACTGAAAGTTAATGGAACAAAGAAATCCATCAAACATAGCAAAACAAGCAATGCGAAATAAAAGGCAGAATCTGTCAAAACAGAACAGTCCGTAAAGACGAATTTTTAAGAGGCACCATACTTGCTCAGATGAAAATGCCCAAATTGAATGAAAGTTGCGTACATATCTGGGGATCACGCACGTAAATTGGCAGATTTTTTAAAATTTCCTACAGAGACTACTGCTCAAATTCGTGACAGCAAGAAATCTGTTCCTGCGCAGTAATCCAAATCTAGTATTGACTTTACTATCAAAGACTTTACTTGGCACAACAATGAAATAAAATAAAGATAAGGAGAGGTTGCTACAGTAGTAACAACTTCCGAGACTCAAATATATAAAAAAGTGCAGAAGTAAAATAATGGGTTGTCTCCCATAAGCGCTTTTCTTTAACGCCTTTCAGCTAGCCGCAGAAAGTGTGAATCAAGTAACATCAAGAGACGAAGCATCAACATCATAATTTGTTCTAATAATAGAATCATAAGGTAACTTCATTCTCTTTCTAGGGAAGTGTTCCATACCTTTCTTAAGAGGAAATTGATATTTAATATTACCTTCCTTCATATCAATGGTGGCACCAACAGTTCGAAGAAAAGGTCTTCCCAATATAATGGGACAAGATGCATTGCATTCAATATCCAAGACAACAAAATCAACGGGGACAAGGTTATTTTTAACCATAATACAAACATTATCAATCCTCCCCAAAGGTTTCTTTATAGCATTATCAGCAAGATTAACATCCAAATAACAATTTTTCAATGGTGGCAAGTCAAGCATATCATAGATTTTCTTAGGCATAACAGAAATACTTGCACCAAGATCACATAAAGCATTACAATCAAAATCATTGACCCTCATCTTAATGATGGGCTCCCAACCATCTTCCAACTTCCTAGGAATAGAGGTTTCAAGTTTTAGTTTCTCTTCTCTAGCTTTTATGAGAGCATTTGTAATATGTTTTGTAAAGGCCAAATTTATAGCACTAGCATTGGGACTTTTAGCAAGTTTTTGTAAGAACTTTATAACTTCAGAGATGTGACAATCATCAAAATCTAAATAATTATGACCTAAAGCAATGGGATCATTGTCCCCAACATTTTGAAAAATTTCAGCAGTTTTATCAGTTTCAGCAGTTTTAGCAGTTTTAGCAGTTTCAGGTAATTTTGCACGCTTTGCACTAGGAGTAGAAACATTGCTAACACCAATTATTTTACCATTGATAGTAGGGGGTGTAGCAACATGTGAAGCATTAACATTACTAGTGGTGGTAATAGTCCAAACTTTAGCTACATTATTCTCTTTAGCTAGTTTTTCGTTTTCTTCTCTTTCCCACCTAGCATGCAGTTCAGCCATCAATCTAATATTCTCATTAATTCGAACTTGGATGGCATTTGATGTAGTAACAATTTTATTATCAATATCCTTATTAGGCATAACTTTCAATTTTAAAAGATCAACATCAGAGGCAAGACTATCAACCTTAGAAGCAAGAATATCAATTTTACCAAGCTTTTCTTCAACAGATTTGTTAAAAGCAGTTTGTGTACTAATAAATTATTTAAGCATGGCTTCAAGACCAGGGGGTACACTCCTATTATTGTTGTAAGAATTCCCATAAGAATTACCATAACCATTACCATTAGCGAAGGATATGGCCTATAGTTGTTACCAGAATTATTCCTATAAGCATTGTTGTTGAAATTATTATTTTTAATGAAATTCACATCAACATGTTCTTCTTGGGCAACCAATGAAGCTAAAGGAACATTATTAGGATCAACATTAGATCTACCATTCACAAGCATAGACATAATAGCATCAATCTTATCACTCAAGGAGGAGGTTTCTTCAACTGAATTTACCTTCTTACCTTGTGGAGCTCTTTCCGTGTGCCATTCGGAGTAATTTGTCATCATATCATCAAGAAGCTTTGTTGCCGCCCCCAAAGTAATGGACATAAAGGTACCTCCAGCAGCTGAATCCAATAGGTTCCGCGAAGAAAAATTCAATCCAGCATAAAAGGTTTGGATGATCAACCAAGTAGTCAGTCCATGGGTTGGGCAATTCTTTACCAAAGATTTCATTCTCTCCCATGCTTGAGCAACATGTTCATTATCTAATTGCTTGAAATTCATTATGCTACTTCTCAAAGATATAATTTTAGCGGGAGGATAATATCTACTAATAAAAGCATCCTTACATTTAGTCCATGAATCAATACTATTTCTAGGCGAGAGATAGCAACCAATCTTTAGCTCTTCCTCTTAAGGAGAAAGGAAACAATTTTAATTTTATAATGTCACCATCTACATCCTTATACTTTTGCATTTCACATAGTTCAACAAAATTATTAAGATGGGCAGCAGCATCATCAAAACTAACACCAGAAAATTGCTCTCTCATAACAAGATTCAGTAAAGCGGGTTTAATTTCAAAGAATTCTGCTGTAGTAGCAGGTGGAGCAATAGGTGTGCATAAGAAATCATTATTATTTGTGCTAGTGAAGTCACACAACTTAGTATTTTCAGGAGTACCCATTTTAGCAGTAGTAAATAAAGCAAACTAAATAAAGTAAATGCAAGTAACTAATTTTTTTGTGTTTTCAATATAGAGAACAAGACAGTAAATAAAGTAAAACTAGCAACTAAATTTTTTTGTGTTTTTGATATAGAGAGCAAACAAAGCATTAAATAAAATAAAGTAAAGCAAGACAAAAACAAAGTAAAGAGATTGGAAGTGGGAGACTCCCCTTGGTTGTGGATGTGTTGTTGCTACTAGGGATAAAACATCGATCCTTTGTCTAAGGATATTTGTGTTGATTACATTACGCACCAAACTTAATGCAATTGTCTGTTGTTTACAACTTAATACTGGAAGGGGTTCGGATGATAACCTGAAGGTGGACTTTTTAGGCATAGATGCATGCTGGATAGCGGTCTATGTACTTTGTCGTAATGCCCTGATTAAATCTCATAGTACTCATCATGATATATGTATGTGCATTTTTATGCCTTCTTTATTTGTCAATTGCCCAACTGTAATTTGTTCACCCAACATCTGTTTATCTTATGGGAGAGACACCACTAGTGAACTGTGGACCCCGGTCCTATTCTTTACATCTGAAATATAATCTACTGCAATTGTCCTTTACTGTTCTTCGCAAACAATCATCATCTTCCACACAATACGTTTAATCCTTTGTTTACAGCAAGCCGGTGAGATTGACAACCTCACTGTTACGTTGGGGCAAAGTACTGTGATTGTGTTGCGCAGGTTCGACGTTGGCGCCGGAATCCCTAGTGTTGCGCCGCACTACACTCCGCCGCCATCAACCTTCAACGTGCTTCTTGGCTCCTACTGGTTCGATAAACCTTGGTTTCTTTCGGAGGGAAAACTTTCTACTGTACGCATCACACCTTCCTCTTGGGGTTCCCAACGGGCGTGTCGACTGCACGCATCAAGCTCTTTTTCTGGCGCCAGAGGCGATCTCCTGAATCCCCCGAGATGGGATTGGCGGCGTCTCTGTAAGGTTTTCCGTATCGTGGCTCTCGGTACTGGGGGTTTCGCGACGAAGACTTTAAGTAGGCGGAAGGGCAGGTCAAGGGGCGTCACGGGGGCCCCACACAACAGGGTCGCGCGGGCCCCCTATAGGCTGCGCCGCCCTACTGTGGCGGCGCCCCGTGGCCCCACTTCGTTTCCTCTTCGGACTTCTGGAAGCTTCGTGGAAAAATAGGCCCCTGGGCGTTGATTTCGTCCAATTCCGAGAATATTTCCTTACTAGGATTTCTGAAACCAAAAACAGCAGAAAACAACAATCGGCTCTTCGGCATCTCGTCAATAGGTTAGTGCCGGAAAATGCATAATAATGACATATAATGTATATAAAACATGTGAGTATCATCATAAAAGTAGCATGGAACATAAGAAATTATAGATACGTTTGGGACGTATCATGGCACCGTCAAGATCTTCTACGCGCTTTTGAAAGCGGCAAGTGATCGTCTACCGCAGCAATAAGAGCCTCATCTTGTAGGCTTTGGAAATCTTCAAGGGTGAGTCTCGATCATCTCCTCGTTGCTCCCGTCTTCTTGATTGCGTCTTGGCTTGGATTGCGTTCTCGCGGTAGGAATTTTTTTGTTTTCTATGCAACGAATCCCTACAGTGGTATCAGAGCCGTGTCTATGCATAGATGGTTGCACGAGTAGAACACAATGGTTTTGTGGGTGTTGATGCTTATGTTGTCTTTAGTTTGAGTACTTTGCATCTTTGTGGCATAGTGGGATGAAGCGGTGATGGCGTGTAACTCACACGTTCGTTGGGAACCCCAAGAGGAAGGTATGATGCGCACAGCAGCAAGTTTTCCCTCAGAAAGAAACCAAGGTTTATCGAACCAGGAGGAGCCAAGAAGCATGTTGAAGGTTGATGGCGGCGGGATGTAGTGCGGCGCAACACCGGAGATTCCGGCGCCAACGTGGAACCTGCACAACACAACCAAAGTACTTTGCCCCAACGAAACAATGGGGTTGTCAATCTCACCGGCTTGTCTGTAACAAAGGATTAGATGTATAGTGTGGATGATGATTGTTTGCGAGAGAATAGTAAAGAACAAGTATTGCAGCAGATTTGTATTTCGGATGTAAAGAATGGACCGGGGTCCACAGTTCACTAGAGGTGTCTCTCCCATAAGATAGCATGTTGGGTGAACAAATTACAGTCGGGCAATTGACAAATAGAGAGGGCATAACAATGCACATACATGACATGATGAATATTGTGAGATTTAATTGGGCATTACGACAAAGTACATAGACCGCTATCCGAGCATGCATCTATGCCTAAAAAGTCCACCTTCGAGGTTATCATCCGAACCCCTTCCGGTATTAAGTTGCAAAACAACGGACAATTGCATTAAGTATGGTGCGTAATGTAATCAATAACTACATCCTCGGACATAGCATCAATGTTTTATCCCTAGTGGCAACAGCACATCCACAACCTTAGAACTTTACATCACTTGTCCCCGCATTTAATGGAGGCATGAACCCACTATCGAGCATAAATACTCCCTCTTGGAGTTAAGAGCAAAAACTTGGCCGAGCCTCTACTAATAACGGAGAGCATGCAAGATCATAAACAACACATAGGTAATAGATTGATAATCAAAATAACATAGTATTCTCTATCCATCGGATCCCGACAAACACAACATATAGAATTACGGATAGATGATCTTGATCATGTTAGGCAGCTCACAAGATCCGACAATGAAGCACATGAGGAGAAGACAACCATCTAGCTACTGCTATGGACCCATAGTCCAGGGGTGAACTACTCACTCATCACTCCGGAGGCGACCATGGCGGTGAAGAGTCCTCCGGGAGATGATTCCCCTCTCCGGCGGGGTGCCGGAGGCGATCTCCTGAATCCCCCGAGATGGGATTGGCGGCGGCGGCGTCTCGCAAAGGTTTTCCGTATCGTGGCTCTCGGTACCGGGGGTTTCGCGACGAAGGCTTTAAGTAGGCGGAAGGGCAACGCGGGGGGCCACACGAGGGCCCCACACACCAGGCCGGCGCGGCCAAGGGCCAGGCCGCGCCGCCCTAGCGTGTCGGCGCCTCGTGGCCCCACTTCCTTTCCCCCTCGGTCTTCTGGAAGCTTCGTGCAAAAATAGGACCCTGGGCGTTGATTTCGTCCAATTCCGAGAATATTTCTTTACTAGGATTTCTGAAACCAAAAACAGCAGAAAACGACAAGCTGGCTCTTCGGCATCTCGTTAATAGGTTAGTGCCGGAAAATGCATAAATACGACATATAATGTGTATAAAACATGTAGATATCATCAATAATGTGGCATGGAACATAAGAAATTATCGATACGTCGGAGACGTATCAAGCGGCTCGGGCTAACTTTACATGACCGCGTTCATGAGATTTGCTCCACGCTCGACATGCAACTTGTATTGCATAAGTGGCTTTGCGGGTGTCTGTCTCTCCTACTATAGTGAAGATTCAATTTACTCTTCTATTGACAACACTAGTATCACCGTTGTGGTTCATGTTCGTAGGTAGATTAGATCTTACTCGAAAACCCTAAACCACGTAAAATATGCAAACCAAATTAGAGACGTCTAACTTGTTTTTGCGGGGTTTGGTGATGTGATATGGCCATAATGTGATGATGAATATGTATGAGATGATCATTATTGTATTGTGGCAACCGGCGAGAGCCTTATGGTTGTCTTTAAATTTCATGTTGAGTAGTATTTCAAAGAAGTTGTAATAGTTGCTACATGGGAGAACAATCATGAAGACGGCGTCATTGACCTTGACGCTACGCCGACGATGATGGAGATCATGCCCGTTGATGATGGAGATCATGTCCGTGCTTTGGAGATGAAGATCAAAGGCGCAAAGACAAAAGGGCCATATCATATCACATATGAACTGCATGTGATGTTAATCCTTTTATGCATCTTATTTTGCTTAGATCGCGAAGGTAGCATTATAAGATGATCCCTCTCACTAAAATATCAAGATAATAAAGTGTTCATCCTTAGTAGCACCGTTGCCAAGACTTGTCGTTTCGAAGCATCTCGTGATGATCGGGTGTGATAGAATCAACAAGTGCATACAACGGGTGCAAGCCGATTTTGCACATGCGGATACTAAGGTGGCCTTGACGAGCCTAGCATGTACAGACATGGTCTCGGAACACGTGATACCGAAAGGTAGAGCATGAATCATATGATTGATATGATGAACACTTTGAGTGTTTGCCATTGAAGTTACATCTCGTCTCGTGATGATCGGGCTTGATGTAGTGGATTTGGTTCGTGTGATCACTAAGACAATGCGAGGGATATTGTTTTGAGTGGGAGTTCACCTAGATTTTTAATTTTGTTAAATTAAAATTTGAACTCAATTTGTCATAAACATTAGTCTAAAACTATTGCAAATATATGTTGTAGATATGGCGTCCCCAATCAATTTTAACCAGTTCCTAGAGAAAGAAAAGCTTAAGAGCAACAGTAGCAACTTCACCGACTGGTTCCGTCATGTGAGGATCTTCCCCGCTGGCGGAAATCTGCAATATGTGCTTGATGCACCGCTAGGTGACCCTCCTGCAGAAATTGAAACCGATGAAGTAAAGAATGTTTACGAGACTCGGAAAACTCGGTACTCTCAAGTTCAGTGTGCCATCCTATGCAGTATGGAAGCCGATCTTCAAAAATGTTTTGAGCACCATGATCCTCATGAATTGGTCAATGAGCTGAAAGCTATCTTTGAAACTCATGCGGCCGTGGAATGCTATGAAGCATCGAAACACTTCTTCGGTTGCATGATGGAAGAAGGAAGCTCCGTTAGTGAGCACATGCTCGCCATGACCGGGCATGCGAAGAAACTCAGTGATCTGGGAATAGTGATTCCTAACGGATCGGGGATTAATCGTGTCCTTCAATCACTGCCACCTAGTTACAAGAACTTTGTGATGAACTACAATATGCGGAACATGAACAAAGAGTTACCTGAACTCTTCGCCATGCTGAAATCTGCTGAGATTGAGATCAAGAAAGAGCACCAAGTGTTGATGGTCAACAAGACCACCGGTTTCAAGAAACGAGGGCAAGTCTAAGGGAAAATTCAAGAAGAGTGGCAAGAAAGCTGCCACGCCTCCTGTGAAACCTAAGACCGGCCCTAAGCCCGATGCTTGAGTGCTATTACTGCAAGGAGAAGGGACACCTGGAAGCGTAATTGCTCCAAGTATTTGGCGGATCCGAAGAGCGGCCTTGTCAAGAAGAAGAAAGAAGGTATATCCGATATACATGTTATAGATGTTTATCTTACTGGTTCTCGTACTAGTACCGGGTATTTGATACTTGGTTTGGTTGCTCATATTTGTAACTCGAAACAGGAACTAAAGAATAAACGAAGACTATTGAAGGATGAAGTGACGATGCGCGTTGGAAATGGTTCCAAAGTCGATGTGATCGCTGTCGGCACACTTCCTCTACATCTACCTTCGGGATTAGTTTTAAGCCTCAATAATTGTTATTTTGTACCCGCGTTGAGCATGAACATTATATCTGGATCTTGTTTAATGCAAGACGGTTATTCATTCAAGTCTGAGAATAATGGTTGTTCTATTTTTATGAATAATATCTTTTATGGTCGAGCACCTGAAAAGAATGGCTTATTTCTGTTAGATCTCAATAGCAGTGATACACATATTCATAACATTGATGCTAAGCGAATTAAATTGAATGATAATTCTACTTATATGTGGCACTGTCGTCTTGGTCATATTGGAGTGAAACGCATGAAGGAACTCCATACCGATGGATTACTTGAATCACTTGACTTTGAGTCACTTGATAGATGCGAAGCATGTCTAATGGGAAAAATGACTAAGACTCCATTCTCTGGTATTATGGAGCGAGCTACAGACTTATTGGAAATCATACATACCGATGTGTGCGGACCAATGAGTGTAGCATCGCGCGGTGGTTATCGTTATGTTCTAACCTTCACGGATGATCCGAGTAGATATGGGTATATCTATTTCATGAAACATAAATCCGAAACTTTCGAGAAGTTTAAGGAATTCCAAAGTGAAGTAGAAAATCAACGTAACAAGAAGATTAAATTTCTACGATCCGATCGTGGAGGTGAATATCTGAGTTATGAGTTTAGCATGCATTTAAAGAAATGCGGAATACTTTCACAATTGACACCGCCGGGAACACCACAACTAAACGGTGTGTCCGAACGTCGTAATCGAACTCTCTTAGATATGGTTCGTTCTATGATGTCTCTTACTGATTTGCCATTATCATTTTGGAGTTATGCATTAGAGACAGCCGCATTCACTTTAAATAGAGCACCATCAAAATCCGTTGAAACGACACCGTATAAATTATGGTTTAATAAGAAACCTAAGCTATCGTTCCTTAAAGTTTGGGGTTGCGAAGCCTATGTAAAAAAGTTACACCGGACAAGCTAGAACCCAAAGCAGAGAAATGCATCTTCATAGGATATCCTAAGGAAACTATAGGGTACACTTTCTATCACAGATCCGAAGGCAAGATCTTTGTTGCTAAGAACGGAACCTTTCTTGAGAAAGAATTTCTCACTAAAGAAGTGACTGGAAGAAAAGTAGAACCCGATGAGATTGATGAATCTTCACTCGTTGATCAGAGTAGCGCAGTACCGGAAGTTGTTCCTGTGCCGCCTACACCGGCAACAGAGGAAGCTAATGATAATGATCATGAAACTTCGAACGAGATAGCTACTGAACCTCGCAGATCGACAAGGGAACGTGCTGGTATGATCCTTGTCTAAATGTCATGATTGTGGACAACAATGATGAAGACCCTGCGACGTATGAAGAAGCGATGATGAGCCCAGATTCCAACAAATGGCAAGAAGCCATGAAATCCGAAATGGGATCCATGTATGATAACAAAGTGTGGACTTTGGTAGACTTACTTGATAGCCGCAAGGCTGTCGAGAATAAATGGATCTTCAAGAGAAAAACATATGCTAATGGTAATATTCTTGTCTATAAAGCTCGACTTGTCGCAAAGGGTTTCCGACAAATTCAAGGTGTTGACTACGATGAGACTTTCTCACCTGTAGCGAAGCTAAAATCTGTGAGGATTTTGTTAGCAATAGCTGCATTTTTCGATTATGAGATTTGGCAGATGGATGTCAAAACGGCGTTCCTTAATGGAGACGTTGAGGAAGAGTTGTATATGGTACAACCCAAAGGTTTTGTCGATCCTAAAAATGCTGACAAAGTATGCAAACTTCAGCGTTCAATTTATGGACTGAAGCAAGCATCGAGAAGTTGGAACCGACGCTTTGATAAGGTGATCAAAGACTTCGGGTTTATACAGTGTCATGGAGAGGCCTGTATTTACAAGAAAGTGAGTGGGAGCTCTGTAGCATTCCTGATATTATATGTAGATTTTATTTGGGAATGATATAGAACTATTAAGCAGTGTAAAAGGTTATTTGAATAATAGTTTTTCAATGAAAGACCTTGGTGAAGCATCATATATATTAGGCATCAAGATTTATAGAGATAGATCAAGACGTCTAATAGGGCTATCACAAAGTACATATCTGGACAAGATTCTAAAGAAGTTTAGAATGGACGAAAGTAAGAAAGGATTCTTACCTATGTTACCAGGCAAGGTCTTGAGTAAGACTCAAGGTCCGGCTACGGCAGAAGAAAGAGAAAGGATGAGTCGGATCCCCTATGCCTCGGCAGTAGGCTCTATCATGTATGCCATGCTATGTACTAGACCGGATATAGCACATGCTTGTTAGTTTGACTAGCAGATATCAAAGTGATCCGGGAATGGAACACCGGACAGCGGTCAAGAATATCCTGAAGTACTTGAAAAGAACTAAGGATATGTTTCTTTGTTATGGAGGTGACCAAGAGCTCGTTGTAACCGGTTACACCGATGCAAGTTGGAACACCGATCCCGATGACTCTAAGTCACGGTCCGGGTACGTGTTTATATTGAATGGTGTCTGCGGTAAGCTGGGCAAGCTCGAAGCGAGTGCACGGTGGCGAAGTCTTCAACGGAATCGAGTACATAGCGGCTTCGGAGGCTTCATCGAAGCGGTATGGATGAAGAGGTTCATTGTAGAGCACGGTGTGGTTCCTAGTGCATTGGACCCACTAGTCATCTACTCGTGACAACATGGGTGCCATCGCCAATGCACAAGAACCAAGGTCACACAAGAGGCTGAAGCATATCAAGCTGCGTTATCATTCGATTCGCGAGTACATCGAAGATGGAGAAGTAAAGATTTGCAAAGTACACACTGATCCGAATGTAGCGGATCCGTTGACTAAAGCTCTCCCTAGGGCAAAGCATGACCAACACCGGAATGCCATGGGTGTTAGGTACCTTACAATGTAATCTAGATTATTGACTCTAGTGCAAGTGGGAGACTGTTGGAGATATGCCCAAGAGGCAATAATAAAAGTGGTTATTATATATCTTTGTGTTTATGATAAATGTTTATATACCATGCTATAATTGTATTAACCAAAACATTGATACATGTGTGATATGTAAACAACAATGAGTCCCTAGTAAGCCTCTTAACTAGCTCGTTGATTAATAGATGATTAGTTTCATAATCATGAACATTGGATGTTATTAATAACAAGGTTATATCATTATATGAATGATGTAATGGACACACCCAATTAAGCGTAGCATAAGAGCACGTCATTAAGTTATTTGCTATAAGCTTTCGATACATAGTTACCTAGTCCTTTCGACCATGAGATCATGTAAATCACTTATACCGGAAAGGTACTTTGATTACATCAAACGCCACTGCGTAAATGGGTGGTTATAAAGGTGGGATTAAGTATCCGGAAAGTATGAGTTGAGGCATATGGATCAACAGTGGGATTTGTCCATCCCGATGACGGATAGATATACTCTGGGCCCTCTCGGTGGAATGTCGTATAATGTCTTGCAAGCATATGAATAAGTTCATAAGAGACCACATACCATGGTACGAGTAAAGAGTACTTGTCAGGAGACGAGGTTGAACAAGGTATAGAGTGATACCGATGATCAAACCTCGGACAAGTAAAATATCGCGTGACAAAGGGAATTGGTATCGTATGTGAATGGTTCATTCGATCACTAAGTCATCGTTGAATGTGTGGGAGCCATTATGGATCTCCAGATCCCGCTATTGGTTATTGGTCGGAGAGAGTTCTCAACCATGTCCACATAGTTCGCGAACCGTAGGGTGACACACTTATGGTTTGATGTTGTAATAGTAGAACTTGAATATGGAATGGAGTTCGAAGTATTTTTCGAAGTCTCGGATGGGATCCCGGACATCACGAGGAGTTCCGGAATGGTCCAGAGAATAAGATTCATATATAGGAAGTCATATTCCAAGTTTGGAAATGATCTGGTGCATTTATGGAAGGTTATAGAAGGTTCTAGAAAAGTCCGGAAGAAATCACTTTGGAAGGCGGAGTCCTGAAGGGACTCCACCTCCCATGGCCGGCCAACCCTAGAGGGGGGAGTCCAAGGTGGACTCCACCAAGGGGGGCGGCCACCCCCCCCCACATGGAAGGGTGGGAATCCCACTTGAGGTGGGACTCCCACCTTGGGTAGGTTTCCCTACAACATGGAAGGTTTTGGTTGGGGTCTTATTCGAAGACTTGTAGTCCAACACTTGGGGGTTCCACCTATATAATGAGGGGCCAAGGGGAGGGGGCCGGCCACCACAACACCACCACCTTGGCCGCACCCAAGGAGGCCGGCCACCCCCTCTCCCAAACCCTAGCCGCCCCACTCCTCCACCTCTCCCGCAACGCTTAGCGAAGCTCCGCCGGAGTTCTCCATCGCCACCGCCACCACGCTGTCGTGCTGCCGGATTCAAGGAGGAGCTACTACTTCCGCTGCCCGCTGGAACGGGGAGAAGGACGTCGTCTTCATCAACACCGAACGTGTGACCGAGTACGGAGGTGCTGCCCGATTGTGGCACCGTCAAGATCTTCTACTCGCTTTTGAAAGCGGCAAGTGATCGTCTACCGCAGCAACAAGAGCCTCATCTTGTAGGCTTTGGAAATCTTCAAGGGTGAGTCTCGATCATCTCCTCGTTGCTCCCGTCTTCTAGATTGCATCTTGGCTTGGATTGCGTTCTCGCGGTAGGAAATTTTTTGTTTTCTATGCAACGAATCCCTACAAGCTGATTAGACCTTATTGTACTTGCTCTAAGCGCACTCAATACATTTACGTTTCCTTCTGTTAGAGTATTTGATTTGAAGAAACGTGATGGGCGGGTGTTGTCAATCATAAATGTCTGATGATAGCTCCATACTTCTCCAAATGCCGATCGATGATGCGGCTGTTTTGCAGCCCCCTGCACGTCAAGGAAGATATCTAGTTCCTCGTGGCCACTCTCGCATCATTTGGTGAGGTGACCGGTTTGATCCCCTCGACGAGTCACCGTCAAGGAAGAACATCACCATGCCTGGCCGATGGTTCGAATCTTGGTCCGAGTCGTCCTAATGTCGCAAGCAATCTACTACTTCAATTCCATTGATCTGGCAAAATAAGCTATTAAATTTATCACAACATCTAGGGTTTAGGGAGCTAGAATAATGTCACTATGTTCGGCGGTTAGTATTATTTTTCTTTGCAAAAAAAAAATTGGTTGCCACATTTCTTCATTTGTATCTATGGGAAGGATGTGACATGGTCACAAGAGTAAAATGCGAAGTGAACTGAGAGACGGTTTCCCTCCCATTGAACATAACCCTAGGTGGCATTTGCATCTTGCATCCCAAAAACTATGCATCCACCTTAAGAATTAGATGGATGTGCCTTGAATGGGTCGATGAATCTAAAGCTTGGATTGGCTTTGGGAACCCTTGCCTTGGTCAAGACATAGATCACTTGGCAGGGGCACCTTTGTCACGGTTGGAGATGGTGAGAAGGATAAATTTTTGGCCTCACCGAGAACCATAGGAAATACATAGGTTTGAAAATATTATGTTGGAAAAAATGAATAATTGTTAGGTTTCAGAATGCGATTTGAGAATAATTCTGAATGAAATTAGCACCCAGCAACCCTTTGAAATTGAGCACATCCAACAATTTTTCAAGCTTTAGGAAATGATCTCTATGTCCATCTTTTTTTTGACCTGGGCTACGGCGGGCTTACGCCAGTCTGAACAACTTTATTACCAAAACCGGAATTACATCTGGATCCAATTCATTACAAGGTTATAGAGGACAGCGGGAGGGGAACAAAACATCGAGCTCAATGAGGCAGCTTGAAAACAGCAGCAGGAGCGGCTCTGCGATGACAGTGATGTCTACGGGTGCTTCTATTCTTGTAGACAGTGTTGGGCCTCCAAGAGCAGAGGTTTGTAGAACAGCATCAAGTTTCCCTTAAGTGGATCACCCAAGGTTTATCGAACTCGGGGAGGAAGAGGTCAAAGATATCCCTCTCAAGCAACCCTGCAATCACGATACAAGAAGTCTCTTGTGTCCCCAACACACCTAATACACTTGTCGGATGTATAGGTGCACTAGTTCGGCGAAGAGATAGTGAAATACGGGTAGTATGGATGTATATGAGTGGTAATAGCAATCTGAATAAAATATGGCAGCGAGTAAACATGCAACGGAACGAGTAAACAAACGGAGTTTCGATGCTTAGAAACAAGGCCTAGGGATCATACTTTCACTAGTGGACACTCTCAACATTGATCACATAATAAAACCACTCTACACTCTCTTGTTGGATGATGAACACCACTAATTGCGTAGGGCTACAAGAGCACCTCAATGCCGGAGTTAACAAGCTCCACAACATTCGACGTTCATATTTAAATAACCTTAGAGTGCATGACAGACCAACGCAATTACACCAAGTACTAACATAGCATGCACACTGTCACCATCACACTATAAAGGAGGAATAGATCGCATCAATACTATCATAGCAATAATTAACTTCATAATCTACAAGAGATTACAATCATAGCCTACGCCAAGTACTACATGATGCACACACTTGTCACCGTTACACCATGGAGGAGGAATAGAGTACTTTAATAACATCGCTAGAGTAACACATAGATGAATTGTGATACAAAACTCATATGAATCTCAATCATGTAAGGCAGCTCATGAGATCATTGTATTGAAGTACATAGGAGAGAGATTTAACCACATAACTACCGGTACAGCCCCGAGCCTCGATGGAGAACTACTCCCTCCTCATGGGAGACAGCAGTGTTGATGAAGATGGCGGTGGTGTCGATGGAGGAGCCTTCCGGGGGCACTTCCCCGTCCGGCGGCGTGCCGGAACGGAGACTTCGTCCCCGGATCTTGGCTTTGCGATGGCGGCGGCTCTGGAAGGTTTCTCGTACCGTGGCTTTTCCGTATCGAGGTTTTAGGTCGAGGAGGCTTAAATAGGCGAAGAGGCGGAGTCGGAGGGCTGACGAGGCGGTGACACAATAGGGGGGCGCGGCCCAGGCCCTAGCCGCGCCGCCCTATCATCTGGGCCCACCAGGGCTCCCCTCTGGTGGCTCTCGGGTGTTCTGGAAGCTTCGTGCAATTCTAAGATGCTGGGCGTTGATTTCGTCCGATTCCGAGAATATTTCCTTACTAGGATTTCTGAAACCAAAAACAGCGAAAACAGACAAGCGGCCCTTCGGCATCTCGTCAATAGGTTAGTTCCGGAAAACGCATAATAATGACATATAATGTGTATAAAACAAGTGAGTATCATCATAAAAGTAGCATGGAACATAAGAAATTATAGATACGTTTGGGACGTATCAAGCATCCCCAAGCTTAGTTCCTACTCGCCCTCGAGTAGGTAAACGATAACAAGGATAATTTCCGAAGTGACATGCTATCATAATCTTGATCAATACAATTGTAAAGTATATGAGATGAATGCAGCGATTCGAAGCAATGATGAAGATAATGAGTAAACAAATGAATCATATAGCAAAGACTTTTCATGAATAGTACTTTCAAGACAAGTATCAATAAGACTTGCATAAGAGTTACTCATAAAGCAATAAATTCAAAGTAAAGATATTGAAGCAACACAAAGGAAGATATAAGTTTCAGCGGTTGCTTTCAACTTCAACATATTTATCTCATGGATAATTGTCAACACAAAGTAATATAACAAGTGCAATAGGTAAACATGTAAGAATCAATGCACATAGTTGATACAAGTGTTTGCTTCTAAGATAGAAAGAATGGGTAAACTGACTCAACATAAAGTAGAAGAATGGTCCTTCGCAGAGGGAAGCATGGATTACTATATTTGTGCTAGAGCTTTTCATTTTGAAAACAAGAAACAATTTTGTCAACGGTAGTAATAAAGCATATGTGTTATGTATAAGATATCCTATAAGTTGCAAGCCTCATGCATAGTATACCAATAGTGCTCGCACCTTGTCCTAATTAGCTTGGATTAACACGGATTATCAGTGCATAGCACATGTTTCAACCAAGTGTCACAAAGGGGTACCTCTATGCCGCCTGTACAAAGGTCTAAGGAGAAAGTTCGCATTGGATTTCTTGCTTTTGATTATTCTCAACTTAGACATCCATACCGGGACAACATAGACAACAGATAATGGACTCCTCTTTAATGCATAAGCATTCAACAACCGAGGATTGTTGTCCAAACTGAAACTTCCACCATGGATCATGGCTTTAGTTAGCGGCCCAATGTTCTTCTCTAACAATATGCATACTCAAACCATTTGATCATGAAAATCGCCCTTACTTCAGACAATACGAACATGCGTAGCAACTCACATGATATTCAACAAAGGTGTAATAGTTGATGGCGTCCCCAGAAACATGGTTACCGCTCAACAAGCAACTTATAAGAAATAAGATACATAGCTACATATTCTTCACCACAATAGTTTTTAAGGCTATTTTCCCATGAGCTATATATTGCAAAGGCAAAGAATAGAAATTTTAAAGGTAGCACTCAAGTAATTTACTTTGGAATGGCGGAGAAATACCATGTGATAGGTAGGTATGGTGGACACAAATGGCATGGTTATTGGCTCAAGGATTTGGATGCACGAGAAGAATTCCTCTCGAATACAAGGCTAGGCTAGCAAGGTTGTTTGAAGCAAACTCAAGTATAAAAGGTGCAGCAAAGCTCACATATGAACATATTGTAACTATTATAAGACTTTATATTGTCTCCTTGTTGTTCAAACACCTCAACCGAGAAAATATCTAGACTCTAGAGACCAATCATGCAAACCAAATTTTAACAAGCTCTATGTAGTTCTTCATTAATGGGTACAAAGTACATGATGCAAGAGCTTAAACATGATCTATATGAGCACAACAATTGCCAAGTATCACATTATTCAAGACATTAAACCATTTACCACATGCGGCATTTCCGTTTCCAACCATAGAACAATGAATGAAATAGTCCAACTTTCGCAATGAACATTAAAGATAAAGCTAAGAACATATTTGTTCATACGAAACAGCGGAGCGTGTCTCTCTCCCAAACAAAGAATGCTAGGATCCAATTTATTCAAACAAAAATAAAAACAAACAAACGCTCCAAGTAAAGCACATAAGATGTGACGGAATAAAAATATAGTTTCACTAGAGGAACCTGATAAGTTGTCGATGAAGAAGGGATGCCTTGGGCATCCCCAAGCTTAGACGCTTGAGTCTTCTTAAAATATGCAGGGATGAACCACGGGGCATCCTCAAGCTTTGACTTTTCACTCTTCTTGATCATATTGTATCATCCTCCTCTCTTGACCCTTGAAAACTTCCTCCACACCAAACTCGAAACAAACTCATTAGAGAGTCAGTGCATAATTCATATATTCAGAGGTGACATAATCATTCTTAACACTTCTGGACATTGCACAAAGCTACTGAAAGTTAATGGAACAAAGAAATCCATCTAACATAGCAAAACAGGCAATGCGAAATAAAAGGCAGAATCCGTCAAAACGAACGATCCGTAAAGACGAATTTTAAAGAGGCACCAGACTTGCTCAGATGAAAATGCCCAAATTGAATGAAAGTTGCGTACATATCTGAGGATCACGCACGTAAATTGGCAGATTTTTCTGAGTTACCTACATAGAACTATACCCAAATTCGTGATAGAAAGAAATCTGTTTCTGCGCAGTAATCCAAATCTAGTATGAACCTTACTATCAAAGACTTTACTTGGAACAAAAAATGCAATAAAATAAGATAAGGAGAGGTTGCTACAGTAGTAACAACTTCCAAGACTCAAATATAAAACAAAATTGCTGTAGTAAAATAAACACATGGGTTATCTCCCAAGAAGTGCTTTCTTTATAGCCATTAAGATGGGCTCAGCAGTTTTAATGATGCACTCGCAAGAAATAGTAGTTGAAGCAAAAGAGAGCATCAAGAAGCAAATTCAAAACAAATTTAAGCCTAAGATGCTTCCTATGCATAGGAATCTTGTAAATAAACAAATTCATGAAGCATGATGCAACAAGCATAGAAAGATAAAACAAGTGTAACTTCAAAAATTTCAGCATATAGAGAGGTGTTTTAGTAACATGAAAATTTCTACAACCATATTTTCCTCTCTCATAATAACTTTCAGTAGCATCATGAGCAAACTCAACAATATAACTATCACATAAAGCATTCTTATCATGAGTCTCATGCATAAAATAATTACTACTCCCAACATAAGCATAATCATTCTTATTAATTATAGTGGGAGCAAATTCAACAAAGTAGCTATCATTATTATTCTCATCATCAAATATAGGAGGCATATTGTAATCATAATTAAATTCAATCTCCATAGTAGGTGGCACCAAAAGACCACTATCATTATAATCATCATAAATAGGAGGCATATCATAATCAACATAAACTTTCTCCTCAATACCCGGAGGGCTAAAGAGATCATTCTCATCAAAACCGACCTCCCCAAGCTTAGAATTTTCCATAGGATTATCAACAATGATGTTTAAAGCGTTCATACTAATATCATTGCTACTAGCATGCAAATAAGGTTCCATAGGTTTTTTAATTTTCGCATTAAACCATTCATGTCTTGACTCAGGAAATAGTACAAAAGCTCACAGATGTTTTCCATTATGCCTTACTAGTGTTTAAC
Source organism: Lolium rigidum (assembly GCF_022539505.1). Taxonomy (NCBI): domain Eukaryota; kingdom Viridiplantae; phylum Streptophyta; class Magnoliopsida; order Poales; family Poaceae; genus Lolium; species Lolium rigidum. Next base: position 148,486,817 of record NC_061512.1, on the reverse strand, counting down.
AAGAAACAAAAAGATGCAATTGCAGGATCTAAAGGAAATAGCTTCGAGCACACACACAACAGCAACAGAAAAGTACTTAGTTACCCGGGACCGGAGTGTGAGTGCCTTTTACCTTTCCTCCCCGGCAACGGCGCCAGAAAAGTGCTTGATGTCTACGGGTGCTTCTATTCTTGTAGACAGTGTTGGGCCTCCAAGAGCAGAGGTTTGTAGAACAGCGAGCAAGTTTCCCTTAAGTGGATCACCCAAGGTTTATCGAACTCGGGGAGGAAGAGGTCAAAGATATCCCTCTCAAGCAACCACCGCAATCACGATACAAGAAGTCTCTTGTGTCCCCAACACACCTAATACACTTGTCGGATGTATAGGTGCACTAGTTCGGCGAAGAGATAGTGAAATACGGGTAGTATGGATGTATATGAGTGGTAATAGCAATCTGAATAAAATATGGCAGCCGAGTAAACATGCAACGGAACGAGTAAACAAACGGAGTTTCGATGCTTAGAAACAAGGCCTAGGGATCATACTTTCACTAGTGGACACTCTCAACATTGATCACATAATAAAACCACTCTACACTCTCTTGTTGGATGATGAACACCACTAATTGCGTAGGGCTACAAGAGCACCTCAATGCCGGAGTTAACAAGCTCCACAACATTCGATGTTCATATTTAAATAACCTTAGAGTGCATGACAGACCAACGCAATTACACCAAGTACTAACATAGCATGCACACTGTCACCATCACACTATGAAGGAGGAATAGATCGCATCAATACTATCATAGCAATAATTAACTTCATAATCTACAAGCGATTACAATCATAGCCTACGCCAAGTACTACATGATGCACACACTGTCACCATTACACCATGGAGGAGGAATAGAGTACTTTAATAACATCGCTAGAGTAACACATAGATGAATTGTGATACAAAACTCATATGAATCTCAATCATGTAAGGCAGCTCATGAGATCATTGTATTGAAGTACATAGGAGAGAGATTTAACCACATAGCTACCGGTACAGCCCCGAGCCTCGATGGAGAACTACTCCCTCCTCATAGGAGACAAGCGAGCGTTGATGAAGATGGCGGTGGTGTCGATGGAGGAGCCTTCCGGGGCACTTCCCCGTCCCGGCGGCGTGCCGGAACGGAGACTCCTGTCCCCCGGATCTTGGCTTCGCGATGGCGGCGGCTCGGAAGGTTTCTCGTACCGTGGCTTTTCCGTATCGAGGTTTTAGGTCGAGGAGGCTTAAATAGGCGAAGAGGCGGAGTCGGAGGGCTGACGAGGCGGTGACACAATAGGGGGGCGCGGCCCAGGCTCTGGCCGCGCCGCCCTATCATCTGGGCCCACCAGGGCTCCCCTCTGGTGGATCTCGGGTGTTCTGGAAGCTTCGTGCAATTCTAAGATGTTGGGCGTTGATTTCGTCCGATTCCGAGAATATTTCCTTACTAGGATTTCTGAAACCAAAAACAGCAGAAAACAGCGGCCCTTCGGCATCTCGTCAATAGGTTAGTTCCGGAAAACGCATAATAATGACATATAATGTGTATAAAACATGTGAGTATCACCATAAAAGTAGCATGGAACATAAGAAATTATATATACGTTTGAGACGTATCAGACAGCACTGGCATAGACAAAGTTTTCGGTAATAGAACGTCCGGATATGAACCCAGTTTGGTCCGGGTGGACAAGGAAAGGTATCAAAACCCTAATTCGAAGGGTGGAATTTGAGATAACAGTTCTTGAGGGAGATAGGGCGAAAAGAGTCCGAGCGATTGGTGCCCGCTTTCTTTGGGAGGAGGACAATGTAGGATTTATTAATGGGCCGAAGGTCAGTAGCAAGAGAATGGAAGTTATTGAGGCAGTGTAAGAGGTTATCTTTGATGAGGTCCCAATTTTTCTTGAAGAAAGCAGGGCCAAACCCATCAGGACCGGGGCTGGAGTTGTCATTCATGGAGAAGAGTGCCTCTCGAATTCCAGAGAGAGAAGGGTTTGATAAGCGTGTCAGCTTGAAAGGGGTCAAGCCTAGTGGAAGCGACAAGAGAAGCAAGATCTAGGGTGTCTGAGGCGGCAAGGGGGTTGCCTAGCAGATCCTTGAAGAAGCGGAGGAGAATGTCAGCTTTGATCTGGTGGGCAAAGACAGTATTGCTGTCCTCGGTCTCAAGGTTTTTAATTTGGTTTTTCTGCAGACGACCAGAAGCGCATAGGAGGAAATTGCGGGAGTTCTCGTCTCCCAGGGTGCAGTTTTTGATCTTAGCTCGTTGGCGCCAGTAAGTCGCGCGATCATTATTCTTTTGACTAAGATGAGATTTGGCGAGCTGGCGAAGGCGATTTTCTATAGGGGAGAGGGGTGATGGCGTGTATTTCACACGTTCGTTGGGCAACCCCAAGAGGAAGGTATGATGCGCACAGCAGCAAGTTTTCCCTCAGAAAGAAACCAAGGTTTATCGAACCAGGAGGAGCCAAGAAGCACGTTGAAGGTTGATGGCGGCGGGATGTAGTGCGGCGCAACACCGGAGATTCCGGCGCCAACGTGGAACCTGCACAACACAACCAAAGTACTTTGCCCCAACGAAACAGTGAGGTTGTCAATCTCACCGGCTTGCTGTAACAAAGGATTAACCGTATTGTGTGGAAGATGATTGTTTGCAGAGAAAATAGTAAAACAAGTATTGCGAGCAGATTTGTATTTCAGTATTAAAGAATGGACCGGGGTCCACAGTTCACTAGAGGTGTCTCTCCCATAAGATAAAAGCATGTTGGGTGAACAAATTACGGTCGGGCAATTGACAAATAGAGAGGGCATAACAATGCACATACATGACATGATAAGTATAGTGAGATTTAATTGGGCATTACGACAAAGTACATAGACCGCCATCCAACCGCATCTATGCCTAAAAAGTCCACCTTCGAGGTTATCATCCGAACCCCCTCCAGTATTAAGTTGCTAACAACGAGACAATTGCATTAAGTATGGTGCGTAATGTAATCAACAACTACATCCTCGGACATAGCGCCAATGTTTTATCCCTAGTGGCAACAGCACAACACAACCTTAGAACTTTCTGTCACTGTCCCAGGTGTCAATGCAGGCATGAACCCACTATCGAGCATAAGTACTGTAATATCCCAGGTAATGGGGTTACAAAAATAGAGGAAACAGATGTGTGCATTGCATTCATGCATAGAAAATCTGGGGAATTTTCGCGCTTTAAAGTAAAACAGTCACGATGAATCGAAGTTTCACTTGACCTTGGTGGAATTGAAGTAGCTCATCAAGTCAAGCGTTATAAACCTCAATGTGACTTTGTTAAAACATTGTTTTGGGTAGAGATAATTTGATCTAAGGGGTTAGATCAAATGGAATTAAAATCAACACAACAACACTAGAATCAATGATCAAATGATTGATCTCATAAAAGATCATAATATGGAATTCCCTGACGTAATATATGAACATACAAATAATGGGAAATCAAGTAACAATATAATGGAGAACTATTCTAGACTTATCTTTCCCATGTCTTAAACTAATCCTTGATTCTACCATGAACCCCATGGTATTCATTTTACTTCATTCATGGAATCATGACAAGGAGATCAACCCTAGAAATATTTATCCTTCTCTATTCCATGTTATTATACATCAAACCTAGAGAGGTGAGAGTTCTATATTAATAAATAAAGAAGCAATAACAAACCTTGAGTTAAACCTTGGATATACATCCAAGTATTCAAATTATCATCTTCAAGAGGAACCCTAGAGTATTATGCAAGTCCTTCCCAAATGAGAGAGAGACCAATCATACTAATTCTAGCTTTACCAATTTAAGAATCAATGTTAAACTTTGAACTAAAGTATTAGGTAAACTATTTCACCTTGAAGTGGTGAGATCACCAAATACCAAATGGAATAAGACTATATCCATGACTTAGTGAAATAAGGAGTGGAATACACCAACTAAGATAGACAATTGAATCTTTGGCTCAGTAACCTAAATAAATATTAGGAGTACACCATAAACCCTAGAATAACTATTCTTAAATGAGAAAGCTCAAACCATGGTGTTACACTCAAGAGTATTGAGTCAACCATAACTATGTCTATTCAAGAAACTATAAAGGAAAGTCTATATTTAGTTAAGCAAGACAATGCTTGATCTTGGGAGTGAGAAACCAAATTCATCAGAGATACCTTAGGAAGTCCAACCTTGATCATTATAAATTGTGTAATGATCATAAACCCTAGAGAACCTGAGGTTGGGATATTAAGAACAAGATGATCAAATATAAAATATGATCATGCTTTGGAGAGATGTGAGGATAAGTTAAACCCTAATAGGATAAGAAAATATCATTAGCCTCATGAAATTATAGGAAGGTAACTAGTAAACAAACCCTAGGCTTATATCCCAACCAATAATTGTAAATCAATTGGTGATAATAAGTGGAATCTTACCACATCTATTTTCTCATTCATTCATCAATTAATGAACCTAAGGGAACCTTAGAGTTAAACACTCTACTTCATATGGTGAGAAACCATATATCTATATGACCAAAGTTAACTATAAAAAGAACTATACCCAATGTAGTTACTTCAATAATAAATTGAGGTTAATAATATGAAGCCAATTGGTAGAAGATAAAACTAATTCTTAATATCTTAGTAACTTGAGGAGAACATAAAATGTTAAGTAAACAACCACCTTAGCTTGGTTAAGGGAGATTAAACCTATCACATGCAATATGGTGTCATCTCAACTCTACAAACAAGAGTTAAATCTCAACCTTAGTTTGTGTATCACTTGGGTGATCACAAATAAAACCTAAACCACAATTAAGATTCAACCCATGTGTCATTAGGTAAATAGCATTAGAACCCTAGATTTGCACATCAAATAAATCTTATGTTTCAATTCTGAACATAAGCAAAACCTTGTGCTACATTATATGGTTAAACCATAGGTGTAGTGATCAACTAATTATCTTTGTAACCAAGATCAAACCATGATGGGAGTAATGTTTACTATAGGAAATTCAAGGTGCTATTAAACATAATCCTAGTGCCACCATTGAAATATGGTTATGATCATATCTGCAAATTCTTAAAAAGCAAGTGCTCACATAAAATCAGGTGCAAGTGACCAATTCCCTAAATTGAAACCAAGTCTTAACACAACCTTTAAAATACTTTGAGTTGAAAGCATCAACTATAATTATTCAAAGAATTTGATTCACAAGAAAATGGAAATTATAATGAGAGCACAAAAATCATGATTAGTTAAACATTGCAATAGAAAGTGAATACATAAAGATTAAATGATCATTCAAAAACAATTTAGTATTAAAATGATCTTCATATTAGTCCTCAGTAAATTCCAATTGTCAAAAACCTGCAAAATAAAAGGACTCAAATTGGAATCAAAAAAAAAAACAGAATTTAAATATAGCAAATACAAATCAGAAAAATAGAAAACAGTAAAGAAAATAAGAAAAAGAGAGACATACCTATTGGGCTACCACAGCCCAGCAGCAGCCTGCAGGGAAGCCCAGCACCACCGCCCAACGCGCGGCCCAGGCCAGCACAGAACCAGCCCAAATACCGCTTCGGGCAGATAAGGTCGGGGACGAAGTCGCCGTCTTCGTCTTTGCAATCGTCGACGCCCAGGAGAGCGCCACGGCGCGGCGAGCTCCACGTCCCGCAGTCGCCGCCGCCTATGCTGACTGCCAGCACACGCCGGAGAGGCTATAAAAGGCGCGGGAGCCCATCATTTCTTCCTCCTCTGCTCCGATTCCATCCCAATTCGAAACCCTAGCTCGTCCCGGCCCCAGTCACCGCCGTCGATTGGGGGAAGCCCAAGCCCCGCCGCGGCCACCATCATCCTCCCCACCCTCGGCATGCCCACCTTGCACGAGGAATCGAGTCGGAAGTTCTCGGACGCCGGTGGTTGCTCGTTCCCTTCCGACGGTATCTCGCAGTAAATCGAGCAATGGCGCCGCCACCGTCGACAATCGCCTCCGTCGATCCATCCTTGAGCATCACGGTGAGCGTCCGCTTCTCCCGAGCTCCTAAATTGGTCCCAGCATGCCCCATAACTTGCCCCTGCCGTGAGCCGTGACCGCCGCCGCTGTTGGTGCTCGCCGGAGCAACTCCGGCGACCATTAGGGCGCGGCGCCGCCACCTTTAGGTCCAGTAGGAGGCCGCGCACCCAGCCAGAACATCCACGCGCCCGCGGGAGTAGCCCAGCGCCGGCGAGCCTCGCTACTGCCGTCGATCTCTGTGAGATGTGCCACGTCGTGCCAACGTGGCAGTTGACGTGGCCAAGGCCCACCCATCAGGGGCAGAGAGTAGTATAGCCCGGGTGCATTTAGTAATTCGCTGTTTAATCTCAAATCCTATTTAATTACTGAAACTTTGTAAATTTGTAGAAAATCCATAAAAACTCAGAAAAATACAAATAAGATATCAAAATTCTTATAAAAGAAAAATCTATTCAATAAAAATATAAAATGAAAATTATATTTTTAATAAAAATTCAATTATTTAATACTTATTAAATAAGCCTTTTCTTTAATTCTAAATTGAATTAAAATTCAATAAATTGGAAAACCTTCTAAGATAAATCAAAACCAGTAAGAAAAATAAAGAAAACATTACAACTATTTTTCTTTATTTGTTATTTTGTTAAATCCTTATTATTGGAATTTAAAACCCTGATTAGTAATTACCCTAATTTTTAATTCATTAAAAATAATAAAATGCCAAAACCAACATTATTTTATTTCTAAATTACTAATAACTTCAATTTCCTTATTGAAGTTATTACTCCTAGAATTATAGGGTAACTAGAAAAACCTAGTTCCATATGGTAGAAATACAGGAATTCATCATTTCATGTGAAATCATAAAACCCTAATCCAATTAGAAACCCTAAGTCCAATAATTCATTTGAAACCCAATTTACTTCTAAAACCAAAACCCTAGATCCTCATATGTGACCATAGTGTTCTATTTTCATACATAGCACCATAGTAGCAACTAAACACTAGTCTTGGTCACATAAACTGTAGGAGACCTAGCACTAAATAGATGGATATCCCATGTGTTCATCTTATCAAACCTAGATGATCAGATAGGAACACCTAAGTCTAAACCTTGGTCCTATCCTCAAAATGATCAACCTTATTCATTCCTATTTAGCATTACACCAAGGTGATGAAACACAGGAGCAAATATGCCAATTCTTGAACATTGCCTAATCATATTTCACTAAACCCTACTAATGATGGATACTAATCAACCATCCTATTTAAGGAGCCAATTATACCTTACTTAATAGAACCAACAGTAAAACCTAGCCAACCTCAACCTTAATTGCAATACTTCTTATTATTTAAGAAGTATGTTCTTCAAAAGTTATTCTTTTGAAGAAAATAAGGAATCATCACCAACCCTGCTTATAAGGACCTAAAAACCCTAGCCAGCTATCACTAGCAAGATAGACCAATTTTGACAACAACCTGTACAATGAATTGCTTAAGATACATAAGCTTATCTTAACCTTACAAGCCCGAGGTGTTGATGAATCCAACTTTGTTGGGATCCATCTAATATTTACTCCAACAACTACTTGAAACCATAGTCAACCATAGAAACTCAACCTAATTACCATACTTGTTCTTTATATAAGAACATGTTCTTCAAAAGTTATTCTTTTGAAGTATATGATAATCAATCATTAACCATGCCATATAGTACTAAAACCGACCACTTGTTCTTTACTTGATAACATCATGCCAATTGTTATTCTTTGTGTGCTCAATTGATTACTATGCTTTATTATCTACCTGTTGATAATACCAAGTAATCACACCTGAATAAGAACCTTGTATGTGAATCACTCTAAAAGTGCAACACACCCTGAACCAATCATTACAACTCACTGATCCTAAATCATCGGGGTTAGGTCACGCTTAGAGCGATTGCATCTCATTCCTATGCATTATTGCATCATTGCCAATCTTTTAAACGTCGTCCTTACCGGACGATGATGCTATTTCAGAATTTGGAGTTATTACGCATCGAAGACCTTGTCTGCATAATCTTGCAGATCAAGAAAGGCAAGTTCATCACTTGCTCATGTCATTTGAGTATTTCTATCAAATTACTTGCAAAGTATTATGGTTATCACTATTGCACAAAAATCAAAACCACTACTTTCATAACTATGAATATGACTAAGTGGTGGGCAATGGAACCATGGATTGTGTTGATATGGTGGAGGTTCCATTGCACGGGTTTATATCCATCTAGGATTAAACAACAAATGTCGCCGATGATTCTTGTGCCGTAATATCCGTGTTAACCATAAGATCCGGAGTGGGACGGAGTAGTCAAAAGTGTTTCCACCTCTCGTTCATCAACGGATGCGCTTTACCGTAGACACTTGTATCCGTCGGCGGCAAGCGGTAGGCTGGGGAAGCCTTAAGTCCCCACGGCACGGTCCGTAGACACTTGTCGTTCGAAGAACAAGCGGTAGGCTGGGGAAGCCTTAAGTCCCCACGGTATTGCGGTCTATGAGGGATTGTAAGGTGTCCGGAACGGTCTATCCATGATGATAGGGGAAGGCATATGAATGCCCGGAACGGTCTCATCATGGATATAGGGGAGGACAATCTTACAAAAGGGTGGGTGTTCGAGGTAGCGGAGGAACATGATTGGCTAGACCTTATACCGGGCCTCACACCAAAGGAAGTGTGGACGAGAACTAGACTCGGTTGGCACCAAGGTTAAGATCTCTTATGGGTAAAGCAACACACCTCTGCAGAGTGTAAAGAACCGTGACCTGTCACTCCCTGTTCCGGGATATGGAACTGCGAACGCTGCCGGAAAGGAGCTCCATGAAGTTCTAGTAAACCGGTGAAGGCTGACGGACATAGTTCTTCTGAATAAAATCAACCTTTTGAAGAAATGGTTATGAAAACCTGCATTGGTATTAGACTTTCTGGTCAAATGCTGTAGCTAGTGCATTAAACACCTCTTTCCTATAATGAACTTGTTGAGTACGCTCGTACTCATCCCACTCTTAAATCCCCTGCTTAGATATGGAGGCATCGAAGGAGGATCTACAGTGCAACTCGAAGGCCGAGGAGTCAACAACTACTTCAAGAAACAGGACCTACCAGAGGAGTCAGATACCACATCCAACAAGGAGAAACCTAGATTAGCAATAGAAAGGAACTAGCTTCCTAAACTAGCTCCTATCTAGCTAGAATCTATTCATAGCCTCAGTAGCTAGTTAAATACTCTACAAATAGAGTTCGTGTTAGGATTAGACTACGAGTCGTTCTTCTGGAGTTATCTGCAGTTTTACCTCATTGTAAAGTAGGAGGCTGTGCTGATCTTATGTAACGGAGTCGATGTTGTAATTCTATAGACATGCCTTGGACCCGCATATGTTTCTGTTGTACCACTCTGAGCGATATAATACTAGTGGAACGTTGTTTCATTGGTGTTATATCAGACTTGCATACTACACCATGCAGTGGTATGCCGGGTCACCACAGGTACCAACTCATCTATCAAGCATATAGGAGTAGGCTCGACTTTATCATCTCCACGCGCCTCCTTGGTTGAAGGGAAGTTCCCATGCTTAACCATCTTAACTCCATCGCCTCCCAAGTCATCCTCCATCGGTGGCGCCGTAGTGTCGTGGAGAGCTAGGCTCGGATCCACATCATCCTTGCGTTGGCCTTGGATGTCTTCATCTTGAAGTGTGGGCGCCGTAGGCTTCTTGGTGGCTTGGGCTTGTAGCTCGTCGAAGTGGAGCATGTCGGTGCTCGTCGATGTGCATTGCCATGCCATGTGACCCTTGGCCTTGCATACCTCACATAGGAGATTGGGACATTCCCGTGGAGGGTGGCCTTGTTGCTTGCACTTGTAGCACCGGAGTCCATAGGCATATGACGAGCTAGAGGACATTGTGGTGGTGGCACAAGAGGTGGAAGTCGCCTCATGAGTAAGGTATGCGCGATGTGCACTTGCCATCCTTGGAGTGGTAGACACCGAATGATGGTGTTTGTCGTCTTTATGTCGAGGATCTCGTCTTCGTGCATCATCACCATGGCTTGAGTGGTGTCGTCGAAGATCCGTGGAAGATGTTGGTCGATGGCGATCATGAAGTGGCTTGTGGCGGCGAAGCTCATGTGGTGACGTATGTCGATGTAGACCATGAGGTGTTAGTGGTCGATGACTGTCATGAGATGGTGTGAGTCGATGACGGTCCTTGCCATGCCAAGATGATGGCTCATGCGATTTGGCATGTTGCTTGCGGCACCTTGTGGAGCTTGGAGAAGAGTGTCGATGACGATCATGTTGTGGACGCTCTTGATGCTCCATATGATGTACTTGAAGTCGACGATCTTGTGCATAAGCACTCTCATGGTGGCGCTTTGTGGAGCTCGGAGAAGTGTGTCGATGACGCTCATGATGGGGACGCTCTTGATGATCCATAAGATGGTGCCATCGTGGAGGTCCTCTATCTTCATATGTAGCTCCATAGGCCAAGTAGGAGGACGTGGGAGCATCAGCATTGCTCCTTGTGGAGACTAGGTGAGGCTCCGCCATGGTGTTGATGTCGTAGGCATGGCGTTGCTCTACCATGTCGTTGATGTCGGACTCGTGGTGTTGCTCCGCCATGTCGTCGATGTCGTAGTCGTGGCGTTGCTCCACCATGTCGTCGATGTTGTAGTCGTGGCGTTGCTCCACCATGTCGTCCATGCTTGATGAGCCATTGTCGATGTAGAGCTCGTCGAAGTCGTCCTCAAAGTGGTGCTCCACCATGTCGTCCATGTCGATGATGCTTGGGGAGCCATGGTCGTTGTCGAGCTCCTCGATGTCGGAGATGTCGGTGATGCTTTCGGAGCCATAGTCGGAGTAGAGCTCCACATGTTCCTCCACATCCGCGGTGCTTGAAGAGGAATCCTCCTCGAAGTTCTCCGTGTACTCCTCCGTATCTTCATCTTCACTATCCATGTTAGCACGATGGTATGTATGTTAGTGGAAGAACACTACCTCGCAACCTTACCGTGGTATGACAAGATTGGGGTGATCCAACAAACCGAGAGTTAGAACAATTGTATCGGGCACTCACACAAAAGCACACGCAAAAGCTAGCAAATATGGTGTTAGGTGAGTATGGTGGAAAGCCAAAATACGAAATCCGAAATCAAGTTTGTTGTTAAAAGTGGGTGAGGTCCAAAAATCCAAATGTCAATGTGATGATCACTATAAACACGGAAAAGATGTGGAACGCACACACGAGATGAACGGGGTTAGTGCAACCAAAAAGTGAGCGGAAAAGTGTATGTAAGGGTGCTCGGTGTCACACTAACACAAGGAGAGGCAAAGCTTTGGTTGCAAACGGAGAGACAACTAGATTCGCACGCGACCTCTCTTCTCTTTCCTCTCTTTTGCTTAAAAGCTTGTGACTCTTTTGTATACGGTGGCACTTGACACTATTTTGTATCTATGGTGGCACTTGCACTCTTTTGTATGTATGATGGCACTTGCACTCTTTTTGTGCTTTTCTTTCTTTTTCTCGCTCTATGTTAGCGTTAGCTCGCTTTTGCTATTTTGCCACACGAGTACTTGCTTATAAGCTTGACTCCACACTACACACACACCTCACAATTGGGGCCACGTGCAATGTCTCACAACACTTGATAAGCAATGCTCGATAGGATAGATCGCAAAGAAGAGGGGTTACAAGGGGAATGCAAGTTATACCTAAGATGTTAGGCGGTGATGAACACACAACTTGCGATGATGGCGGTGGTGTCAAGAGTACGGTTGCAAGTTCGGGGTGCCTCGGATGTCGTCGCTTGCTTCGGAGCTGCGGGTTAGTTTCACAAACAAGGCACTCAAACCGGAACAAGCAAACACAAGTTAGCGGAAGAAAAGGGTCAAAGTAGCTTGGCGGTGGTGGCGGAAGGCTTCCCGGTTTGGGTCCGGTTGGACCGGGCTCTGGACCGGATGGTCCGGTTGGCGACCGGTTGACCGGGTGCTGCGCCGGGTTGTCCGGTCTGGGGTCCGGTTGACCGGGTTTCTCAACCGGATTTTGCGTTTCTCTCTCTTGTTCTTCCCCAAACCAAAACCAAAAGATCAAATCGAAGGGAAACGATGGAATTGGGGGCTAAAAGTTGGGGAAATAGTAGATCAAGCATAACAACACCGAATTCACGGACCAAAACCACTCAAAACGCAACCAAATCACAGATCCGTCCAAAGGCAAATTAGGGCTATTTTTGGGGATTTTTTTGGAAAATTTTTAGAGACGAAATTGGGTGGGTGGAGGGTCAAATCCGCGGAAACCAAAGGCCGCTGATACCATATGATGAGGTCTAAGACCCCGTTTGTGGCCCGATCTTGCGGTTGACCCGAAATCCCAAGGGGAAAGAGAGGAAGAGCGCGAAGAACACGAAGAACACGAGGAACTCACGCACGCACGCCCACCCGATACAACCGATACTTACCCTCGTGGCTCGATGGACCACGCCAATAGAATCAACCCGGGAGAGACGCGAAGTAGAATCCCGGAGTGAGAGATCGGTGAGGGAGATGAATCAAGGAGTGGGAGAGAGAGTGGGTACACTAGAATCTCACACTCACAAATCCATACATCCATCAAGGGTTGCCTTGGATACAAAGGGGATGAAACCCTAGGGAGACAAAGCTCAAAGTCATCTCTAAGCCTAAATCATGTCTAAGGGGTAAAGGGGATGACCTAGGTGCTTATATAGAGGTACAAGGCGACTTGGGTCGAAAAGGTACGCGGTTGATCGACTCGGGCCATTTCCGATCGAGTCTGTCCCGTGAAATCCGGTCAACCGGGTTTCAACCGGGCTGTAGACCGGGCAGCCTGGTGCAGGGGCCGGTCAACCGGCCGCCAACCGGGAAGTTCGCAAAAGTTTCCCGGTTTGGCGTCGGTACGATGCCGGTTGTCGCCGGGGTGGATCCGGTCCGGGGCCCGGTCTGACCGGCCCCGGGACCGGCCCGGCCGGCCCGGGGCCCGGTTTGGCCGGCCTCCGGGCCGGCCGGGCCTCTTCCTCCCGCCTCTTCTTCCTCTTCCTTCTTCTCTTCTTTCCTTCTTCTTCTTCTCTCTTCCTTGCACCATGGGAGTTCCTTCTCTCTTGGTACTTGTCGATGTCGGCACCTATGGACACCATGATGATAGGCATGAGGTAGCATACCATTCAAGTTGGTGTTGAGGTCAACCATAGAGAGGAAAGAGTTCACCTTGACATATATGGCGGGGGTTTGTGTTGTTGGTCCACTTGGGGGACTCCTTGGCCATGGTGTGGCGTCGACGATAGGCGGGGCTACATCAGGAAGTTTCAGTTTGGACAACTAATCCTCAATCTCTTATGAGAATATTAATTGTTGTTGAATGCTTATGCATTAAAGAGGAGTCCATTATCTGTTGTCTATGTTGTCCCGGTATGGATGTCTAAGTTGAGAATAATCAAAAGCGAGAAATCCAATGCGAGCTTTCTCCTTAGACCTTTGTACATGCGGCATAGAGGTACCCCTTTGTGACACTTGGTTGAAACATATGCTATGCAATGATAATCCGTGTTAATCCAAGCTAATTAGGACAAGGTGCGAGCACTATTGGTATACTATGCATGAGGCTTGCAACTTATAAGATGTCTTATACATAACACATATGCTTTATTACTACCGTTGACAAAATTGTTTCTTGTTTTCAAAATGAAAAGCTCTAGCACAAATATAGTAATCAATGCTTCCCTCTGCGAAGGGCCTATCTTTTTTACTTTATTGTTCACTACAACAGGAACCCCCCTTTAGCAACGCATTATTGTGTTGCCAAATGTCCAAATAAGCGTTGGTGACGTCTATACCAACGGATTTTGTATGCGTTGCCGTTGGTGGCGTTGCAAGGGTCTACAACAATGGATATAGATGCGTTGGTAATCGATATGAAAAAGCGTTGTAAGATAGCAACAGATTTGGTTGGAGACTAACAACACTTCATATGCGTTGGTGGCTGTCCTGCATAATTGGATTTATAAATGCAAATAATAGATCGTTGCAAAAGATTGGAAGAATTGCTAGATAGCTTAGACAATTGATATTAGTTTATAAATGGACAAAAACAAAACAAAACAAAAAGAAATACGCAGAGTGCACATGAGCTGCAATATAGTAAACAGAAATATTTCATATATTAAATGAAATTTGTAGCTTTACATAGAGCATGATTTGCTGAATACAAGTTGTGTATCTCGATAACATTCTAAAAAATAATAGACAACTATATGGTTGCAGCAGCATTCTCGAAACTTTCTCTCATCATCTCAGCCATACGTCATCCACTTATTTTGGCAATCTACAACAAAAGCACCAAATTTAGATAAGTAACTCAGCATAGTGAGACAAAAAAACAAGTGAATAAAATAGTAAAATTTAAAATAGCTGCAACATAAAAAGGTTAAAGACCATGAGATAACTAATGTTAATGCACGGCCACTTCTTGGAACACAGAAGAAGTTGAGCTTATCTTCTATAAATAGCAGGATCAAAACCAACAACAAGAAACTTAAAAATCTATTATTACGATCCAATTAACCTTCTCAGGTTGCCACACTTGTTGAGGAGTACTCAAGTGCAATCTTACTTACACCAAGTATATTATTGCTTTCTATCTTTTAATTAAACCTGTTGTGGTCCATGGAGTAAAGATTAAATTAATGTAACAGGTAGAACAAAATATGTAGCTTACTAGCTGTCTAAGCATTTTCTTTTGAGTATACATGTTATATACTTATAGTTCACGGACTAATAGATTCATATTTTAAAGAATATAGCAGATAGAAGAAGATGTGGTGTGGTAATTGGCTAATCATTTTGTGATGTGCTGACACAATGTACGTGCATCCTTCTACAAGTAAATCTACTGAAAAAACGTTATTCAAAAGTAGCTGAAGTTACAAAAAAAATGCACATGAAACTAAATTCAGACATATCTCCAGGCTTCAGCATGTATGCTTGTCCATGTGAGATTCAGACTGATATATGTGAGACCATAACCACCTCAGTACCAAAGACGTCACCAGTCCATACCACATACTCTGATTACATTATGGACTCTGCTTCCCTACAACCCTGGAGTGGCTATGACGTTCATGCAACGACGACTTGGATGACTTCTCGCCAACACGCAAGGGCAGCGACGCAGACCACGTTCATGCAACAGCCTACCAAGACTGCACGACTGACTCTAAGATCTCGGCCCTGTGCCCATATCGCGGATGCCGGTCGACATTGTGTGTTCCGTCACCTGCGTCAGTCTACAACAGGGTCGTCACGACGCCAGCCTCGTGCCACTAGCTCATGGGGTGCACCGGCTCTAGTACGCCACGACAGCCCTCACGGTGGCCGCGAGCACAAGAAGTGCATGCCAAGGATGGTTGAGGATCATCAGCTCATGGGGATAGGTTCTGGGAAGCGTGCCTCTCCGTGGGGCAGCTGGAGTTTTTCTGTGTGCCCCGCCATGCCATTGTCCGTCCAGACCTGTGACTCAGCCAATGCCGATGACATGTGCAACTCCCGTTGTGAAAGCAAAGAAGGCGCAAGCTATGGCTGCTAGGGACGGTTGATGCTTTGCAGTAGCAGTATTTCGTTGATTCTTGGTACGTTCATGGCCACCGAGACAATAGGGCGGCGGCGGAAGCTTGGAATAGATCGAGACGTCAATGTTGTTTTTCTCGCTTTCTCTGTTTCAGAAAAAAAAGACGTCTAGGATTGTTTTTTAAATACTTCAAAAATACTACTGTTTGAGGAATACTAAAGTATTGATTCCGCAGTTTTCTGTTATAGCCAAACACATCAAAGTTTTGGAAACTGGTATCCTTGAAATACTTCGAAAAAAATTACAACCAAACGCAGCCTAAGGTATTTCTAGGCATCTCATCAGCACAGTATTGTAACTAGTAATATATACGGACCATTTGATCTAAGCTAGATGGGCTTAGTAACCAACCACACACATATATAGGTTTAATGAAACCATAGACACGCGTTAGTTGCAGGAGCACCAACGAAGCTACAGAATCTCTACCTTGCTATAATATTTGGGGGAACAAATCATGTAGTGCTAAAATAAGTAAAGAAGTTCGATCAAATGTAGGAACTTATCACCTGATTAAGGGAGAAGTCGGGTGGGTGCGATGGCTGGCTGTCTGGCTCTCTTGGCAGGGGATCATGGAGTGAGGGGACTCTTTGTTGGAGGTCAGGAACGGCAGGAGGCACAACACAGATCCACCACATTACCTGAAAAAATAAAGTGAACGGACCAAGCCAACAATGGAGTGCAGAAATTTGGGTTGGGTGAGAGATAAACTTAAATATCTGCAGAGCTGAACCGGATATCCAGCGATGTGTCTGCATAGCGTGGTTTCCGTCGATGGTCAGTAGTGTTCGGTGCGCCGGCTCGCCGCTGCACAGAATTGATGAACCCTAAACATCTGAATCCATAACGTGAGTGCGAAGAATGAAGTACAACCGATCGATCCCAGAGACGGTGACCGCAATATAGATTAATAGATGAGATCGAGGACTCAGGTCGAGATGCGCACCTAGCCTTGTGAAGGTGAGTTGCAGCGCGGCCGGGGCTCAGCGGCAGAAGAGGATCTGGCTAGGGCGTCGAGGCAGAAGAGGATCTGATTGGGCATATTACTAGCGGGGAGAGGATTTCGCAGGAGTATTACTAGGGGGAGGAGAGGATGCGGATGGGGATTAAAGGAAAATATCAAGGAGAGGAGTCAGGAAGTTACAGATCGTGTACTCTCTGGTGGCACGGGAAGTGGGGAAGTTGTTTTCTAGAAGCGCATCACGAATCCGTTGGAGCGCATCCGTAGCTATATGGGGGTTCGTGGTGTAGTGGTTGAGTCAGTTCACCTATTCTTTCTATCCCAGATGCAAACGCTTGTATCAACTGTGTGCATTGATTCTTACATGTTTACCTATTGCACTTGTTATATTACTTTGTGTTGACAAATATCCATGAGATATATATGTTGAAGTTGAAAGCAACCGCTGAAACTTATATCTTCCTTTGTGTTGCTTCAATGCCTTCACTTTGAATTTATTGCTTTATGAGTAACTCTTATGCAAGTCTTATTGATGCTTGTCTTGAAAGTATTATTCATCAAAAGTCTTTGCTATATGATTCATTTGTTTACTCATTATCTTCATCATTGCTTCGAATCGCTGCATTCATCTCATATGCTTACAATAGTATGATCAAGATTATGATAGCATGTCACTTCAGAAATTATCTTTGTTATCGTTTACCTACTCGAGGGCGAGTAGGAACTAAGCTTGGGGATGCTTGATACGTCCCAAACGTATCTATAATTTCTTATGTTCCATGCTACTTTTATGATGATACTCACATGTTTTATATACATTATATGTCATTATTATGCATTTTCCGGCACTAACCTATTGACGAGATGCCGAAGAGCCGATTCTTGTTTTCTGCTGTTTTTGGTTTCAGAAATCCTAGTAAGGAAATATTCTCGGAATTGGACGAAATCAACGCCCAGGGTCCTATTTTTCCACGAAGCTTCCAGAAGTCCGAAGAGGAAACGAAGTGGGGCCACGGGGCGCCGCCATAGTAGGGCGGCGCGGCCTATAGGGGGCCCGCGCGGCCCTGTTGTGTGGGGCCCCCGTGACGCCCCTTGACCTGCCCTTCCGCCTACTTAAAGTCTTCGTCGCGAAACCCCCAGTACCGAGAGCCACGATACGGAAAACCTTATAGAGACGCCACCGCCAATCCCATCTCGGGGATTCAGGAGATCGCCTCCGGCACCCTGCCGGAGAGGGGAATCATCTCCCGGAGGTCTCTTCGTCGCCATGATCGCCTCCGGATCGATGTGTGAGTAGTCCACCCCTGGACTATGGGTCCATAGCGAGTAGCTAGATGGTTGTCTTCTCCTCATTGTGCTATCATGTTAGATCTTGTGAGCTGCCTATCATGATCAAGATCATCTATTTGTAATCCTTCATGTTGTGTTTGTTGGGATCCGATGAATATTGAATACTATGTCAAGTTGATTATCAGTCTATCATATATGTTATTTATGGTCTTGCATGCTCTCCGTTGCTAGTAGAGGCTCTGGCCAAGTTGATACTTGTGACTCCAAGAGGGGGTATTTATGCTCGATAGTGGGTTCATGCCTCCATTAAATGCAGGACGATGTGAGAAAGTTCTAAGGTTGTGGATGTGCTGTTGCTACTAGGGATTAAATATCGATGCTTTGTCTAAGGATATTTGTGTTGATTACATTACGCACCATACTTAATGCAATTGTCTGTTGTTTACAACTTAATAGTGGAAGGGGTTCGGATGATAACCTGAAGGTGGACTTTTCAGGCATAGATGCATGCTGGATAGCGGTCTATGTACTTTGTCGTAATGCCCTGATTAAATCTCATAGTAATCATCATGATATATGCATGTGCATTGTTATGCCTTCTTTGTTTGTCAATTGCCCAACTGTAATTTGTTCACCCAACATCTGTTTATCTTATGGGAGAGACACCACTAGTGAACTGTGGACCCCGGTCCTATTCTTTACATCTGAAATACAATCTACTGCAATTGTTCTTTACTTGTTCTTCGCAAACAATCATCATCTTCCACACAATACGTTTAATCCTTTGTTTACGGCAAGCCGGTGAGATTGACAACCTCACCGCTACGTTGGGGCAAAGTACCGTGATTGTGTTGCGCGGGTTCCACGTTGGCGCCGGAATCCCTGGTGTTGCGCCGCACTACACTCCGCCGCCATCAACCTTCAACGTGCTTCTTGGCTCCTACTGGTTCGATAAACCTTGGTTTCTTTCTGAGGGAAAACTTGCTACTGTACGCATCACACCTTCCTCTTGGGGTTCCCAACGGACGTGTCGACTGCACGCATCATGCCACAATCCGGCAGCACCTCCGTACTCGGTCACACGTTCGGTATTGATGAAGACGACGTCCTTCTTCCCGTTCCAGCGGGCAGCGGAAGTAGTAGCTCCTCCTTGAATCCGGCAGCACGACGGCGTGGTGGCGGTGGCGATGGAGAACTCCGGCGGAGCTTCGCTAAGCGTTGCGGGAGAGGTGGAGGAGTGGGGCGGCTAGGGTTTGGGAGAGGGGTGGCCGGCCTCCTTGGGTGCGGCCAAGGTGGTGGTGTTGTGGTGGCCGGCCCCCTCCCTTGGCCCCTCATTATATAGGTGGAACCCCCAAGTGTTGGACTACAAGTCTTCGAATAAGACCCCAACCAAAACCTTCTATGTTGTAGGGAAACCTACCCAAGGTGGGACTCCCACCTCAAGTGGGATTCCCACCCTTCCATGTGGGGGGGTGGCCGGCCCCCTTGGTGGAGTCCACCTTGGACTCCCCCCTCTAGGGTTGGCCGGCCATGGGAGGTGGAGTCCCTTCGGGACTCCGCAAAAGTGATTTCTTCCGGACTTTTCTAGAACCTTCTAGAACCTTCCATAAATGCACCGGATCATTTCCAAACTTGGAATATGACTTCCTATATATGAATTTTATTCTCCGGACCATTCCGGAACTCCTCGTGATGTCCGGGATCCCATCCGAGACTTCGAACAATACTTCGAACTCCATTCCATATTCAAGTTCTACTATTACAACATCAAACCTTAAGTGTTTCACCCTACGGTTCGCGAACTATGTGGACATGGTTGAGAACTCTCTCCGACCAATAACCAATAGCGGGATCTGGAGATCCATAATGGCTCCCACACATTCAACGATGACTTAGTGATCGAATGAACCATTCACATACGATACCAATTCCCTTTGTCACGCGATATTTTACTTGTCCGAGGTTTGATCATCGGTATCACTCTATACCTTGTTCAACCTCGTCTCCCGACAAGTACTCTTTACTCGTACCATGGTATGTGGTCTCTTATGAACTTATTCATATGCTTGCAAGACATTAGACGACATTCCACCGAGAGGGCCCGAGTATATCTATCCGTCATCGGGATGGACAAATCCCACTGTTGATCCATATGCCTCAACTCATACTTTCCGGATACTTAATCCCACCTTTATAACCACCCATTTACGCAGTGACGTTTGATGTAATCAAAGTACCTTTCCGGTATAAGTGATTTACATGATCTCATGGTCGAAAGGACTAGGTAACTATGTATCGAAAGCTTATAGCAAATAACTTAATGACGTGATCTTATGCTACGCTTAATTGGGTGTATCCATTACATCATTCATATAATGATATAACCTTGTTATTAATAACATCCAATATTCAGGATTATGAAATTAATCAACAAGCTAGTTAAGAGGCTTACTAGGGACTCATTGTTGTTTACATATCACACATGTATCAATGTTTCGGTTAATACAATTATAGCATGGTATATAAACATTTATCATAAACACAAAGAGATATAATAACCACTTTTATTATTGCCTCTTGGGCATATCTCCAACACAGCTGGCTACAAGGATTAAAATAATATATTTGTGTCTAGTTTGATGAGAGAGAAGAGGAGAGAGAATGTGAGTGGGCTCTTATGCAAGAGCTAAGCTCACAGACGCGTCTTCCAAAGCGAGTGTGTGAATGAAAGGTGGACCATCCATTGAAAAAGTAGTACATTCTTATAGCCAACTATTGTACTTGTTGGCTACATATTGACTATAGATGACATGACATCTTGCTTACATCCAACAACGGGCTATACTATTGAAGTTGCTCTTAAGACTTTTCTCCAAAGTACGTACGAGTGCTGACCAGATCAAATTCCATCTGAGCTGGCATTTCTGGAGACGCCAGTTAATCATTTCGTGCGGACTACCTCTTCCCCAACCCCGACGCCTGAAGCTGAAACCGGAGGATCATGCCTGTAACCTTCCTTTCGACCAGAACTCGGTGATGTGTATTAGCGTATCATTTTCTTCGATTCTTTGCTAGAGAAAGATCATGGCCGATCGATCGGCGCACCTCCCTGCTCAGCTTGAACAGTCTGCTTGGGATGGTGCTCATTCCATTCCGTTTTTCTCCTTCTCACCTTCGTTCAACCCCGCGGAATATTAATCGTACGCACACGTAAACAGATAAAAAACACGGCGATCAGCCGATAGACAGTGCTGGCCGTCCCCCGGGGGATTTGATTTCCCAGCCCCCGGGTTCCCATGCTGACACGTGTCCTTTTTGCTGCCGGGTAGCAAAAAAATCTCGATTTTGCTTCAGTGTGGCAAAAAACGGTTCACCCATAAAATAAAACAAAAAAGGTTGAGCTTGCCGGACACACACCGGAGACTCGCCGGAGACATCGCCGGAAAGCTTGTAGCAAACAAAATATGCTATTGTAGCGAAAAAAGATATCGTCGGAGACATCAAGGGGGAACTCGTCGGAGAACTCACCGGACATCTCGCCATATACCCCATAGCAAACATATTGTGCACATGTAGCAAAACCGCAAATAAATTGTAGCAAATTTGTTTATTCATATGTCGCAAATCCTATAAAACATCAACGAAGACCTCGCCTGTAGCAGACAAACAGCGCCGTCTGATGTTCCAAGCTTGCAGCAACTCCATCCGCCCAAGATTGCAAAACCAAAAACCGCTAGTAGCAACGCCCTACGCCTAGGGTAGCAAAGTAGGCCTCCGCCGGTAGCAAAATTTTTCCCTCCCCCGGTAGCAATGCCGGAGACCTCGGATAGCAAAACCGGTATCCGCAGGTAGCAACAACACAAGCCTAAAGCAGCAAAACTCCTAACGAATCGGAGGAGTACCACCTTGTTAGCAAAACTCCTTCCGCCCGACTTGTAGCACTGCCGTGCCACCTTGTCGGCAGGCGTGCACTATTGCAGCACCACCATGCACCGCCGGTAGCAACACCGGCCTACCCACAGCAGCACCTCGCCACACCACCGGCGAGGAGATGGTCGAGGAAGGAGCTAGGTGTCACCGACATCGGACGGAGGTGGGGACGGCCGGAGCTGCGCGGTGAGGTCGGACCTCCCCACGGCATGGACGCGGAGAAGGGCGGCGACTTCCACGCGGCGAGGTGGGCGAGCTCCGGTCTCGGCTCCTCGCACAGGGGTTCCGCCTCAGCTCCCTCGCCGGCCGCGCCCTCCGCTCCCCGCTCCCGGCCTCGCGCCGCCGCTCCCGCAGCCTCGCTCCTCACGCCGTAGCCGGCGCGTGCGCGCCTTCGTCGGCGTCGAGACCGTCGAGGGCGCGGGGATTGGTGGTCGCCGGACCTGAGGAGGCTCACGGCGGGCCTCCGTCGCCGTCGAGACCGTCGAGGGCGCGGGGATTGGTGGTCGCCGGACCTGAGGAGGCTCACGGCGGGCCTCCGTCGCCGTCGAGACCGCGGAGGGCGCGGGGATTGGTGGTCGCCGGATCTGAGGTGTCTCACAGCACGGGATGGGAGGGAGAAGTGAGGAGCGGCCGCCGGGAGAGAGACGAGGGGATAAGGTCGTGGTGGGGGGCCCACCGATAACGTGTCTTGCTGGGACAACAGCGCGTGCGCGTGCGATGGTTTTCATCCGACGGCCACGGAGCCGGAGGTTGCGGAGCGTCTTATCCCCGGGGGGATTAGATCATTTTCCATAGAAGTAC